>NC_143138.1:95118186-95428900 GCF_059928025.1 Delphinapterus leucas
ATCCTGGAAATGGGCCCAGGTTTTCACATTTCTTCCAAGTGTCCAGAATGAGACCCTCTGGAACTAGAACAGAGGTGGTACAATGTAACAGCTGAGAGAGTTGGGTTGGGTATTTGACAGACTTGGATTTGAATTCCAGTTCTGCCATGAGTTAACTGTAACTGTACAACTTCGAAGAATTTTCTCTAAAATGAGGCTAATTGTTTCAGTTGTGAGGGTGGATGAAACAGTGCTTCTGTGGCATGTAGCACCACACTTAGGCACAGTGTAAGCACTCAAGCATAATATTAATTAAAAACAAAAATAAAAAAAATAAATGAAAAGTGCTAAAATAAAAATCTAATAAATTTCATACCAATTACTATTAGCCTTGTATGATGGTAATGAAAATCAACAGAAAAAAGATTTAAATTATCCCAGGTCAATTTATATACAGTTTTCAGATTCTCATGGCTGAAGGGAGAAAAATTCTCCATCATCTTCTACTCTCTGGGGCATACTTTCAAATGACATCATTTTCTATCAGAAATCACTCTCCCCCCTTTTTTTGCTTTAATTAAAAGGGATTGAATTTCAAGAGTCGCCACTGCTATACTGCTCTCAAAAACAAAAACAAAAATCACCTTATATTCTTTGACGGGAGGAAAAGGAAGGGGAGATTAGAAAGAGTAAATATCTAAGGACATTTACCCTCATTTCAGGTGCTTAGGTCAGGCTTGACCCCTGTGAGAGTCCAGGTAGTGCAGGGAAGTATAAGAAAATTTCTAGAGGTAGCCAGGGGGCGCAACAAGCTGAATTCCAGCCAGCCTTTTAACTGGCAGGAAAAAAAAAAAAAAGTAAGAGGCAAAGCCTTGTAAAATCATCATAGGGGAATCTAAATTGAGTTTTTGTATCCTGGAGATTTTATAGATGACAAATCAATAAAGTGCATATTATCTGGTATTAACAATCTAGAAGATACATATTGTAACTATTTAAAAACAGGATGATTGAATATTTCTTCTTTTTCTAAAAGCATTATTTATTTTGTACTCACTTTCTATTTTATAACTCTTTCCTCAGGAAGAAATAACATAATTTTCAAAATTACTTGAAGTTTATTTTTAAACAGAGAAATGAGTTGTGTTATACTTCTGGCTGTTTTAAGGATGAATTGTGGTTGGCAGTTGAGTGAGGGATATTAATTTGGAGGCCATTAGGGTATTTTGGGTAGAGTCGTCTTGGTATGGGTGTGTTTGTGAATTTTTCTTTACTGTAATTATATTTTATTTAAGTCAAGTGAAATATATGGAGGATGGAGGTTGTCATGTATTTAAATTATTTGTTATTTATGTTAGTCATTCTTAGTTCATGAGGGCGGGGAAATGGGTGAGGTGTATTTGGTTGTTTTTTTTTTTCCTACTGCTCCGCTACCAGTGGTTAAAGCAGTGCCTGGCTTCGAGTAGGCTCTCAATAAATGTTTTGAACATTGGACACAGGACATCAATAAGAGAATTATACAGTGGCAAAATGAACATACCTCCACCCTTTTCTATGTGAAAAAAGTCAGAAATGGAAAGAGACTGAAACACAAAGTAGCAGATAACCTGAACACCTCAAATCACAAAAAACCCTAAATGATTAGGAAGGAGTGCCATGGGAAGAAAGGATCTGATTGGGGGTGGGGGAGGGGGAGGGGGTGGTGGGAGGGCACTAAAGGGAAGCACTGCTGTGGCAGAATGCAGCAGAAGCTCCCATATCCATTGTATACCAAGGGGCCAAAATAGCAATATTTTGTAACAAAAGATCAAGATGCACAGTTTACAAAGCTTCCTGATTTGTAAACTTGATAGCACAGAACTGCAGGGATTGGAGGGTAGGGGGAGTTGAATTAGGTAACACATGTCATTTTTGCTGGGAGTCTTCTGTATGTGAGGTAAGGTCTAGAAGAAAGGGGGGAGTAAAGGCTAAGCTACCCCCCTCTCTCTCTCTGTCTCTGTCTCTCTCTTTGTCTCTCTCTCTCGCTCTGGCACTCCCTCTCTTTCTCTCTCTTGTCATAATAATCTCCGCTCTGAACTAGAGCCGTTGCAGCTCTGGCCTCTCTCTATTATAAAGTCCTGAAAATAGTCCTGGCCTAGGAAGGACTTACCTAATTCAAAGTGAACGATATTACAAAAGAACCAACATGTCTATGTAAAGATATGTTGGTTGGGGAGGAGGCGTGGGGAATGGAGCCTGAAAAGCAAAAGGCAGACGGAGAACACCCATCAGAAAAATGCTGTAATGGGGAGGGTGAGTACTGTGGCTAAATGTATCGCTATGGATTCGAATATAGGGACACCAGTTTTATTGCACTTTGCAGATACTGCATTTTTTACAAATTGAAGTTCTGTGGCAACCCTGCATCGAACAAGTCTATTGTTGCCATTTTTTTCCGATAGCATTTGCTTACTTTGTGTTTCTGTGAACATTTTGGTAATTCTTACAATATTTCAGACTTTTTCATTATTATATTTGTTATGGTGATCTGTGATCAGTGACCTTTGATGTGTTACTATTGCTTTGGGGCACCACAAACCCACCTGTGTAAGAAGGCAAACTTAATTAATGTTTTGTGTGTTCTGACTGATCCACTGACCGGCCATTCTCCATCTCTCTCCCTTTCCTCAGGCCTCTCTATTCCCTCAGACACAACTATATTGAAATTAGAGCAGTTAATAACCCTACAATAGCCTCTGAGGGTTCAAGTGAAGACTGATATGCCTGTCACCTTAAATCAAAAGCTAGAAATGGTTAGCCTTAGGGAGGAAAGCATGTTGAAAGCTGAGATAGGGCAAAAGCTAGACATATTGTGCCAAACGGTGAAGTGTGAATGCAAAGGAAAAGTTCTTGAAGGAAGTTACAAGTGCTACTCCAGTGACACAAAAGATGAGACAGTGACATAGCCTTATTGCTGATTTGTAGAAAGTTTTAGTGGTCCGGATAGGAGATCAAACCAGCCACAACATTCCCTTAAGCTAAAGCCTAATCCAGAGAAAGACCCTAACTCCCTTTAATTCCATGAAGTTTGAGAGAGGTGAGGAAGCTGCAGAAGAAAAATTTGAAGTTCTCTGAGGTTGGTTCATGATGCTGAAGGAAAGAAAGCCGTCTCCATGACTTCAGAGTACAAGGTGAAGCAGCTCATGCTGGTACAGAAGCTGTAGCAAGTTGTCCAGAAGATCTGGCTAATATAATTAATTAAGATGTCTTCACTAAACAACAGATTTTCAGTGAAGACAAAACAGCCTCATCTTGGAAGAAGATGCCTTCTAGGGCTTTCACAGTTGGAGAGGAGAAGTCAGTGCTTGGCTTCAAAGCTTTAAAGCATTGGCTGATGCTCTTGTTAGGGGCAAATGCAGCTGCTGACTTTAAGTTGAAGTCAGTTCTCATTTACCATTTTGAAAGTCCTAGGACCCTTAAGAATTATGCTAAATCAACTCTGCCTGTGCTCTGTAAATGGAACAACAAAGCATAGATGACAGGAAATCTGTTGACAACAGATTTTACTGAATATTTTAAGCCCAGTGTTGTGACCTACTGCTCAGAAAGAAGGATTCCTTTCAGAATAGTGCTGCTTATTAACAATGCACCTGGCCACCCTAGAGCTCTGATGGAGATGTACAACAAGATTCACGTTGTTTTCATTCCTCCTAAGGCGATGTCTATTCTGTAGCCTGTGGATCAAGGAGTAATTTTGACTTTCAAGACTTATTATTTAAGAAATACTTTTTGTAAGGCTCTAACTGCCGTAGATAGTGATTCCTCTGATGAATATGAATTGAAAACTTCCTGGAAAGGATTCACCATTCTAAATGCCATTAAGAGTATTTGTGATTCATGGGAAGAGGTCAGAATATCAGCGAAGGAGTTGATTCGAACCCATGGATGACTTTGAAGGGTTCAAGACTTCAGTGGAGGAAGAAACTACAGATGTGGTGGAAGTAGCAAGAGAACTAGAGTTAGAGGTGGAGGCTGCAGGTGTGGCTGAGTTGCTGCAGTCTCATGGGAAGCTGCTTCTCATGATAAGCAAAGAGAGTGGTTTCCTGAGATGGAATCTACTCCTAGCGAAGATGCTGTGAAGACTGTTGAAATGACAATAAAGGATTCAGAATGTTACATCGACTTAGTGATAAAGCAATGAGAGGGTTTAAAAGGATTGAGTCCAATTTTGAAAGAAGTTCTACTGTGGGTAAAATGCTATCAAATAGCACTGCATGCTACAGAGAGATCATTCATGAAAGGAAGTGGTCATTGATGTGGCATACGTAATCGTTGTCTTATCTTAAGACATTGCCACGGCCACCCCAGGCTTCAGCATCCATCGCCCTGATCAGTCAGCAGCCATCCACATGGAGACAAGACTCTCCACCAGCAAAAAGATGACAACTTGCTGGAGGCTCAGAGGATGGTTCGCAATAAAGTATTTTTTAATTAAGGTACATACATCGTTTTTTTAGACATAATACTGTTGCACACTTAATAGATTACAGTATAGTGTAAGCATAACGTTTATATGCACTGGAGAACCAAAAAAAATTTGTGTGGCTAGCTTTACTCAGATATTTGCTTTATTGCTTTGGTCTAGAACTGAACCTGTGATATCTCCAAAGTGTGAAAAGCCCTTTAAAAATTTTGATACAGGGATATTATTTCAGGTAAGAAATTATAATCACGTTCCAACAGAAACAGATGATAACCGAGTTGGCAGAGCTTAGGAAGGAACACAACCAAGCCAACAAAAAGCCTCAGGGACAGTTTAAAACACAGTGAAGATTATGGAAGCCGAAACAGTGAACACACAGACTGGAAACTGATAATATATTAAATAGGGTTATAGGAAAAAAGGATAGAAACTGAAAACAAAGCAGTGCCAATATATCAATACATTTCGTATCCTTGAATTAAAAACAACCTCCTACTAAGGTTGGAACTGAAAACATCTTCTAGAGTATCATTCAAGAATCCATTTTTGAAACAAAACAAGAATTGAAACCATATTATGCCTCAACAAAAATCAGTAAGGTATAGTTAAAACTGAAACACAACCTAGTAAAGTTATGAATTTTAAAGATAAGAATATAATTCTTTGGGCATTCCAGCAAAAAGGTCAAATAACTTATAAGGTAGAGATATCAGGCTGGCCTAAAGGATCACAACAAGATATACCATTAGAAAGCAGTAGAGGGATAAATTCACAAACCTCCAGGAAATAAAGTGTGAGCAAAATGTTATACCTAGACAGATTGTTGAACTAGAAAGGCAACAGCAGGTACTTTTGATCATGCAAGCATTACAAGAATATATTTCCTATATATGTACCTTGAAGAAACTGTTAAAAGATAAACCTCAGTTGAACACTAGTTGAATAGAGACACTGTAACGGGGAGAGAAGTGAGCCTAAGATTCATTTAACTTGAAAACTAAGGAAGAAACAGCTCTTGGAATCACATTTTCAGTCTATAATGTGAATAAATGACAACAAAGAAAAAATGTAACTAATGAAAGTTGAGAGGGAAATTAGATGTTTGTGTAAGAATATCAGTTATTTCATCTTTTATAATCAGAAGTCTAAAAGTCTCATTTATATCTGATAACTCAAACAATTGGGATTGAGTATAGTTTAAGGTGTAAAGTAAGCATCAGAAGAAATAATATTTACAGCAGTACATACTAAGCTGGTGTTTTGGAAAAGGAATTGGAGATTTATTAAACCATAGTTTTCCCTAGTGTCTACAAAATAGAAGATTAAACATAAATTATGTTGTAGGTATAAAATAAAACACTAATATGTCCCAAAACAGGATAGAAAGTTTCCAAAGCATAGTAAGCTACCCAACCCACACACAATGAAGCAAAGAATTGTACAGAACTTAGAAAAAATAAAGCAATAAAAGAGGAAATATAACATGTGTTGCTGGAATGAATATAAATCCTGTATTTTTAATATAAATGGCATACACTTACTGAAAGAAAAGAGTCTCTGTTACAAAGCAAAAGCCAAAGTAGTGCTGTATATATGTAATAAATCTAAATCAGAAAGATTAAAAGTAAAATGATTGTAACACCATACTGAGCTTACACATATGAAAAATAAGGTTTGTGCTCTTAATATAGGCAAAGATAAATCAGGGCAAAAAGCATTGATTGTGATAGAGAAGGTGTTGTGAGTTGAATTGTGCCCAGATACGTTCACATCCTAACCCTCTCCGTGTGAATGTGTGACCTTATTTGGAAATAGGGTCTTGCAGATGTAATCAAATTAAGATGAGGTCATACTGGATTAGGGTGGGCTCTGATGCAGTCATTGGTGTTGTTCTATAAGAGATTCTTGGACAAAGACACACATGGAGGGAGATGGATGTGTGAAGATGGAGGAAGAAATTGATGTTATACCACCACAAGCCAAGCAACACCAGAGATTGCTGGCACGTGCCAGAAGTTAGGAAGAAGCAGGGAAGGATCCTCCCCTAGAGTCTTCAGAGAGAACATGGCCGTGTGGACACCTTAATTTTGGACTTCTTGCCTCCCATACTGAAAGACAGTAAATTAATTTTGTTCTAAATGACCGAGTTCACGATACTTCGTTGCAGCAGCCCTAAGAAGCTAATAATACACAAGGGAAACAAAATTTCAGTTAATGTAGTTCATAAAAAATACAGTAAACAATGAAAAACTAGACAAAACACTTTGGTTATAGGAGGGAGTAATTTATCTCAGGCCATGAAAGATCAAGTGTACAAAAGGTAAGTGACTAAATGGCAAATTGGTGAAGTCGATATAATTTAAATGTAACAGCATCTAGACCCTGTGCCAATTAAATATTTATCAAAGGAAGAAATTCTAAATATAGACCTATTATAGACAACCATGTCTTACCCCAATGCAGTTAAACTAGAAATGAAGATCAAAATTCGAAATAATGGCTGACCACCTGGAAAAATAAAAGAGAGCAAGAGGGAGAGAAAAAGTAGCATAGGTAGATGGGTTTTGATAGACAGAGAGAGAGAGATCAGGAGAGCATGTTTCTTAATTTAGATCAGCAAAGAAATCAAAATTAAAAAGTCAGGATAGGGCTTCCCTGGTGGCACAGTGGTTGAGAGTCCGCCTGCCAATGCAAGGGACACAGGTTCGTGCCCCGGTCTGGGAGGATCCCACGTGCCACGGAGCGGCCGGGCCTGTGAGCCATGGCCGCTGAGCCTGCACTTCCGGAGCCTGTGCTCCACAACGGGAGAGGGCACAACAGTGCGAGGCCCGCATACCGACCAAAAAAAAAAAAAAGTCAGGATATATAAAAAATAATGACAAAGAAAACACTGTATAAGGGAATGTGTGAGACACGACTGAAAGACTGCTCAGAAAAAATATATGTAACCTCAAATGTTTATACTGTAAACAGGTGGAATGAAAGTCAATGCTTTGGACACTTAAATCAAAAAATAGAAAATTAATATATGCATATGCAAGTATGTATTCCCCCAACGCCTATATTTGGCCTAATGGAAAAATATTATAACTCTCCACTGAAGCTAGGAAGAAGACAAGAATGTCCTCTGTCAAAAATATAAATGTGGCATTAAAAATTGGGAAGAACCAGATAATGTTATCATTATTTGCAAAAGATCTGACATAATGGAACGATGCAAGAAAATCAGCTGGGACTCAGAATGATGCCTGGGAGCAAAATTAATATACAAAAATCAATAGCCTTGTTATATATAAACAACTGTATTTTAAAGTGGCAGAAAATACTTCATTTATAATAGAAATTTTTTCTAAACTACAGTTATTAAATCACAGTTTCCTGCAGGCTTACCTATTTATATTTGAAACAGAACTTTTGAATTTGCCCATTTACATAGGTCAGCTAATAAATCCTCCAAATATTTAATTTGTACACCAGATATATCTAACCCAGAGGCTCCTGTCTATCTTGATTTAATTTGTTACTGTATTTCTTTATTTTAGAATAGCCTCACTATTTACTGCAAAGACTGTAGTTTTCATTAAAACCCCATCATGGACCTTGTTATTCCCTCAGTAGATATTTGCTTAAGCTCTGGATGTATGCAATACAGTGCATATTTGTATAGAAAATAGTGGAAGAGAGAACTACATGTAAATGTCATGTCCTGAAGTGCCTTATAATCCTCTGATATTTTTCTGTAATGTAAAATATTTATTTATGTTCAACTTACATTTATTGAGGGACAGACATTGGGATATAAAAATAAATCAGCCATGGTCAGTGATAATCTCAAAGGGTAGAGAGACACATGAATGATTAATGATAATACAATGTGGCAAATGAATTTATAGAAAGACTTAACATGAGCAAAGAGGAAGAACATACACTCCCATCTGGAGAGTAGAAAAGGGGGAACCTTGCTGGAGATGGTGACTGGGTCTGAAGAGCTGGATTGGACTCAACTAGGGTAAAGACAGAATATTGCAGAGTGGTGGAGCCCTAGTATTGAAGCCCAGAATTTAAAACTTACTAGCTGCATGACCACAGGCAAGTTACTTAACCTTGGTGTCTAAAATAGTGATTTTTTTTTTCCAGTTTGGACAGACTTCTTTTTTTTTTTTTTTTAATTTTTACTGGAGTATAGTTGCCTTACAATATTGTGTTCGTTTCTACTGTACAGCAAAGTGAATCAGCTATACGTATACAATAAATGTGTGATTTTAATGGTGTGTTTAAAATAGTTCATGCCTGTCAGTGTTGATTGAGTATTAATGAAATGTTTAGAACAGTACCTGGAGTGTAGTAAGTGCAGTATCGATATAAACTATTCTTATTTTTATTACTAATTGGGGTCGAAGGGGGGGGAAGGAGCCTCACAGACAAGGGAGTAATATGAACAAGGACACAGAGGGAGGAAAACCAGCCCTGTTGCAGGATAAAGTTCAAGGGAGGAATGGCAAGAGATGATGCTGGAGAGGTAGGCAGGGACCAGTTCACCGTGGCCTTGAATGTCATCTTTAGGCAGCTGGAAATCATGCTGATGTGGAGGTCCTCTCAGCAGGAGAATAACACAGTCAGACTTGGCATTCAGAGCTATCACTGTGGGAGTTTGTAGTGGCTAAAACTGGAGTGAAGTAGTTTAGGCAAGAAATGATGAAGGTCTGACCAAAGGAATGATACTAGAAAATAGAGAGGATACAAGAAATGGAAGACATATTTAATGGGTAATATTATCAAGTCTCAGCAGGTAGCTTATTATTATCTATTGTGGAGAGATGGGGGAAGCATGGGCCCCATGGATTTCAGCCTGAGAGGAGGTTTTTATGGTTATCAGCAGCAGACAACATCTGTGGTCAGGGAAGATGAGGATGAGGGAGAAGACCTAAATGGCATTATTCACAATCTCCTTCCTCATTTTTTTGGAATGCAGAACCTTTCTTTAAACAGCTAAGCCTTTGAACTTGCTAAAATGTCAGCTCAGTTGAGCGTTACGTAGAATAAGAAAGTATGAGTCTCCCCTGACAAATTATGCCTTCTCTCTGTCGATGTAAATGCTCCCTTAAATAACCCTTAAATTTCTCCTCTATTTCTGAGGAACTGGTTGGGAGCTGAAGCAGGCTATAATAATTTAATCTCTACATAAATTCATAAAATGGAAGTGACAGGACAAAGTTATACCCTCCTGTGTTCTGAATGTTCACATCACATTTCTGGATAGCATTGAATCTTTATCCTTTAAAATAACATCACATTCTTAAAAATTTGGTAATTTTCATCTTATTTGATTTGATGTGGCATTCTGAAGAAATTCAGGACGTTTTCCATCTCTGCTTTTACTCATTTGAATTCTATATAGATGCTTTCAGGGTCTTAGTTGCTGAATCTGCATTGTTGAGATGAAATCACAAGCCTTTTGATTTAATGTAAGAGCTTCATTATTCTCAGCTGTGTCATTTGGTGCCTGTATATCTGCTGCCTGAAAATGCCATCAGGATTCATCAAAATAAAACTCTCTTAAAATTTACTTTCTTTCTAAAAACAATAGGAAAAGTAGCTGGAAGGGTACAAAGAAGTCTAAAGAGGATGCACAATATAAGTGGGGAAACTGAACAAGAATAAAATATGTACATATTTTTTGTCTCCAAACTTTGTCTTGTGCAGACATTTTGAAAATTTCTGATAAATTCAGAGAACAAAGCCCCATTTCCTTTCCATAGAAGAAGAGTTCAGATTAAAGACATTAGCGTAGTTTTTCCTTTTAGTTTGTGTTTATGTTGTATTCACAAAGTTAAAATAGATGCTTATTCCTACAACATTTTTATCTTTATTTGTTATGTACTATTTACAGATAGATCAAATTTAATATAACAGAGAAAGTAGACCAAGCGTCATATACAACTGTACCTGAGAAATCAGGCCGTGAAATAGAAGGAGGTTACCTAAGACTTATATTTTCCAAAATGGCATACGTACCGTTGGTGATAGAGTAACAGGATTGGGGGTATGATACTAGAATGGAATTAAATTACATGGAAACATATAATAAGGAAAATGTTCCTGTTTCAGTTTTCTTTTGGCGCTTCTGATTACTTCAAGGCCCTGGTGTGTTGAAGCTGCCTTGTAGACATCACAAAAGCTGATTGCTTGCGTCTCCTCCCGTTTGTGTTCAGTAACGTCCGTCACCTTGGGAACTTGAAATTGGCTATGGTAGGAGTATTTACACCACAGAAATCATAAAATGCTACAGTGGCCACCCTCCTCTCTCAGGCAGTTGCTTAGCATCGACCAGCAGGTCGCTGGTGAAAGGGAATGGAGGGCGAACCTCTCTTTAATGACCAGGGCCTGAGCCTTCTGTGGGCAGGTAGACTCCGAACACCATTTTCCTTTCATTGCCTTTAGTTTTAGAATTGTCTTTCATTTATGCCAGGTGATACAGGTTTTCCTTTATAGAAATCAAGTGTATGAAAATATGAAGTGTTTTTCTTTAAATATATCAATATTTAAGTCAATTCAATAAGGAATGAGCCTGGTTTAATAAAGAATTGGTAATAAAGATGATATGTAAATAGACCAAAATTGGGAAAGTCTTACTGGTCAGTCAGAATTTGCGAGTACCCTGCCCTGTACAGTTTCCCAGTATTTGTCACTGTATAGTCAACGGGCCTTAGTTCTCAGCCACAATTTTACCCTGTTAAACTTGCCTGAAGGAGTGAGGCCAGCATATCAAAGAAATGTGTTTGTTTACCGTCTCTCTGTATCTTTCCTTTACGCCCCCCCACCCCGTGTAACTTTCTGTGACACCTGAAGGGGGTTTTCTCTTTTGCCAAGACTGCCCTCCCTTGAGTGGTTCTGTCTCAGTGTTTGCAGGGGTTCTGTGGTTGCCTACCTTAAATGTATATCTCGTTTCCTCCTGGCTCCCCTTGTTATACCCTGGGCATCTTCCCAGGGCTGCTTTTGTGAGAGCTGGAGTAGGATTGCTGGCTGGGGAACCGAGCCTCATAAGAAACTTTGTAGCTTCAGAGGCTTTGCTCGTGATTTTCTCTATTTGTTTGTGTGAAAAGGCAAGCACATAGCATGCGGGTTGGAGACTAGACTCTGGCAAATATATTATCACTGTAATATTTACCTTGATCATCTCCTTTTGACCGTTTTATTGATATCTAAGATATATAAACAGGACCAACTCCTTCCCATAACTCAAACCAACAGCTGATTGATATTGCACCCTGTAGACTTCTACTGACGTGGGTATCAGTAGACTGAAAAAAATGTGCTATTTAAACCCTTTTCTGACTGTCATTCTCTTCAAAGACAGTATTTTGGGGAAGATATAAAGGTGAAAATGTAAGAGAATGTGGAAAATAGTTTTAAAATGTGTCGGTGTTCAATATTTAGAAGTCAGGAATTAGTTCTCTCTCCCTTCCAAAGACTTCTTTCCTTTGGTCTTCAGCCTCGTAAATAAGCCCAGAATGAAGACAAAATAATTTTAGAAGAGTTGAAATAGAGGATAAGATTAAACCATTGTTCTTATAGCTGCCTCTTTCCCAAGCTCAGTTTTCACTCCCTTGGGACAACTTTTCTGACCAGCCTAACATTTTCAGGCAGCTTAGATGACCATTCCCTGGGCTCCCATAGCATTTTATGTCTAAAGCTGATGTATTGCATTGAATTAGACTATAAATTTTTTGAGTATGCCACAGTATCCACTACAGCTCCTGATACAAGGTGAAGCTCAGGTACTGTTGGTAAAAAGACTTTGTATAAACAATTTTCCCCAATGTCAGACACCTGCTATCTTTTTGTCATAGAGAAAGTGATGTCTACTTTCCAGCTTGATTGCCCAACATCCATTCTTTAATTAAAGGATGTAAATGATACAATTTTAAGCCGCCTATGATCCACAAAGTGTGGGGATCACACTTTGAGAATTACTGTCAATCCCTGCTCAGCACCTCTGCCTCAGCTTTTTCTGGTTAGATGCATGTTAGGCGAGACCATACTGTCTTCCTTGTTTCCCCCACCCCCAGATCTGTGCCCTGCACATGGTAAGCCTTCATGGAGTTGAACAAATAAATCGAAGAATCTGCAAATGCTTTGCAAAAGTTAAGAGGATTAAAGTGTCATTTGTAAAGTAGTGGCATATAAAAGATTTTGGGGTCAGGTGGAGACAGTTCTGTTTCCAGAAGTGTTTTGACAAGAGCACTAAATGAAATGCCTCCAGTGAATTTGAATTCATTGTGAGTCAGACAAAGGGTTGCTGTAAATTATTCTGTTGTCATGGAATATCAAGGAAGTTGATGGATAAAGGGACATACTAATGAGACTCTAAGTGACAATATGAAATGAAATCAATGGTCTCTAAGAGAGTTCTTTTGAACAACCTTGGGAAAGCATCTGTTCTCATCATTGCCAATTACCAGGATTACTAAGCTTTGTAGGAGGTGCATTAGCTCAAAAGGATCTTGTTCTTCTGGACCGTATCTTCCCAGATAGTGGGAAGAAAAGTGGTGAGAGATCATTTTGGGAGTGTAAAAAGTGAGAAGAGTTATTATTCATGATAGGTTTTACTGCTATGCCCTCTATAGCCACATTTATGTTTTTTGTTTTTTGGGTTTTTTTTGTGGTACGCGGGCCTCTCACTGCTGTGGCCTCTCCCATTGCAGAGCACAGGCTCCGGACGCGCAGGCTCGGCAGTCATGGCTCACGGGCCCAGCCTCTCTGCGGCATGTGGGATCCTCCCAACCGGGGCACGAACCCGTGTCCCCTGCATCGGCAGGCGGACTCTCAACCACTGTGCCACCAGGGAAGCCCAACACATTTATGTTTTCTAAGCACCTTCATACCTAATAATTTTTGCAATCCCCATATAACCCCTGCAAGGTAAGAAACAGTATGATTTTTAGGTGAAAAAGAGAACCTGAGATGTGGACTCTTTAACTAAGGGTAAAAGTAAACTTTTAAATGAAGCACAGCTATTTACAAATAGGGGTAAGGTGAGAAAATAAATATCTTGATTCATAAAAAGGGGTGCTTCTAGAAAGACCACACCATGAACATTTGATTGCACCTTCATTTTTCAATTAAATCATTGCTTCCTTCTTTCCTTTCCTCAGGAATGCCCCTCTTTAAAGCCTGGAATCCTCTTGCCTACCTTCTATAAGACAGCTATAAGTCTATAAGACTTTACTGTTCAGCTCTTTGCTCAAATGTCATCTCTTCCAAGAAGCCATTTCAGAGTACTCTCTTTTAAGTCACACCCAACCCTCTCAGATATATCACCCTGTATATTTCATTTATAGAGATAATCACAATTTGATATTGGCTTGTGAGTTTTTTTCTATATTTATTGTTGGTCTTCTTTGACTGGAATATAAACTCCTCAAGGGTAGAGACATCCTTTGGCTTATCCTGACAGTGTCTTAGCACAATGCTTAAACATAACAGGCACTTACTGCAAGTTTGTTAACTGAATGGATTCATTCTCCTTTAACTGAGTTTCTGCCATGGGCCAGGCACCAATAATATTAAACACAGTTGTTGCCTCAAGGAAACTAATCCTTGATGCCTTGAGATCATCTTACAAGCGGGGCCAATTTCTATTTTCCCTTGCTACACATGAGTCTTTTATCGGCCCTGGGTTAATAATCTTGCAGCAGCTAAGAGATGCCGATGGCCAATAAGATCAGTTAATTTAATAAGAAGCAGTAGAACATAATGATTAAGAAAGTGGACAGTGGAGCCAGATTGCCTTGTTCATTTTTTGGTTCTGCTGTTTGCTGCCTTTATGGCTTTGGGCAAGTTACTTAACTTCTCTAAGCCTCAGCTTCCTTATCTGAGATGGGGATAATAATATCTATTTTTGTTCTAAGGACTTAGTAAATTAATATGTGTAAAGTGCTTAAAATAGTGTCTCATGTATACTCGGTACGGTATAAGTGTAAGTAATAATTATTGTATATAGCCACAAGTGAGAGTTCCACACAAAATCAGATTCCTTATAACTCATGTTACTGAAATTCAGGGGATAATCCAAAAAAGCGGTCGTTGCCATTGAGAAATATAAGGGATGCACGGTGAGAATGTCTTACATGTATGAATGCTAAGCTAGTATATTTTGCCTTTACTTTACCGTCAAACTCATTTGGATTGTACATGGAGAAGACATTTCAATTTCAAAGTAGCCAGAATGAACTTAGGGAAATGAATAGCTTTTATAAGATGTCATGTAATAAAGCATACCACCACCTTTGGTAAGTGTGTACTGAAGAGTTTGATGTATGGTTCCACACATGGTAAGCATGCCTTCATTTAAAGGGACTCAGAATGTTTCTGCAGAACTCCAACAGCCAAGGGAGGAATAAATAAAGAGAAGCAGCCGCATCTGAAATGGGGGTTATGGGTATATCATAAGTATTGCCTTACCAGCAGTAGCTTTTTGCTCAAAGGATTACACTAGAATCACTCAGAATCACAACTGAACAGAGATGAAATCTAGTTTAAAACTCAACATCTGGGGCTTCCCTGGTGGCGCAGTGGTTGAGAGTCCGCCTGCCGATGCAGGGGACACGGGTTCGTGCCCTGGTCCGGGAAGATCCCATATGCCGCAGAGCGGCTGGGCCTGTGAGCCATGGCTGCTGAGCCTGCGCATCCAGAGCCTGTGCTCCGCAACAGGAGAGGCCACACAGTGAGAGGCCCGCATACCGCAAAAAAAAAAAACAAAAAAAACCCCACAAAAAACTCAACATCTGAGCAGAAAGTAATTGAAATTTTAAAAAAAATGCACAGCAAGAAGATTGGTCAGTATAAACCCTAATAACCCCGTACAAGCAAGAAATGTTTCCATTTGAACAACCCCATTTAAAAAAGTAGTGAAAATCTTTTTATATTACTTTATTTTGTTGGTGCATCACTTCTGTCTTGTGAAAATGTTTGTCATCTCTAACTGAAGTTAAGGATACTAGAAAAGATGATAATAGCAATAATAATTTAGGTTATACAATGCAATAACATGGCATTTGAAATGTGTATCTTCACGTTAACCAGAAAACAAGTTTTCTAACCTTAATTTTGCACATAAAGTATCTGTATTTGGTTAAATGTTCCTCAAAACCCTTCCCAGATTGTTAAAGAAGTCATCATGCTCTAACTTGAGCTGTTTAATCTTGTTTATTTTCTCTTTATATAGCAGCCACTAGCTGTTCTCGCTTTCTCATTTCCAGACCTTTCACAATTATTGCCAAAAAGCATACCCATTTGATTGTTCTGTTGTAACTTTGCTACTTCTTTTATTTTACTGCTTGATCTCATTTCTACTCATGTGGAATTCAGACTGCTAACTCTGCATCTTTTAGGTGGTCTGTTTTAGGTGGTCTGTTCACCTACAGGTGACATTTTCCTCTCAGCTTCACCTAGGCTTCGCCATTCAGCCACGCAGGCTCCCAGGTGCCGTCTGCTCTTGCTCACTAACAACCCCGTACTTGTCAGTCTGCACTGATTTACTCTCAAAGTATCCTAATTAATGGCTCTTTTATATTTCCTTGTTTATTTTTCAAGGCAAAATCTCAGATTCTAAGTTCTTGGCATGTAAAAATATCAAAGACCTAGTATTAACTAAAAAGAAAGTCCGTAAAGTATTAAGGCATTATGGAGAGTATTATCCCATTCTCATTCAAATAAAAATGGTATAATTTGTGCATAGAAAAACACAAAAGGACTAGATCAACCAATTCACTGATTATGTCTTTGGATGGGATTTTAGGGCATGTTTAATTCTTCTATATTTTTATACATTTCCTTTGTCAGTATGTACTAGTTTTATTACCAGAAGAAAACAATAAAGACTTGTTTCTCTATTGACAAAAAAAGAAATATATCTATTTTACTGAAAGAAAGAAAATAACTGTGAGGCATATTCTGTGAGCTTAATGTTGATAAACATTTAGTACGAATTATGTACAAGACAGAAGAGTTAACAGAATAGAGAGAAATGGAAGATGGGACTCAAACCCTGAAGGTGCTTGGCATTAACCTAGACAACGCAGTGAATTGTTAAAAAGTCATAAAACCCTAGTTATTTGTTTATTCAAAAAATATTGGAGCACTTTCTAGTCAGTGCCAGGAACTCTTCTTGGCATGGAGATGTCCTCTGAACTGTCACATCCTTGTATTTTTGCAGCTAAAATTCTAGTGGAGGAGGCAGAGTACCAACAAATGAACATACTACCTGGCAATAATAAGTGTTATGAAGAAATACAATGCAGAGTAAGAGAGGAGAAGGTGATAGGACAGTGACATTTTGGCTAGCGCCTTAAGGAGAGGCTTCTCTTTTAGAAGAGACACAATGTGAGGTGGCTCTATCAGAGAAGAGCAGAGGAAGGCACCCGAGCAAAGGCCCAGAGGCAGAACATGTGAGCAGCATTGAGGAACCCCAAAGACCCAGTGTACCTGCTGGATGAAAATCAGGAGGCAGCGCAAGGGGGAATGAAATCAGACAGACGGAGTGAGTGGGGCAGACAGACCTACAGAGCCCTGCAGGCCAAGGCAGGGATTTCATAGTTCATAACAGTGGTTACAGGGAGCTATGGAAAAGTTGAGGGAAACAGGGTGAAATAATTTTATTTATGTTGTGAAAGAATCGTCCGGCTCTTCCCTGGAGAATCGTGTTGGAGGTCGAGGAGGAAGGTAGATGACCTGTTTGTTGAGAGATGACGGTTTAGTCCAGTGGTTGGCAAATGATGACCCACAAACAAATCTAGCCCACTGACTTCTTGTTTAGTCTGAGAGCTAAAAATGATTTTCACATTTTTAAATGGTTACATTTTAAATGGTTATATAGGTAGCTACATAGTTTCTTTGATTTTGCCTGTTGACCTGCAAAATTGAACATATTTATTACTATCTAGCCCTTTAAGAAAAAGTTTGCCAGCTTCTGGTTTAGGCAACAATATCAGGCCTTAGACCCAAGCAGTTTAGTTATTTATTATTTCTCCATGCAAATTTTCACTCTGGAAAGGAGAGGGAGAGAAATGATGATTGGCAGGTGGAATGAGGGGCCGAACCTGGAGAACAGAGAAGTAGTTGGATTTAGGCTCCATTTTAAAGGCCAAGGGACAAGATTCACTTATGAATAGGGTGTGACCTGTGAGAGGAGCCAAAGATGAGTCTGTGAGTTAAGCTTTGGCTTGAGCAACTGGCTGGATGATGGGGCCCATTTCCGAACTGGTAATGAGTGGGAAGGAAGTGTTTGGTCCAGGGTGGGGGAACTGGGAGTGTGCTGTTTTGGATATGTTAATTTTGGGATTCCTACTAGATGTCCTTATAGAGATGTCTAATGAATGCCAAGAAGGTGATCCAAGCAATACGTGCTATGGGATTTCAGAAGAGGGCTGGGACATTGGGGCTGCCGCATAGTGTCGTTGTCAGATGAGTAGGACTAGTAATTGTAATGAAAATAGTAATAATAATTTTAAAAAATAATAAGGCCTTAATGTAGCTGAAAAATTGTGTAAAGTACATGGCATCTATGAGCACGCACCTGGCCGACCTCCAGTTACAAGGAGCATAACTTACCAAGGACCCCAGCTGCTGAGCTTTTATATCCATTGTAGTGGTTGCACCCACTACTACAATGGGTGACTCTCAGTGAAGGACTGAGCATGGCAGGGATTCGAAGGCAGGCGGAACTCCTGTAAGGGCTGAGTATGGCTCCAGGAAACCCCCTCGGTCTTGCTGAGACTTCTTAGAGTATATGGCAGTTAAGGGCATTTCCACCCAGCCATGCTTCCAGAGTCAGACTTGCATGATGGTCCAGTGACTCCACTTTCCCAGGTCCTGGCCCTTTATCTCTCACACAGGCATTTCCCCCAATTCAGTCCTTGCAAGTTCAATCCCATCTGATTTCCGCTTCAGATACCCAAGCTAAACTCAGTAGCTAACACATATTATCTGTTTAAATCCTGTTAAAGACCATCCAAACAGCTCTCTAAAATAGGTTCTTCATTATTCTCATATTAGAGACCAGAAGAATAAGGACTGATGAGGTGGAATGATTTTTATAGGTTTCAGCCTTAATTTTCACAAGCTATTATTGAATGTCCGCTGTTGTCAAAAACAGGGGGTAGAACTGACTTTCTAACTCTAAAGCATATGGTTAACCAGTATGTTACTGAAGTAGTTTTCAGCTAGGGGCATTTTTCCCATGGGATATTTCACACTTTCTGGAGAGATTGCTGATTGTCACAAGGGGGTGAGGATATTTTGGGTAGAGTCCAAGGATACTGCTAACCATCCTACAATGCACAAGATAGCCCATCAACAAAGAATTATAGAGCATCAAATAGCAATAGTATAGAGGTTGAGAAATCCTGCATGACACCAGTATAATCTTACAGAGATAGCAAAGGAGGCAGACCCCCAAGGTTTATGTGAGTAATAGGAGAAGCAGGACAGCATGGCAAGAAAAGTAAAAATATATACATAAATGCATACGTATAAATAAATTCACTCTCAGTTTCTACATAAGGAAGAAGTAGCAAAAATAATTAACTGTAATGAATTAAATCTTAAATGTCTAATGTGTGCAAAATCTCACATTCTGAATAGCCAAGCAGAATAGGAGACAGAAAAAATAATTGGCTTGCGTTCATTTTAAAACCAGTTGACTTTTGCTGAGCAAATACCATTTGAACATTGCCTGGAAAAACAAAATCAGTTTATATGTATATTTGCATGCTTAATTATGTGCCAGACATTTATGCTAATCAATTTATAAGATATATACTAATATTGACTTCACTTTAAAGATGAGAAAGCTAAGACTTTGTTGCAGAAAGCAGTTGAACTAGCGTGGAACCTAAAGTCTGAACCTGGAGCCTTGTGCTCTAGAACTTTATTCTAGAATGGCTGTGAGAGGTGGAAATAAGTGACTTGGTTATTAAGAACATTTTTCAAATGCTAAGACAGTTAATAATTCACAGTTGTTTAACACAGTTGTTTAACTTATCCAAAGCAACTATCCATTGCTCTGATTTCTCTTTATGCCACCATTTTCTTCCACTTTATTGTGCACAATTCTAGGTAGCTCTTGTACTTGAACGCAGGGTTTTATTAGAAACAAACAAGGAAACAGAAAGGCAACAAGAAACAAACAACCCCAGCAGTTTTCTTTATTTCGGCATGCATATGTGTTGTGTTGTATATATTACATATGAATAATTACATACTTCGTAGAAGTATGCACGTTATTGATTGAATTCATGCTTAAGATTTTCATGAAGCCATCATTTTCCACAGGAAATAGTTTCCTTAGAGGGTTCTAAAACTCTCTCTTTAGAACAATAAACAATAGCTTTATCATTTCTTCTTAGGCCATTTATATAGTATTTCCACTGTAGAGGGAACTTAATAGTCATCAATAGAGATATTTGCCAGGACTTTCCTAGAGAACTCAGGAGCCATTTGATAAAAATCAATATGAAGCAGTGAAGGAAATATTTTGGTAATCTCTTTCTGGGTGCATTTCCCCCCCATTACATTGCTGCTTTATTCTCTTGCATAGGTTTTATTGGATGTCATACAATTAAATCCCCATGCACAGTTCTTGGAAAATTTTACACTGTTTAGGCCCATGCAATTTAGACAAATAATATGTTTTCAGACTACATTTTTTATTATGCAGAAGAAAGGGAAAGAAATGAAGACTAGCAAGTTAGTTACAGAAAGGGCACAAAGTACAAAGTGTTCTCAAGAAAGTTCTACTATAGACTATTTATTTATAAATAGACTGGGCTAATAATGATAAAACAAATCACAATGGCTAAAAATTATTGTGCATTTTCTATAGTAAGCATTTCATGTTCGCTCTTACTGAGCCCTCACAACACATGTGCTAAGAAGTTGCTTCTAAATTCTCCATTTTACAGATGAGAAAAAGAGGTACAAGGCTAAGTAACTTGTTCAGCTAGTAAGTGGCAGAGCTAGATTACAAACTGGGGTGATCTGACTACACACGGGAAGATCTTGACCAAAAGAACTGAAAAGGAGTTTGTCCTTTGTCTACTACATCTTGTATTGAGCCTCATGCAGTGACCGCCAGTTAATAAATAACTGGGCAGAATGGCACACACCACATTAACTACCTGGAGTTAAGAAATCAGTTAAGGATTCAGTATACTGGGCTCTAGCCCACAGGATTAGAAATTTTGGAGGATAATTAAGTCTACCTCTTTGGGCTTAAGGAACTTCAGTTGTAAAACTGAATGGACTACATTCAGTATGTAATCTCTGTTGTCCTTCCGGACAGCCCAAAAATACTCTAAAGGAAATGTCGTAGGGTTCAATCATTCCTCATGCCTCTTTTAGGTGCATTCCGAATGTGTAGAACTAGAGACATTCTTTGAAACTACAGTGTGAAATATGAAGTCTGAAGAGCTGCTCTCATAGATGGGTGTTCTCCCATGCCGTCTGTTTAGAAGCACAGGAATAAAATTAGGTATCTGCTCTGTGTGGATTTCACGTAGTTGACCTGATACCGAAAGGATAAATTAAATATGAGTTAGTAGGGGCAAGGCCGAAAAATAATTTATCCTAGTATAAAATATTTCTGCTTCTCCGTGATGATGTGTGCAAGGAGATCAGTGTCCCAGAACATGAATGAGGATGGCTACAGAAAGGTCATTTATTAAGTGAGAGAATCTTCCATGTGCTACACACCTCGATCTGTCTCATGGTGGAGCCACACTTTTATAAATTGAACCATGCAAATTTAAAATAGTGAGCCGCTTAAGAATATCAAAATAGCCTTACTTTATGTATAACATTTGAACAAGGAAAATTCCCCCAAATGAAAAATAGAATCTTTTCATTCAAAAACTGGTGATTGAACTCCACTGGGAACTGGCTGTACCCTCCAGATGGTGGAGCTAGTTTAGCTAGTAAAAAGAAATACCCATCTCTGCCTCACAATTAGCCTTAGTTTATTTGACATCATCTGGACCCCCATTCCTCTCTCTTAAGGTGAGAGTCTTGTATCTCATTCAATCATGACATGAGCCCCTGACTCTATGTCTAGGCATCTCTTATAAATATAACGTGTTAATGTTTCCATCTAACATTTAAGGTACTAGTGTCCATCTGTAAAAGAAAATGTATTGAATCATGTAGGTGAGTATGAAGTTTATGCATGTAGAATTTAAATCTGACACGTGACACAGCCCAAACTGACGGCTTGCGTTTTCTTCTGAGGTTTGTACAAGACCTTGCTTAAACTTGCAAGTGATTATCTTAAAAGCTGAAATCTTACACATGAAAATGGAGCTACAGTGTGAATTAGTTTTTAGGCATAATGGTGAATAAGCATGTTCAAAATTACATAAAATTGTTTAGTGAAAAAGGAATCCTGTAGCAGAATTATTATACAGTTTAATCTATCAGAAACTACTCTTTGAAGGATGTGCAGGTATCAAAGTATACATGCTTCTCTAAGAGGTATGTTGGTCTTTAAATGTAGCTAATTACAAAGAAAGTAGAGATTTAGCTTGCTATTTTTTCCATCTTCAATATTATCGACATCAAAAAAATCATTCAGAATGCTCATAAAAATTGCTTTCCATGGTTTTTATGACTAAAAACTGTTTCTTAGCAATTGGATTAATTCTCATTTTCTGAAACATTTGCCAGAACTCTGAGATGAAAGGAAAAACATTCTTATTATGTGCCCTTCTTGAGAGAGCAGTAGAGGCAAGATCTAAGTCCAAAATTATTCATTTCTGCTTCCATTCTTTCTTGAAACCTTTTCTATGGCTGTGATGTGCAAGGAATAGCTGGAGAATTTTTATATCCACCCCTGCAAGTAACATGAATCATCTGTTCCTTTTTTTTTTTTAATATAAATATGAAAGAGAGAAACTGTCCATGATGATTTGTGGAGAGTAGGTGTGTGTGAGATCTGCTATTTCCATGGTTAGTTCAGAAGTTGGTGTCACGATTGCTTCCTACACAACAATATGGGAAACCACTTAGCAGCAGGAATCCCAGTTGGCAGAATTGCCAGTTGTACCTGCTAAATAGACAGTTATTTGGGGGAGAAATCCTCAGGACACCTTAGAGAAATCAGGCAGTGTTTTATTTAGAAATTAGAGGCTCCTCTGAAGAGGGATTATATATATAGGAAGCACACCGGAGCACAACAGTGAGTAAAGACGACGATGAGGATTACATTCTTAGAGCTATGTGCAGGTCTTTCCACAGACAAAAAACAGTTTTTCAGAAAGCAAGAGTTTTGTTGAACAGGAGTGAACTTCAAAATTAAATATATATATATATATATATATATATATATATATATATATATATATATATATATATATATAAAACATTTCAGAAGTTGTCTGGAGAAAATTTGGGGTAGGAAATGATGACTGGAAGGTAGATTGGAAAGTGATGTTCTGGGATTCTAAGGGAATCCAAGATGACCGTGAGCATTGCTTTCCTAGGAGGTCATTTTACCAGCAAGGCATGGAGACTGCAATACCAGCCTGTGATGGCTGGTAAAGCGTAGGCTGAACTATGGTGTTAGCGTGACAGCGGCAAGGGCACTGGTTTGAACAACTTCAGGGCTACACACTTGCATTCATGTATTCCATGAAGTACCATGGAATAAAATATTCTAGAAAGAAACAGTCTTGAAAGACCATTTTAAGCTAGCCTTCGTAAAATCAGAGTCCTGGTCTACAAGGTGTGCACTGGGATCAGTATCGCCTGGTCCTTGCTCTCGTAACACTTCTGTGGAGTTGTCCTTTCCCCCTTTTTCTACTATGTTATGACATCAGAATGGATCTTCTAAGGTGCCACACTCCCTTCTCCATGTAGAAACTGATTGTCTCTTCTGAGAATGTTGTCAGGTTTTCTGATCCACCCAGTAACAATAAATTATCAGTAAATTCACCTTTGAGGCAGGTGTTTCAGTGCTGCTCGCTGGTTCCCTTGCAGGCCTTTCCTGGAACTGAGCATAGCCTGAATTGGGGAGCTACTCATCTTCCAAAAATAATGGTTTTCAAACTTTGTCCTGACTGAACAATCCTTCGTTCAAAGAAGTACTTGCAAAGATGCCTAGTAAATAAAGAAGAAGAGGTGTTGTTGCTGAGTTTGGAGCCTTGTCTGCTCATTGTCTCCAGCCACCCATTGCCTTCTCTTGTCCACAGTAGCCACTGAGGGAACTCCATCGACCGTCTTGGGCTCTGCCATATCCAGTGTTAGAAACACTGCTTACACAAAAATCTGTTTTGTCATCTTTAAGTCAATTTCTGGAGGTCTGTTATGATATTTGAAATTGTTCCCTTTCCCACTCTAAAAATAATCTCTGATTCTAACTCATTATCCAAAAGTAGCACTGCAGTATTGACCTGAGGCTGTAGAACTGTATTATTCAAGAGTCCTTTGGTTGCAAGTGGCAGAAAACTCAACTCAATCTGACCTAAAGGGATTCTTTTGTCTGACATAGTTGAAAAACTTAGGGGTAGCGCTGGGTTCAAGCACAGCTGGCCTCCACAAGTCTTTTTCTTTCTCTCCTCTTTTTCTTTTTCTTTCTCTTTCTCTTTTCCTATCATTCATAGCACTCTGCGCATATTGGCTTTATTTATGGGCAGGCCCTTCTTCATGTGGCAGCTCCCAAGTAGCCTTTAATGTGCTGTTTCCAATAATTGTAACAGAAATTTTAGAATTGTGACTCCTTAGACCAGTTGCTTTTTTTAGTTAATAGACTTTATTTTTGAGCAGTTTTAGGTTTACAGATCAGTTGAGTGGAAAATACAGAGTTCTCATATATTCTTTTTCCCTACACAGTTTTTCATATTAACATTTTGTGTTAATATGGTACATTTATTACAGTTGATCATGTATTGATATATTATTATTAACTACAGTCCACAGTTTACATAAGGGTCCACTCTTTGTGTTGTACAGTTTTATGGATTATGACAAATGCACAGTGTCATGTATTCTCCATTACAGTATCGTGAGCAATAGTTTCACTGCTGTAAAAGTTCTCCCTGTTCCAACTACGCATTCTTCTCTCCCTTCTGCCGAACGTCTGGCAACCAGTGATAGCTTTGCTTTTTACACAATGTCATGTAATTGGAATTGAAAAGTATTTAGTCTTTTCAGACTGATTTCTTTCATTTAGCAATATGTTTTTAAGTTTCTTCCATGTCTTTTTGTCCATTTATTTTTATTGCTAAATAATATTCCATCATATGGAAATAGCACAATTTGTTTATCCGTTCACCTTTTGAAGGACATCGTGAATGCTTCCAAGTTTTGGCAGTTTTCAGTAAAGTTACCATAAATATCTGTGTGAGATTCTTTCAAATCGAATGGATAAATACTAAGGAGCATACATTTTGGATGGTATTATAAGACGATGGCTAACTTTGTACGGAGCTGCTAGACTGCCTTTGGGGTGGCTATATCATTTTCTATTCCTACTAGCAATGAATGAGAGTTCCTGTTTTCCATGTCCTGGTCAGTAGTTGTTGTTTCAGTGTTTGAGATTTTAGCTATTCTAAAAAATGTGTAGGGGATTTTGGTGGTGCAGTGGTTGGGAGTCCACCTGCCGATGCAGGGGACGCGGGTTCGTGCCCCGGTCCAGGAGGATCCCGCGTGCTGCGGAGTGGCTGGGCCCGTGAGCCATGGCCACTGGGCCTGCGTGTCCGGAGCCTGTGCTCCGCAACGGGAGAGGCCACAGCAGTGAGAGGCCCACGTACCGCAAAAAAAAAAAAAAAAAAAAAAAAACCTTGTGTAGGGGTGTCCTGTTGTTTTAATTTGCAATGTCCTAATGAGATTGGACTAGTTTTAATTGGTGTGCATCCTTGAACCAGTCTCTGTAGTCAAAGGGATGGAATATGTTGATTAGTCAGGTCTTTGTCTCAGGCCTAATCACTCAAGCAGAGGCCACAGGATATGCAGTGATTTGCAGTTACCAAATTCACAAAAGAGAAATGATTTGCAGTTATCAAAAAAGAAAATAGGTGCCACACTGGTAAATACATCATATAGCCTCAGTCAATCAGTCAGCGAAATATCCTGACAAAAATATAATGGTATTAGAAGAAATATTCATATTTCAGTAATTCTCAGATGAAAAACTCATGGTGTATTTCACAGGTCAAGGAAGGAGGAAAGTACATGGATATGTAATTGATTTTGGTTTACTGTTCTTGTATCCTGAGATAAACAAAATGTGATAGATCCATACAATGGAATATTATTCAGCCATAAGAAAGAGTGAAGCATTACTTATTCATACTATAACATGGATGACCTTGAAATTGTTATGCTATGTGATAGAAGGCAAACACAAAAAAACACCTACTGTATGATCCCATCTATATGAAATGTCCAGACTAGGCAAATTCACAGAAACAAAAAGTATCTTAAGGCCTGCAGGCGGCTGGGGAGAGGGGACAAAAGGAGTGACTGCTAATAGATACATGGTTTCTTTTTGGCATCATGAAAACCTCAGGGAATTAGACAGTTGTGATGTTTCTACAACTTTGTGAACATACTATAAATCATTAAATTGTATATTTAAAAGGGTAAATTTTATGGCATGTGAATTTTATCTTAAAAATAATTGAAAGCAAAAAAAAAAGGAAAGAGGAAAGAGGTGGTGTGCATATGGAGTGGAGGTTGGGATAAGTGGCAATGGGAGTATTGGGAGTGTTAGACTCAATTTCTTCAATTTATTTTCAGTATTAATCATTTGCTGTGCATATTGATTCATGAGTATTTATAGCTCCTTTCTGTGTGAAACTATCACATAGTGGAGAAGAAATAATCCACTAGAGGTCTTTTATGATTTAAATTAAGCTATTATTCAATGTAATTACTAGTCTGAATGTTTTAAAGTTTCTCTAAATAAGAACTATGGAGGCTGTTTACAAGATGGTTCGTTGCACGATTATGCATAATCAGCAATGACTGTGAGTTAATGATCACAGTGTGTGTTTTAGTTGAGAACATAATTTTGTCAATGAATATACAATGCTTATTAATTCAAAGAGTTTTTTATATATGTTGGTTCAATAAGTGTTCTTTGAAACTAATATATTGGCCAAGTAATAGGTTGCCAGTCTAAATTGATGAGGTTGAATCTTGCAGTAAGAAGGAGTGAGCATGGTTTAAATGTACATAAATATTGGCACAAGTTAGTGATATGAGTCTGAGAGAAAATAAGGGAGGTAGTAAACATTTCATGGTTTTATTGTGATAGCTGTCCAATGATCGATTTATCTTGGGATTGATCATTAGCCAAAATGTAAGCCATATGGCAACTGACATTTACAAATGTGCTTTCATCAGTCAGTTTTATTCACTGAGGACAGCAATTTAAAGATTCAACATTCTAATAGTTTTTAATGCAATGCTCTGAAGACTTCATTCAGTATTAGATATATTGGTGGCAAGAAGAATCTTTGCAGTATCGTGGAAGAATGGTGTTAGAAAAGAATTTGAGTTGATGATAGACCGCATTTATTCCATTCAAGGATCTGTGTTTATTTCAGCCAAAGTTCTGAAAGCATCTGCAGTTGGTTATTTCTGAAATGCATTGGAAAAAAATAAGAATACATTTACATAGAGGACATAGATTTTCACATACTATGCGAAAAACTAGATTCAACCTATGTCAAATAGCCAAGAAATGAAAAATTTGCTAAAGAGAGAAAATCTTATACATTTATGTAAATTTCATCATTCCACTAAATCCTGGCACAGTAGCTATAGGCTTAATCAGCCCGCCTTTGTATTTAAAAGGAGACAAGCTATTTTTGCTGCTATAACAGTAGAAATAAGACAAAGGACCGTATTTCCTGCCTCTGAATTAGAGAACTTATTCTGAGTTCATTCATTCATTCAAGTGATTTAAGATATAATTTAACTATGATTTAAGATATCATTTAACTCTCAACTTCTGATAATGTTAGGACTTTATCATACATTTCATTTTATCTTGTTATCATAACTGTTGCTGTTGTCATTGTCATCATCAACATTTTATTTCCATAGCATTTTATAATAGTCTAGTGGCACACAACCCAGTATAAACAAGTCAAACATGATGCCATATTTTTGTCAGAAATTGTCATTGGCTCTGAATCTACTAGAAGAGAGATAAAAAGGAGAATCTAGATTGAAATGAATGGATTTAAAGATGGAATCCATCACATATGTATAACTACCAGAATAGTTAATTTGTGTCACTATGTTTTACCATAGTTAGAACATTAGATTGAGGGTAGGAAAGTGTAGCTTGTTCGTTAAGTGATTTTCCAAAAACCACTTAATCGTTCTGAGTCTTTATTTTCTCAGCTGCAAAATTGAGAGAACAGAGTGGAACTTGAAGTCAACATGAATACTTAGCTTATGTAGCTGCCGTCTTTCAAACCATAATGGAATTGTCACAGTGGAATGTCACTTCACTTCTGCTGACATCTCTATCACTATTTCAGTTTCTGAAAGAGATGCCAACACTCTACCCAGCTCTTTCAACTCCACTCTGAGTTATTTAGCAACCTGGTTTTTCATTCTCTGTCCAGAACAAGATCATAATTTCTTTTGGGGCGCTTTATTTTAGAAGATTCCGGCTGTGGAAAAGGACAAACAAATATAAAAAGACAAAGCACATATCATGGGAATATTTTTTAGAAGGCGTCCAATCATAAATGTTTCTAAAAAAGCGTGCTCTTAAAACTTGCTGCTGGTATTTGCCCAAATTCTTTTATTCAGTTTGGTCCAGAAAGGAGGGTGGTTGTTATTTTAAGAGCAAATATAGGACTCAATATTTCATTTATTCAGAAGGGGGCACACTTGTGCTTTTAATAGCAGATGTATTCAGATTTGCTAGTATATGAAATTTACACAGAAACTTTTAGGAAATGATAGAACCATTCCTCATTATCAGAGTTTCTTAAGCTATGTATGTGTATACACCACTTTAATACTTCTTAAATATGGAGAATAACAGAATTCAATATGCAGATTTCTTCTGAGGAAAGGGCTTCTTCATTTTAAGTCCAGAGTCTTATTAAGTTAAAACTTTGTATTTTGGTCTGATAATTATTCAACACAATTAGCTTTGCTGTTCATAAAGAGTTTTATAATCATGGAAATAACATTCCTTTGACAACCTGTCATAAATTTTAGTTTAGGCTCTGAAGGTGGCAACCTTATATATAGCCTTACGAATGTTTTCCTCACTGGTCATCATTAAAATAATGGCGTCATTAAAAAATGTCATCTTCTGTATACAAATATGACAGAGGCCCACGTGGAGGAAGAAGAGTTATGCAATGAGTTATCTTTCAACCAGTGGGTTTAACTGTCCGAAGCCATAATTATCTTTTTCAGGAAAGCAGGGTGAACCTTAGCGTGGTATTTGCCCAAGGTTAGGTGTTTGGTCTGAAGCTTCTGAAAATCATGTCTAGCACCCACAACTTTGGCCTCAGTGTTGTTGTACCAAATTTAGGTATTTGATCCAGAATGATAAAATCTAGAACCGTGTGGAAAAACTAATTGTACAGTAAATTCTTATTGAATGAATAAATAAATGAAAGGTTGAAAGTATAGATTAGTGAATTATACATTGGATGGATGAGCAGATGGATAGATAGATGGGTAGGAGGACATACAGATGGCCAACAGGCACATGAAAAGATGCTCCACATCACTAATCATTAGAGAAATTCAAGTCAAAGCTACAATGAGGTATCACCTCACACAGGTCGGAATGGCCATCATCAAAAAGTCTACAAATAATAAATGCTGGAGAGGGTGTGGAGAAAAGGTGACCCTTATACACTGTTGGTGGGAATATAAATTGGTGCAGCCACTATGGAAAACAGTATGGAGGTTCCTTTAAAATCTAAAAATAGAGTTGCCATATGATACAGCAATCCCACTCCTGGGCATATATCTAGAAAAGATGAAAACTCTAATTCAAAAAGATACATGCACCTCAGTGTTCATAGCAGCACTCTTTACAATAGCTAAGACATGGAAACAACCTAAATGCCCATCAACAGCTGAATGGATAAAGAAGATGTGGTATGTATATACAATGGAATATTATTCAACCGTATAAAAAAGAATGAAATATTGCCATTTGCAACAACATGGGTGGACCTAGAGATTATTGTAGTAAGTTAAGTAAGTCAGATAGAGAAAGATAAATATTATATGATATCACTTATATGTGCAATCTAAAAATTAATGCAAATTAACTTATTTATAACACATAAGCAGACTCACAGACACAGAAAACAAACTTCTGGTTCCCAAAGGGGGAAGGTGGGGATAAATTTTGAGTATGGGATTAACAGATACATACCACTACATATAAAATAGACAAACAACAAGATTTACTGTATAGGACAGGGAACGATATTCAATGTCTTGTAATAACCTATAATGGAAAAGAGCCTGAAAACTAACACATATATAATCATTTTACTGTACACCTGAAATTGACATAATATTGTTAATCAACTACAGTTCAATTTAAAAAAAAGAGGTTGCCTGAGATTGGTGGGTAATACATATGTCTAGTCACCAGTTATGTCATTATCTACTTGCATGTTGCAAAGTAAGTCACTTTTGGCTTCCGAATTTCAGCTTCTTCATGTAGTGTAAAGAGGTACGACTACCCACATTCTAAGCTCTCTTTCAATCCTAAGGTGACAAGAGTCCATAAACATACGTATATGAGGCACTTTCTGATATGTTTTCTTTTCTCCATCCTCCACAGCCAGTCCATCAGCCATTTATTATTTGCATATTGGATCTGAATACTTCCCTCCATGGCAGCCATCCCAGTCTGTACCACCATAGTTTTCACCTGAACTCCAGCAGTTCACCTAAGTGGTTTCTCTGCATTGTTACATTTGCCCCCAGGGCATCCATCTTGACATACATAGCCCACAAAGTGACATGTCTTAGAAAACAGCTTAGATCGTGTTACTCCTATGTTTGAATCCTTCCAATTAATGATCATAACAGTCTGAATAAAATCTGAATTTTAACCTGGTTCATAAGGTCCTATGTGAACTGGCTCCTATCTAACTTCCTCTTCGCATGTCATTGTCTTCATTGTTTATAGTAGATCTTTCTGATCATTGGACATAGCAAACTAACCCCCACCTTAGGGTTCTGTAGTTGATCGTTTTACAAGTCACCTTTCTTAGAACTGCAGATACCTCTGACCTCTAATCCTTCAGGATAGAGAACAAATGTTGCCTAAGAAAGGCTTTCCCGATCATCCTAGTGTAGTACCTCCAAGGCACCCCCATGCATTTGTATCCCATTACCCTGCTTTATTATCTTCATGGTGCTATGTCCCTCTCTAAATCATCTAGTTTATTATTTGGCTTCCTACATTATAGTCTTTCTCCACTCTCGTATGTAAGCTTGCTAAGGACAGGGGTGTGTTCTAACTTGTTCATTACTCCATCCTTATTGTGTAGATACAGTGGTAAACACACAGTAGGTGCTCAGGAAATACTTGTTGCATGTTAACAAGTAATCTTCCCTCCAGCCTCAAATGAGAGTTTTTGACTGGTGCAGTGATTCATATTCACCTCTGCGGATTTGTATAATACCATTATGAAATGTTGCTGGGTGTGTTATCTGCCTCATAGGGATATAAGGATGTTATAAGGATTAAATTAGATAATGTATATGAAAGTTACTTTGTTAGAGAAAAAAAAAATCTTATAATAGTATTTATGATCACTCTCCTGATTTCACAGATGAGCAGATGAGAAACCTGGAGCCCCAGTGGGTACATAATCACCCAAGGGCACAGATATGAGCTCTTATATCTTCTGCCAACCATCACAAAGATGCTTTTACATATTTTTTCCCCTTTATGCTGAATGTCCCTCACTGAAAGTTCATAAGGATGACAAAGATGTTTCTGAAAATTAGAAAGGGAGGAATAAAGCCACTTTTTGTTGAGAAAGGGCGTGCAGCTCAGTAAAAACAGCCACAGGGAATATAGGAATGAAAAATTCAGGGTAGAATTTGGCCTACTGGCCCAGATGGTAAGGGAATAAACTAGTTGCGATGTTTAATGTCAAGCTATAGAAAAGTTAATAGGTTTGTGAACAAATGTTCCAAACTCACAGCTCAGGGTATGATTTCCCAATTCAAGAAACTTTTCTACCCTGAGGGTAACAATTTTTACTCAGCTTTTGTGCAAAGAAACTGCCACCATTTCATATTTTCTTTTCTTTTTCTGTTTCCTTAATAAAAGTATTCAGTATTACTTGGTGGAGTTCTGACACTTTCTTCCAGGCAGTGTGGTGTCCTGTCATTGGGAGCCATTGGTGCTAACCAGAATGGTGTACAGTACCAGGGAGTATGCTAGTATATTGAGTTATATCTCATATTCTTATGTAATTCACAAACCAGCCCTTTAAAAGAACTCAATTTCGAACCTGTGTGATGTCATTTGTGGCATACTTAAGCCACACTTTATTATTAATTTGATATATGCTCATTAAAAAACATTATCTTACTTGCTTTAGGGTCACACAACTAGTAAGTGAAGGAACTAGTCTTCCAAACTCCATTATTTGCATTTTTTAAAATTGTTCAGCATTTATATGAAGGCAAAAATTAACCTTCCAGCTCTGTTATCAATTTCTGTATCCCAGTGGATATACCAATGTCCTCTCAAGTTGCGTAGCTCTGATTTGTCATGAGGTGGCAATGTAACAACACCTTGAATTGGATCTATGATGAATTCCCCCACCTTGGTGAATTTCTGAGGGAGTTGTCCAGAGCTGAGTTTGCTATGGAATGGCCACTGAGTGAGGAGGCATGAGAACAGACTTCTAGGGCTTGAATATTTGATTTTGTGCATATCCAGTCTTAGCTTCTAGCTGAAGAATCCTAATGTGGAACCCTAGGAGAATTTGCTTTCTGGATTTCAAATACAAAAGTTCAAAGAGGTCAGGTTCTATTTAAAAAGCCCACATGCAAAAGTAAGTGAAGTACCTTGAAATTGCCAGTGAAGAGGTCATCCTGAAATCTACAGAGTAAAAAAAATGAGTTTTAGAGGAGGAAAATATGTTTTCAAATAAGGGAATGTATATTATAGCTTTTTAAATTCCATTCATTCAGAGAAAGTGAATAAACAGGGATAAAAGACCTTGAACAAGACTCTTTTTCATGTCTATTTAAATAAGAACTTTATTCAATTTGTGGTACTATTAAATAGGAATACAATATTAAATAGCTTAAAATTTATAGTGGTATTTCTTATATCCAAATACGTGAAAAGAATTTTATATAATTTATTATGGCTCATACTGAGGTGGCTCTGAAATTATTAATTGTGAACACTGTCTAATACTTTTCCCTAAAATATTAATAAATTTATACTTATATATTCTTAAAAATTCAAATATTATATTAAAATAATGTTCATATTATCATTTAAAGATCTAGAATGTAATTTCCCAGCCTTGATTTTAATTCGATTATATGAAAGCTGAAAATATAAGATTGTAACACTTTTTTTTAGATTGTGGTTATTTTTTAAAAAGTCATTCACCTGTTGAATCATTCAGTAGATATATAGTGGCACATTCCAAGTTGTGGTCACGTGGTTCCAGCCTCCATTAGACTTATAGTCTAGTGCAGGAAAGGTTAAGTAAACTGAAGCTTAAAATGCACGATAATAAGTGCTATGATGGGGTTGGTACAGCGTATTATAATCACACGCTACAGGACCCTCTTATTTGAATTTGGTGGGGGGGGCTGGTCAGAGAGAGTTCCCAGGGAAAGTGATATGGAAGGTGATACCTGAAGTATTAGTAGAATTCAGCCAAGCAAAGAGATGGAGAAGAGTCTTTCAGTCACAGTGAGCATAATATGTGAAAGTATGGAGACAAAAGAGGATGTGGTGTTCTCCGAAGAAGAGACATTAAATTTGACTAAAAGTTAGAATTCTTAAAAGATAAAACAGGGACTGGGGACAATAAATACAACTGAGGCGGTAAGCTGTGGTTGTACCATGGAAGCATGACCATCCTTCTAAGAGCATTGGAATTCTGTAGTAAGGTTTTAAATAAGGAAGCTGCCTGGTCAGGTTCACATTTTAGAAAAGTCATTTCACTGTGAAGAAAAGATCACAGTTAGGTGACAGCCTAAGTCTAGAGGCTGAGGGGCTCTTTTGGAATCTGCTATAGTGATTCCAGATGATACATGACGCTGGCCTCAACTAGAATAGCACTAAGTGTTGATGGAGAGAAGTAGCTGGAATCATCATTTTTTAGAAGATTAAATTGAGAGAGCTTCACAGCTGTTTGGAAGTAGAGGAGGGTGAGGATATGAGGTCAGAGAAGCTAATTAGATTTCTGGAATCTGCAGCAGTGGTGGCTGGTTCCACTTCCAAAGATAGAAAACACAGAAGTTTGCAAGTGAAGGTAGTGAGATCATTTGGGCGCATAGAAAGTTTTATGTTTCTGTAGGACTCTAAATGAAATGGCTAGCAGAAATTTGGGCCTGTGGATTTTGAAGCTCAGTAATGAGATGTGACCTAGAGATATAAAGTTTAGAACTTTTATCAGGTAGATGGTAATTGAGCATTTGGGAATGGATGATATTACCCAAGGAAGATGTTGAAGAGATTCTCAAACTTTGGGGTCAGATGAATTACCCAGGAGGTGTGATAAAATTCAGAATCCTGGGCACCAACTCCAGAGTCTTACTGAGTAGGTATAGGATGTAGCTCACAAATCTACACGCTTGACATATAGAGTCCCTTACCATGATTTTGATGCAGATGATCCTCTGACCCCACTGTCAAGTAAAAGGAAAAGTGGATCTTGCATAGGAGCCTAAGTAGTATCAACACATAAAAGATGGACAGAGGAGGAGGAACCCAGAAAGAAGGCTGGTGAAGAAGTAACCATAGGTGTGGAAGGAAAATTAAAAGTATAAAATATCACTAATTAACATGGAAAGAGAATCAGTATAAGAGAAGGAATCATTGACAGGGTCAGAAGTGTTCAGACAGGAAGTAAAGATGAAGGCTGGAATACACCTACTACATGTAACAAAAAGGAGGTCATAACAAAGTTGGCAAGAATAGTTTCAGTAGAATAATGTGGGCTGAAGCCAGATTGCAGTGGGTTGAGGGTTGAATATGATATGAGCATGAAGAGACATGAAGCAGAGACAAAATCTTTTAAAAGAAGTTAGAAGGGATGGAGGTTGCTACAGCAGGATATGGGTAGGGGTGAATGTTTTAGGAAGGAAACAGCGTGAGTCAAAGTCTTACCTCACCCTTGGCCTGCTCTTATCTCTAATTTTTTTGGAGCTTTTCGTCTTATCAACTTATGAATGGATGTATTATACAATTCAGCAATAAAAAGAATGGGTTGTGTGTTAAGTATATGTCGAAATTTCTAAGAAACTACCAAATACTTTTCCATAGAGCTGTTCTGTTTTACATTTGGATATTGGGGAGCAAATTAAGGTGCTGCTTTGTGTTTTGTGCATTATGGTTATGCCAAAAAATACTGGTATATGCCTGAATATTAGCCTGACCCCTAGTGGTGGTCCACATCCATGGGGCTAAACGTGGAACTGAGTTTTTTCTACCCTTTCCATCACATGAGCTGCCACTCCACCTCCATCCTTTCTTGCAAACACATAACAGTAGAGAGATGGTGTAAATATGCCCAAACAAATTTAGATGGTGTACTGCGGGGTCCAGTGGGGCAGAAGGAGGGAAGTCCTTACACCCTGCTACCTGCTTGAGATCAGTATCTGCTGTCATAGCTTCAGCATCACCACCATCCGGGGGACTTCGAGAACAATACTGAACTTCATTTAAGCTCAATTTCCTCATATTTACAACGAAGATTATAGTAATACCTACCTTAGAGTGATGTTAGGATGATTAAATGAGATTGTGTATGTAAAGCACCTAACACAGTTCAACCCAGAGTTGACATTCACGAAAGAGCAGGTGTTCATATTTCATAAGGATAAAAACAATCAATAATGTAGTCAAATCCTACAATGAAATTTTATTCATGATATTTTTTTTCTGGTTCTCATTTGCTTACATTCCATGTTAATGTTCTCTATTTCAATTGGAACCTCTTTAAATTTAGGACTAGGTTTTATTTGATAAAGATAAAAGCCACAACCATACCAACAATAACATCCTCTATTATTTTAGAGTAACTATATATCAAGACATTGCTAAAATATTTCTTATGTAAAATTTAATGCTGAAACAGTTTTATGAGGTAAGCAAAGATCTCAGATGGTCTATGTTAAAGATTTTCATCTGTATCTTTTTCACCCAGACCCCACATCTTGACTCCTTGATGTGCTGGCCCTGCCAGTGGCAATGATAATATCAGTTACAGCTGGTTGATACAAGAAATACAAAGATTATGTACAAAGTATTGATATTGATACTGATATTGATAAAGCTAGCTTTCTTCTCTTTGAGCTTTTCCGTTCTAGAGAGCTAGCTGTCACCGAGAAAAAAAGCCACCTCTTATTTAACGCTTGAGAAACAAAAACAGAATGAACAAAAATCCATTTGCTTCTTCTATTACCCCAACGATACTAGGGCTGACTGTTGTTATTTTTAATTATTATGTTTCCAGGTATTTTTCCCCCGCACTCAACCGACCGATTAATAACCACATAGTTTCTCTTTAACAATGACTTCTTCAGCTTATGTCAGAACAAATAATGAACATCCAGAACTATAAAGGACAAACCAGAACATTAATCCTCATGTCCCTTATTCATTGGCCAACAAACTTACTAGGCCTCTTACTGAACTCATTTGCGCCCCTACGCAACTTTCAATAACCTTAGGCACAATGGTCCCTTTATGAGCAGGCACTGTGATCACTGGCTTCTGCCATAAAGCAAAAGCATCTGTAGGCCGCTTTCTATCACTTGGGGCACCAATCCCTCTTATCCCTATGCTAGTAATTATTGAAACTATTAGCTTATTTATCCAACCAATAGCCCTAGCCCTATGACTAACAGACAGTATCACAGCCGGCCACCTGTTAATTCACGTAATCAGAGGAGCATCCCTTTCCCTATTAAGCATGAATCCTCCCACAGCCCTCATTATATTAGTCTTGTTCTTCTCACTTTTCTCGAATATGCAGTAGCCCTTATTCAAACTTACGTGCTCACCCTGTGAGTGAGCCTCTACCTACACAATGACACGTAATGACCCACCAAACCCATGCATATCATATAGTAAATCCTCGTCCCTGACCTCTTACAGGAGCCCTCTTAGCCCTTCTCTTAACATCCCATCTAGTCATATGATTCCATTTTAACTCAACTTTTTTATTATCCTCGGGCTGATTAACTAGTATGTTAACAATATGTCAATGACGATGAGACATCACCAGGGAAAGCACTTTTCAAGGACATCACACACCGGTTTCATTCAAAAAGGATGTTGATATGGCATAATTCTGTTTATTATTTCAGAGGTTCTCTTTTTTATAGGCTTCTTCTGAGGTTTTCATCACTCAAGTCTTGCCCTTACACTTGAACTAGGTGGTTGCTAACCACCAACAGGCATTCACCCCCTAAATCCATTAGAAGTACCACTTTTCAACACCTGTCTTACTGGCCTCTGGAGTACCTATTACCCAAGCTCACGACAGCTTGATAGAAGGAAATTGTAAGCATATTCCTCAAGCTCTTTTTATTACAATCTCCCTAGTTTACTTTACACTACTGCAAGCCTCAGAATATTATGAAACAGCTTTTACAATCTCAGATGGAGTACACAGGTCAACAGTCTTCATAACCAAAGGTTTCCATGGCCTACACGTGATCATTGGCTCTGCTTTTCCTCATTGTCTGCTGCCTGTGCCAACTACAGTTTCAGATCATTTCAGATTTGAAGCCACTGCTTGATACACTTTGTAGACGTAGTATGGTTGTTTCTATACATCCCCATTTATTGATGAGGGTCTATTCTGTTTTTTCTTTTATTGGGGTATAGTTGTTTTACAATGTTGTGTTAGTTTCTACTGTACAGTGAAATGGAGTTGAGGGTGTGTTCTTTTAGTATCAATTAGTACAGTTGTCTTCCAATCAATTAGTTTGGGTACAATCTGAAAAGAATAATAAACCTTATAGCATTGACCACAAACATAGTACTAGCTTCACTACTTGTACTTAGCGAATTCTGACTTCCCCTACTAAAGACAGATACAGAAGAATCAAGTCCTTACAAATGCGGATTTGACCCCATAGGATTTTCCATAAAGATTTTCCTGGTAGCCGTTACACTTCTCCCCTTGATCTAGAGAAATTGCCCCCCTTCGGCCCCTGCCCTGAGCAGTCCAAACTAGCAACCTGAAAACAATACTCATCATAGCACTAATCCTGATCTCACTACTAGCAGTAAGTATAGCCTGTGAGTGAACTCAAAAGGGATCAGAATGACACAAATATGATAATTAGTTTAAATGAAAACAAATGATTTTGTCTCGTTAAACTATGATTAAACTCATAATTACCGAGTATCTTTTGTCTACATAAATATTATTCCAGCATTCACAGTTTCCCTTATAGGGCTATTAATATATCGATCTCACTTAATATCTTCTCTACTATGTCAAGAAGAAATAATATTATCATTATTCATTATAGCAACCCTAATAATTCTAAATGTCCCTTTCACTCTAGCTAGCATAATACTCGCCATCTGACTAATATTCATAACCTGAAAAGCTGCGCTAGGTTATCCCTGCTAGGAATATTATCAAACACCTATGGCATGGATTGCATCGAAATACAAACCTTCTCCAGTGTTAAAATTACTGTTCTAACTATTATATTCATGCCACTAACACGTTTATCGAAAAGCAATATAATTTGAATTCACACCACAACCTACAGCATACTAATTAGTTTTGTTAGTCTTTGCCTTTCTAACAGCAGCCTTAACTTTAATCTTCTCTGACCCTCTGTCAGCACCTTTACCAACTCGAACGGCATGACTCTTACCACTAACACTCAGAGCTAGGCAATTCCAGCTACCTAAAGAATCACTGGCTTGGGAAAAAAGCAAACAAGCTGTCTATTACTATATTAATCATACTACATATATTCTTAATCTTAACATTCAAGGCCCCGGAAATGATTCCATTCTACATCTTATTTGAAGCAACACTAGTCCCAACATTAGCTATTATTACTTGATGAGGAAACCAAACAGGACGGCTTAATGCAGGACTCTACTTTTTTATTTTACTCACTAGTGGCATCCCTTCCACTTCTAGTTGCACTAATGTCTATCCAAAATACTACAGGCTCACTAAACTTTTTAACAATGCAGTACTGAGCCCAAACAATATCTAACTCTTGATCCCATATTTTCACACGATTAGTGTGTAAAATGGCTTTTATAGTAAAAATACCCCTTTATGGATTACACCTATGATGTCAGAAATGCACGTAGAAGCCCTTATTGCCTGATCTATGATTCTTGCAGCCCTACTACGCAAACTTGGTGGCTACGAATCACAATAATCCTGAAACCCATAGCAAAGTATGTAGGGTACCCACTCCTTATACTGTCCTTCTAAGGAGTAATTATAATGAGCTCAATCTGCTTGCACCAAACAGACTTAAAATAGCTCATCACATGCACCTCCGTTAAGCACGTGTCACTTGTCATAGTAGCTCTTCTTACCCAAACACCTTCAAGTTCCATAGGAACTAGGGCTCTAATAATCACCCACAGCCTCACATCGTCTATATTATTTTGCCTGGCAAATTCAAATTATCAGCGTGTTCATAGCTGAAACATAATTTTAGTCCGTGGTCTGCAAACATTTCTTCCACTAATGGCAACATGATGACTACTAGTAAATCTTACAGACCTAGCCCTGCCCCCAACAATCAACTTAATCAGAGAACTATTTGTAGTAATATCATCTTTCTTCTAGTCCAATATCACCATTATCCTCATAGGGGCTAAGACAGTATTACCGCCCTATACACTCTCTCTGTATTAATCATAACACAATGAGGTAAATACATGTATCATATCAACAATATCAAACCACCATTTATATGAGAAAACACCCTCATAACTCTTGACCTATTACCCCTTCTGCTCCTATAACTCAACCCAAAATTACTTTGGGACCTAGGTACTCTAATAGAGTTTAACAAAAACGTTAGGCTGTGAAGTAAAAGAAGCTTAAATCTCCTTTTTACTGAAAAGCTTAGCCTTCTCTCAGGTGAGCCTCCTCACTCTGGAAAGCTAGCTCTTACCCAAAGCCAGCTACCGCTTATTTACCCCTGAGAAACAAAAACAGAATGAGCGAAAATCTGTTTGCCTCTTTCATTTCTGCAAAGATAATAGGGCGCCTGTTGTTGTTTTTTTTTTTAATTAATTAATTTAGTTATTTATCTTTGGCTGCATTGGGTCTGCGTTGCTGCACGCAGGCTTTCTCTAGTTGTGGCGAGCCAGGGTTACTCTTCGTTGCGGTGCGTGGGTTTCTCATTGCGGTGGCTTCTCTTGTTGTGGAGCACGGGCTTCAGGCTTGTGGGCTTCAGTAGTTGTGGCACACGGGCTTAGTTGCTCTGCGGCATGTGGGATCTTCCCGGACCAGGGCTCGAACCCCTGTCCCCTGCATTGGCAGGCGGATTCTTAACCACTGCACCACCAGGGAAGTCTTGTTGTTATTGTTTTAATTAATCTGTTTCTGAGCATTTTCTTCACATCCAACCAACTCAGCTACCTCCTCAATGAGGAGAAATGCGGGCATCTGTGACCTCCTCAGACTCAGTATCTCACGAGCATCTGTTACTCTGGAGAAGAGAAGACACAGCACCAGGAATGGCCAGTACCTGATGATTATTCCAGTCAGCCATTTGGCAATTTAAGATAGTTACATTCTTTTTCCCACCCCACCCTAAGCACATTTATTTCCTTTTTTTTTCACTGTAATAGCTGAGTTTCACCCTAAAATAGTCAAAGGATTCTATTCACATTTTGTCCTTGTAGATTAATGATAGTGTTAAGACACACAGTTCCTTCATGGAAAATAAGAAAGCATCTTCTTGGCCACATGTGATTAGCACCATCCAGACTTCTGCCTCACATGCCTGGTGAGGCGTGCATTCTCTTCAGTATCCAGTTGTTTTTCAAGAGAGATGTGTAAATTAAAGTAGTGACAATGATGTTAACATATGTGTTAGGCAACAAAATAGATGGCGCTGATGCAGATGGTGTTACAAGTTGTATTTTCAACTTGGGTCTGCATTTGGAAAATATTTCTACTGTTTCCTTCAGTGTCATCAATTTTAATGGCTTCTATTCCATCTAATTTTTAAGCTGTAAATATATTCTGGTATTTGAAAAGGAAATCAAAACGATCCTTTGTAACAGAGGCTGAACCTAGTTTGTTTTCTCAGCAAAATTAGTCTTCAGTTTATATGTATCTAAATGCTGGATTATGAGTTCCCAAATCCATAATTTATCCTAGAATTCTTCAGTTAATAAAAACCGATGTGAGAATAAGTTTGTCTCATATGATTATTAAAAAACCTCTGAGCAAGCATTTAAATATTAGGAGATTTCATATAAAAATCTTCATTTGGGCTTCTCTGACAAATCAGTGGTTTCGAAATGCTTTCAGAGACCTGAGTAGGACCTGGACAAGTCATACGCACTAACACTCTCCTATCAGCCTGAGAGCCCCTGGACAGTTTTGACTTTTGCTTAATATCAGTGGATATTTAGTCTACTGAAATATTTTAATCCATCTTTCCCTGTAGAAATTTGAACCTAAATTTAAAGGGGCTTTTCTAATGCAGTTCAAGCCAACAGGTATAATTCATTTTAAAGGTAATTTTAGGACTAGCTTAAAAGTGTCTAGGCAAACGTTTATTTAATTTCCTATGTTTCTGTAGAAATGATAACACCTAACAAATATTACTTACTCTTTGTCACGTGCTGTGGTTTACATATCTCATATTTTAATTCTTACAACAAGCCGTAGGTAGGTGCTAAATGCTATTATTAGTTTAACAAGGACAACCTGAACCTTCAAGAGGTATGTACGTTGCCCAAGGTCTCAAAGCTTGCAAGGGGTTGAGCTGGGAAAATCTTTTCTCTAAAATTCATGTTCTTAGCCACTCACTGTCTTACTCTGACATATATGTCCTAAACTATTTTTAAATGTATCTTTAAAAATAATTTAAATATGGATACTTTAAAACACATAAATATATAAATAGGGATATTTATGTAAAGAAACATTTATCCTCGTTCTGAATTAAAGGCTCCAGATACTCTCTGCTCCCTATGCCCCCGTTTAGGTCACAAAGGGACCTTTATGAATTGTCCACCAAAGGGGTCAGGGTTTGAATTCTCCCCTAGTCTTTTCCTTTTTTCCCTGTTGTAAATGAATTATGTATATGCCCTGAAGTAATTAGTGAAGACGCTGTTGTTCAGGTGAATTTTAAATTAATTAATCTGACCTAATTCCTGTCAAGAATAATTAGGAGAAAATATGTCCTCCCTGAGCAGCTCTTTCAAGCTAAGATGCTAAAGCACGGTGTCTCCTGTGTGTGCACTGCATGTGCACTGCGTGTGCACTGTGCTAAAAGTGAGAGGGCTATTTACTTAATGGTTTTAGAGGAAATGCTAAAATGATACCTCTTCAATTGCCACCTGGGCATCAGCTCTTCAGTTTCTATATCTGAATAAAAGCAAGAAGCTGAACTAACGACAGGGATTCTGACATGAGTGATATCAGTGACTCCTTAAGATACTGCGATTTGCAATTAAAACTTAAAAACTAGTCCCTCCTCTTCCAAAAAAAACTAGTCCCTCCTCTTCCAAAAGGTTTTTGAATGAAGTCGCATGCCCCATTTCACAGCCTGTTAATTTTCTTAACATAAAAGCTATTCAATTGCCCCATCCCCTACCTGTCCTTTTTTAAATGTTTAGCATCCTTAGTAATCTAATTAACTGGTGACATTCCTCATGTAATAACCAAGTCCTAAGTGGTATGTTTCGAGAAAGATATTTTAGGAAAAGTCAATAAGCAAGCTTTACCCACAGATGCGGTTTGTCAAGAAGGGGAGATAATCTCTGGCTGCAATGATGGCAGGTTTGAATATGATCACGTTTGCTGTCCATGATTGTCTGGAGCCCTAACCACTGCTCTGTCATTGTATAGCAACCTCTCTGCACGCCCTCTAACCTTGGCTTCTAATATATTAAGGGGCTTGTGCAAGAGGAGACCACTGGAGAACTTATATCTCACATCGCCACACAGTTCAGAGTTAATAATTTCCTTATTAAACCTATGAACCCTTCATGTTTTGTAGTCCTGCCTGCCCAACCCCCTTCTAAGTTAGTTTCTAGGCAACCAATAAACATTGAATTACATTAAGCTCCTTATTTCAAGGCCGCAGTTCAGGATTTTGCTGCATATTTGTTGGCTCATTTATGGAGACTGCAGCATAATATTCATTAATTCTGTTTAATCTTCAGTACTTCAGTGATTTGATTCTCAACCACGTTACCTATGCCAGTTTGTCCATGTTTAAACCACCCCAGTGCTGTGATGCTGTTCTATATGTTGATTACCCCAAGGTTCCGTGAGCTCTAGTCTGGAATCACAGAGGCAGATTATCCACCATTTCCAGTTCTTGGTGATCATTCAGCACTTTAAGGTAACCTATTAGAAAATTTAAAATTTCAGCATCTGTCTTGAATGGCCAACATATCTATAGCTGACTTTTAATAAGAAAGAACGTGCAGTTTAGGAATAGTCTGAAAAGGTAATAAGCATTTGCAAAAAGGACATTGTTTGCTTTGACAAATTAAGGTTTTGATGTGAAAGAGAGGTTCTTGAAAATATCCCTTTATTGATATGAATCAAGGAATTGAGGTTTTAATTTCAAATTTACCCAGCACTATGTGAGAACGAATATTAATCTTCCAGCAGAGCTGTTCTGTTTTGAATGTTGAATGTTTTGAGACATTCTCTAAAACATTCTTGCAAGTACTCTCTCTCTCTCTTTCTCTTTGTCAAGAGAGGCAAAGTGTGTGTGTATGTGTGTGTGTGTACATCTCCGTCTTCACAACCAAACAAAAACATAAATTAAATGTTTGTTTACTCTCTAGTTTCATAACATAAAGTAATCACTGATATTGGTCACACTGAAGGGTGGCTTGGAAAGGAGAGAAGTGAAATCTTTTCAAATGCCAATTCAATATCTTTCCTTCACCTGCTTTCTGGTGGGGAAGGGTGTATAAGGCTGGGTGGAAAAATTCAATTGAATAGTTTTTGCAGGCTCAACCAAACTGTAATAGTTAATAATAGTTTTACTGGCAGGGTCTGGAACGGTGGTGCACCTGTGTGTCACTGGTGATGGAGGCTCTGCCAGGCTATCTCATTGTGCCCCCATCACTAATGACACAGGAGCACCACTGTTCCAGATCCTGCCAGTAAAGCTGCTATCAATCACTGAGAATTTGCGTGCATCTCTTCTAACAGCTAGTATTACTTTTCACTTCTAAAAGTACCGTGAGCCCTGTGATAGGCTAACTTCAATCAGTAGAACCACGAACACTCTTCACTGCCCACCCCGCTGTGTGCCACATAGTACTGCAGATTCCAAGGATTCTACAGTCATTAAAACAAGAAAGGGCCCTACCTCCATTCAGATGTTAAAGTAGCAGGGAAAACAAACATAAACTATTGCAATGAGTCTATTAGTTATGCACATGTAAAGAAAAACAAAATAGAAATTCAATGGCTATGGAACACATAGTAAGATCTAAACTACTCTAGCAATGATGAATATATTTTTTTATTTATTAATGCTTATTTCCAAATGTTAGTTTGTACAAACATAAATCTGGATTTCATGTTACACCGAGGGAACTGTGTACAGAGTAGGCTAGTAGACTCAGTAGGTTAAACTGTTTCTTTCTTTTATATACATATATATATATTTATATATATATTTATATATATTTATGTATGTATGTATGGCTGCGTTGGGTCTTCCTTGCTATGCGCAGGCTTTCTCTAGTTACAGCGAGCAGGGGCTACTCTTCGTTGTGGTGTGTGTGCTTCTCATTGCGGTGGCTTCTCTTGTTGTGCAGCATGGGCTCTAGGTGCATGGGCTTCAGTAGTTGTGGCTCACGGGCTCTAGAGCGCAGGCTCGGTAGTTGTGGTGCATGGGCTTAGTTGCTCCGCGGCATGTGGGATCTTCCTGGACCAGGGATGGAACCCATGTCCCCTGCATTAGCAGGCAGATTCTTAACCGCTGTGCCACCAGGGAAGTCCCTAAACTGTTTCTTAAAATAGGTGTTTTTTTTTTTTTCCTTTGAGCTATCAGGGTACTTAGAAAACATTTCACCTAATGCTTCTCCAGGTAAGGAGAAATGTCTTATCCAAACTAATAATACCATCTTTTTTAATGAATGGAATATTTAGTGTATGTTAGGAACTATGTTATTCTCTACTTTTAACCAATTTTTATTGTGAAATTTAGTACCCTTAAGGATGAGTCTATAATAAAAGGTATGTAGGTCACTGATTTATCAAAAAAAAAAAAGAAAAAAGAAAGACACGTATGTAATGCCACTCAGGTCAAGAAATGGATAATTGCTCGCTTCCCAGATTTGCTGAGCAGCCCAGACCACTTCTGACTCCATTCCTTCCCCCCTCCCTACTGCCCTTCTTCTGAGGGTCATGATTATTATTTAGCTTTTCTTTATAGTTTTACCACATTCACATGCATTCAAAAATGATGTTTTTAGGGCTTCCCTGGTGGCGCAGTGGTTGGGGGTCTGTCTGCCAATGAGGGGGGGTATCCCACATGCTGCGGAGCAGCTGGGCCCGTGAGCCATGGCCGCTGAGCCTGCGCGTCCGGAGCCTGTGCTCCGCAACGGGAGAGGCCACAGCAGTGAGAGGCCCGCGTACCGCCAAAAAAAAAAAAAAGAAAAAAGAAAAATGATGTTTTTAAATGTACTTTTAACTTCAAATAAACTGAATTGTAGTAGTGTATATGCCTTTATGTCTGTCTTCTTTCACACAACTCAACACTTGTGATAGCAATTCGTGTTCTTTTTTGTAGCATCACCTTGGTCATTTTCATTCTATGGTATGAATGTATCACAATGTATTCTACTGTAAGCTAAAATTAATGCATTTTAGAATAAATGGCATTTGTTCGTCTGACTGATATGAATAATATAACTCTAAATAGTCTTGTGCTTGTTTCTTGGAACACATGTGCATATATTTCTATCTCCTAATTCTCAAAATTTGGTGTTATGCTATATCCCACACTCATGTTTCTGTAGAATTCAAAGATATTCTTATGAAAGAAAGTTGGAAAGGAAGACAGGCTGCGGTAACATAATAGAACCAGATGTACTGAATTGGTTGCCTGATTGCAGTCTCACAGATTTTTGGTTCAGTATCTAATGGGTTAAGCTGAGTTCCTTCACGTGTCATTGAAACAAATGAAGAGAAGAAGTAAGTGATCAGTGTCCTCTTTATCGTTACTAATTCTTTGTTTAACCTTTGGTAACATTTTGGTAACATGGGTGAGATGCGATGCCTTCCTGCTCCTACGCTTGGTTCAACCATTGTTATTGCATTATTTCTGTTATTTTGTCTAGCTAAGTTTTTCCCATCACAGAATATGCTGTTCCCTTTGCCTGAAATATGTTCTTTTTGTAAAACCTTGGTCGCATGACTAGCTCCTTTTGTTATTGAGGTAAAGCTGACATATAATGTTAGTTGCAAGTGTATGACCTAATAGTTCAGTATTTGTATACACCGCTAAGTGATCACCACAGTAAGTCTAGTTACCTTCTGTCACCTTACACAGTTACAAACAAATTTTTTTTCTTGTGATAAGAACTTCTAAGATTTACTATCTTAGCTTCTTTCAAATATGGAACTCCTCCCTTCCTTCTCAGGATTATTTCATCTGAACTCGGAAATCTTCTTTAATTGTCCCACTGCCCCCGTCACTCTCTATTACATTTACCCCTTATAATTGCTGTTAGATAATTCATCTACTCAGTGGTTATCTTGTTTATAGTTTATTCTTTTTTTCTGGTCCCTCCTTTCCCTGCCTTCCAGAAATATAAGCACCAGGAATCTCATTTCTTTTGTAGAACAAGTTAGCTGCAGTATGTGGAACAATACCAGTTCATAATAGGTGCTCAATAAATGTCTAATGAATAAATGGAAGAAAGGAAGGTAGAGGCTTGGAAGGATGCCAAGCAGTAAAGAGACTATTTGCATGTTTCAAAAATGCTGTAATTCTTCATGACAGGTGTAAAAGAGGAGATTTGTGGATTCAGATCTTATAAGGAGACTAAGCAATCAAAGATACCAAACCACTGAAGGTTAGAAAGAAGCAGGGAGCTCAGCGTTTCCACACAGTGAGGCAGACTGAAAGCAGTAAGGGAAACTAAAAGCCCAGGACGGTGTGTGACTGTCATTCCAATGTTCTATATATCTCTTTGCCAAGCTATACATACATGAATTCCTAACAGTCTAATGTTCATCTCAAAGAAAGAATCTGAGTCGTGACCTCAGGGTTACTAGCCATGGAAACAGAGGAGGGAGAGTGTGGTCATTAGATGCTGTTGTCAAAGAACAAAGGAGGGACAAAAAATAGAAGTCTGGTGCTCTCCCACATTGATTTGGAGGAAATTGGCTGACATCCAATGTGAGCAAGGCAGTTGGGTAACCCTGGGACAATGAGTCATCTTGGCAGGCTCTGCAGAAGTGCCTGCTTGTGTCAATCATCACTGTAATGACAGATACCAAGCGTCAATATTTACAAGGGTCCACTAGGATGAGTAGTAAGATGAGTCTAGGAGTGGTCCCCAGGAAATCACAGAGCAGTGAGGCTCTAGAAGAGATATAAATTCCAGGAGTTGACCAAACTGTTAGCTATAAAGCAAACGTATATTAACACATGAAGAAAAGAGAGCCAAGTACTACTGTAGGCAGATCCAATAGGAATGTAATATAATACTTGTGGTTAAAGACAGGGAAAATGTTTAAATATCTGTAGTGTCAGACTGCCATATATTAACCCTTTAGTCAAACACGGTTTCTACTCATTTAGGCTATTTTCCTTCCCTGCCAAAGATGGCAACTTTCATTTTACCATGTTAGTGAGTAAGGGAAATGACTCATTTTACAGACAACTTGGCAAGACTATAAGTAAGAAAAGGAGAGCATGAACTGTGTCCTATAGGTAACAAAATGCTTTTCTAAAGTCATTGCTGGGGAAATAGTAAAACATTACAACCCAGGAAGTCCAGGTAAATTATATGAGAGAGTAGTCAGTAGATGTCAGAGGGGAAAAATACAAGCATTTCTGAGAGGAAAAGTAAAAGGCTTTGATGTGATCTCTCTGACACCTAAGTGGAGCAGAGAATCTGAGGCAGAGATCCATGCCTCTCATTTGTGAGAGCTCGAATAGGGAGGGTTGTGCTGAGTAATTTTGCTTGGCAATGAACTTAATACCTCCCTCCTCTTCCCCCAATTAAAAAAAAAAGCAAAATTAAACTAGGTAACAGAGCTAGATCATCTCCCTCCTAAAGCCGACTCAGCATTCCACAGCATTTATACATCAAATTCCAAGAACTAGGCTATAAAATATGGAGTTCATTTTGCCACCTTGCATAAGGAGCTTCAGCTTCTCATTTCTCTTACCTTGTGATGAGGAGGCCTTGAATGGGTCGTTCCTGAGGACCAAAGAGACCCAAAGAGTGATAATGGCATCCCAACCTTGACCTCTGTCTCCCCTAAGAACTGCCAAGCCCTGTGGGCCTTGAGGATTTTTCTGTTTCTCCCCAATCTCTAGGAACAAAGGTGTGACTGACTCTTTCAGCTGAGTGACTCTCAAGGGTCTGTAGAGAATGAACTCTTTCATTAAAGTAGCACAGGAAATCCCAATGCTAAGAGGAGAAGCCAGTCTCAGTACAACCCTATGAAACATATTATTTTCTAGTCTAGGGGTAAGGCAATGAAAATTCTCAGTTCCTGCCTCACTTAAAGGTAGTACAGGTCAGGACTTCCCTGGTGGTGCAATGGTTAAGAATCCGCCTACCCATGCAGGGGACATGGATTCGATCCCTGGTCCGGGAAGATGCCACATGCCACGGAGCAACTAAGCCCGTGCACCACAGCTACTGAGCCTGTGCTCTAGAGCCCGTGAGCCACAACTACTGAGCCCACGTGCCACAACTGCTGAAGCCCCCATACCTAAAGCCCATGCTCCTCAACAAGAGAAGCCACTGCAATGAGCAGCCCGTGCACTGCAAGGCAGAGTAGCTCCCACTCGCCCCAACTAGGGAAAGCCCGCCCGCAGCAACGAAGACCCAACGCAGCCAAACATAAATAAATAAAATAAATTTCAAAAAATGTTAAGGGTGAAGGGTTTTTTTTTTTAAAAAAGGTAGTACAGGTCAGAGAATAATTGAATTTCAGAGCTGAAACGGATATTTCTGACTACCTACTGTAATCACCTCACCTTCCTGTTAAGGATATTATCAGGAAGGAGAAGTGACTTATACAGTTCATCCCATCATGGGCTTATGTAATGTCTATTTACATAGCACCAAACATACTTGTACCAGGCACTTCATTATTGGTTATACAGATAAAATGTGACTAAGACTTGATTCTTGCCCTCAGGAACTTGCTATCAACTGGGCAGTTAAGATGAGTAAACCGAGAAGGGCATTGCCGTAGTACAAAAGAGGACAGTGTACACGGCGGTTAAGAGTACAGGCTGTGGGTTGAAGCTATCTGAGTTCAAACACAATACCACTGCTCACACGTTGGGTGGCCTTGGGCAACTGAGTTCACTTTACTATGCTTCAGTTTCCTTTTCCATGAAATGTTGATAACATTAGCATTTATCTTATAGGGTTACTTGATGATTAAGTGAGAAAATATATATTCAGTGCTTAGTAAAATATTTAGTAGTAGTAATCAATCAATAAATGTATTATTATCAGTAGTAGGTGCAATAGAGTGGTAACATCATCATTATTATTAGATTCCAGGTGTGGTAGTTAAAAAGAAAGCTTCCCAGCAGTGGGATTAATAGTCCATGATTATATTAAGGTTTAGGAAGAGTGTTCTGGCAAAAGGGGTTAAATTGTTTTCTGGTTTCCTGGACTTTGACTTTCTGGAGCTTTCTGAATGCCAAGGTTTTGGCTAGAGCTGTAACTGAATTGCACACATACCTCTCATGCTTGTGATGATCCTGGGTTCATATGCCATGTGTTCCGGTAAATGGCAGTGAAGTTTATGAGGAAGAAACAGCTCTTTCTCTTTCACACAAAGGTGAAGTTCCAGTTGGAAGTGTGGCTTCCTAGGGTGTTTGTTCTTACCCCACTGACCCAAACAGAGTGAACTATATGACAACAGGGTGTATATCACAGTATGTCATAGAGATGTAAGTTGGTAACATTTTGTATCTTCCACTGTAGGCTGTAAGTATTCTGAGGTCTGGGATGTAGCAGTTATCTATTGCTGAGTAACAAACCACTCCAAAACTTAGTGTCTGTTTTAGTGACTGAAACAACAGTAGTTATGGAATTTGCATTTCGGGCAGGGCTCTGTGGGGATGACTTGTTCTGCTCCATGCTTGACTTGAGGCTGAGATCCACTTTGTAGATGGCTCACTCAATGTGGCTGGCAAGGTGGTGATGGCTTTTGGTGGTGAACTCAACCAAAACTGGAGTGCTCATTTCTTGCTGGCTGCTTATTTGGGCTTCCTTACAGCATGGCTACCATCTCAGAGCAGTCAGACTACTTACATAGTAACTTATTGCCACTCGTGAGTGGCAATAGTACCAGGCAGAGACTGTGTGGCTTTGTAAATCTAGCTTCAGGAGTCAAATAACGTTACTTCTGCCATAGTTGCGAGTGCATCCACATTCAGGGGGAAAGAACATAGGCCCTCATCCCTCTGTGGTGGAAATGTCAAAGTTACATGATGAGAGGGACATGTGGGTATGACTCTGTTGAGAAACACAATCTGCCAAAAATGCCACTTCCGTTTTGCCCACCAGAGTGTCCAGAACAGTGGTGACACAACACGGGTACTTAATAAATACAGCTCTGAATGAATTATAGCACTGAATACATTGAGTGAATGAAAATGAATGAATAAATTACTATCGCTACCCCAGTTCCTGACCCTTTCTGAATGACACGGATATTAGTATCAAACTTGGCTCCTGGCTTGAAATTTTGCTCTTTAATCTGGGCACTTACTTTTGTATGTCTATAGTTGATGTTGGAGTCTTAAACTCCTTTGGGGAATAAGGAAACGATTACAAAGACAGAGCAGTAGTGCCTTTGAAGAAAAGTAATTTGAATAAATGAGGTAGAATTTGGTTGTAAAGATTTATCAAGTCGTCAAAGAGAGGAAAATAGTTCTGAAGGAGGAAAATAATTGATGCTGAGCCAGTGTGGTTGCGATGAAGGAAACAATATGATGACAAGAGATCGGGCAGCTTCTAGGGGAACAGCAGCCAAAAGAATCATCAGCAAAACTCTGTTTAATTAACGAACGGCAGCAGAAGAGGGTGCTCTAAAAAGATTAGAGATGGCACTTGAGGCTGTGCCTCCTGGGAAATATTGGATGACTGAAGTACTTCTGTGTGTGATGTGATTAAAATAATCAACTAGAATGTTGAACATTGAATCATGAATTTAAAAGATTTTGTCTGCCTGTGTAAAGCAAACATAAGACAGTCATTTTTGATTAATCTTGGGGAATAGGTAAGACCCCCAATATAATGGTTGTTTCCAGAAGTCATAGTGGAAATATCTTATTCTTTGTCCATAGCAACCTGACATATTATTGTCCATCAGGATTTTAACTCTGTGCCCTTATTATAAAATATATTTGGAGCTGACAGTTGCAACTTGAACTGTGTAACTTAGGATAAAAGGTACAGATTGTAAATTTCTCCTCTGTATCATCCATGATTATTTTTATTTTTTAATGAAAACGAAAGAGTGTGTAATCTTGTTAGTAAGTGCAACTCCTCAACTTCAGAACAGAAAAAAAAAATAGAATTTTGTTGATTATGTCACTCTTGATCATTTTGCCATTGTCAAGTGTTTCTTGGATTCTTCCGGAATGTTGACATTTACCCAACTTGGATTGAAGTTAAAGGAAAACTGTATTCCCTTTTTATTTCCTTTTTATCATCCTTTTCTAAAATTTTGTTATAGGAAAAGAGACACACAGGGATTTAGCTACCAGGCTTCTGAGTGTTATGAATTAACAAGAGAGCAGTATTATTCCCATATCTCTGATTCCTACTGTCGTGGTGGGAATGACCAATAATTACGTTTTTTTTTCTTATTTCACTGTACTACAATAAATGCATGTTGCAGCTGAACAGGTTTGACAGAAAACATACTTTAAGTATGTGCCTACATTTACAGTTATTTACATATTAATGGTATAGGATTTGGACATCATAATGTCATCACTGGCTTTAAAAAATACTTAGAATGTTCTTTTAATTAAGTTTAGATTTGCTATGAGAGTTTTAAAATATAATTTGTGCCGAATTCTAAAGCTGAGTAGTCAAAGACATTATTTAAAAGTTCTCATAAACTTTAAATTATGCTTAAGTTGATGTTTCTTGCTAAGCAGAACATTAATTTAGTTTTGCTGTATATAAATATATCAAAATTAAAAAGTAAATATTTTCATCGGCTCTTTAGACACTCGGATTAAGGTATCTGAAGCAGGCTGGTCAGGAACCTTTGACCTAGTAGTGGAGTTTACAGATATGGCAAACCCCTACGGCAGATTAAAAACATTGCATACAAAGACACCAGCTATGTCTTCAAAACACACCAAACGTCACTGCATAGTTTGTTACGGTGATCATATAAGAGGGAGAAAGAACTCAGGTGGGGCTTTGGCTACATAGTGAGACACTGCCGCCCCAAGCTACAGTACTTCCACTTCTTTGTTCTCACTAGCTCCTCACTTCCCACCAGCACCCTTCAGTAGAGTCCTAATTGCCACCTTTAATTAGATTTTTATTTGTGCCTTAACATGCTTAATGTCTGCCTCCCTCAGACAGGGGATACCCTTGATGGAAAGACTATGGGTAATTTGTGTTTCCCTCTGAATCCCTGGTACTTAGCATAGGACATCACATGTAGTAGGCACTTCAGTTAATTTTTATTAAATGTTAAAAGATGCCATTTTGGGAAAGAGATTTCTCATTTAACCTTAATCAGAGCAGCATCAGGATTGGTCCCAGGCATAGACTTTAGAGCCTCAGTTTACATTCATATGTATGTGAAATCATCAGCACTGCCTTCTCTCAGGCAGCAGAGTCACGTGCGTTTAATTCAGGATCTGTTTTCTTTTTTTTTTTTTTAACATCTTTATTGGAGCATAATTGCTTTACAATGGTGTGTTAGTTTCCGCTTTACAACAAAATGAATCAGTTATATATATACATATGTTCCCATATCTCTTTCCTCTTGCATCTCCCTCCCTCCCACCCTCCCTATCCCACCCCTCCAGGCGGTCACAAAGCACCGAGCTGATCTCCCTGTGCTATGCGGCTGCTTCCCAGTAGCTATCTACCTTACGTTTGGTAGTGTATATATGTCCATGTCTCTCTCTCGCTTTGTCACAGCTTACCCTTCCCCCCTCCCCATATCCTCAAGTCCATTCTCTAGTAGGTCTGTGTCTTTACTCCTGTCTTACCCCTAGGTTCTTCATGACATGTTTTTTTCTTAAATTCCATATATATGTGTTAGCATACAGTATTTGTCTCTCTCTTTCTGACTTACTTGACTCTGTATGACAGACTCTAGGTCTATCCACCTCATTACAAATAGCTCAATTTCATTTCTTTTTATGGCTGAGTAATACTCCATAGTATATATGTGCCACATCTTCTTTATCCATTCATCTGATGATGGACACTTAGGTTGTTTCCATCTCTGGGCTATTGTAAATAGAGCTGCAATGAACATTTTGGTACATGACTCTTTTTGAATTATGGTTTTCTCAGGATATATGCCCAGTAGTGGGATTGCTGGGTTATATGGTAGTTCTATTTGTAGTTTTTTAAGAAACCTCCATACTGTTCTCCACAGTGGCTGTATCAATTTACATTCCCACCAACAGTGCAAGAGGGTTCCCTTTTCTCCACACCCTCTCCAGCATTTATTGTTTCTAGATTTTTTGATGATGGCCATTCTGACCGGTGTGAGATGATATCTCATTGTAGTTTTGATTTGCATTTCTCTAATGATTAGTGATGTTGAGCATTTTTTCATGTGTTTGTTGGCAATCTGTATATCTTCTTTGGAGAAATGTCTATTTAGGTCTTCTGCCCATTTTTGGATTGGGTTGTTTGGTTTTTTTGTTATTGAGCTGCATGAGCCGCTTATAAATTTTGGAGATTAATCCTTTGTCAGTTGCTTCATTTGCAAATGTTTTCTCCCATTCTGAGGGTTGTCTTTTGGTCTTGTTTATGGTTTCCTTTGCTGTGCAAAAGCTTTGAAGTTTCATTAGGTCCCATTTGTTTATTTTTGTTTTTATTTCCATTTCTCTAGGAGGTGGGTCAAAAAGGATCTTGCTGTGATTTGTGTCATAGAGTGTCCTGCCTATGTTTTCCTCTAAGAGTTTGATAGTTTCTGGCCTTAAATTTAGGTCTTTAATCCATTTTGAGCTTATTTTTGTGTATGGTGTTGGGGAGTGATCTAATCTCATACTTTTACATGTACCTGTCCAGTTTTCCCAGCACCATTTATTGAAGAGGCTGTCCTTTCTCCACTGTACATTCCTGCCTCCTTTATCAAAGATAAGGTGACCATATGTGCATGGGTTTATCTCTGGGCTTTCTATCCTGTTCCATTGATCTATCTTTCTGTTTTTGTGCCAGTACCATACTGTCTTGATTACTGTAGCTTTGTAGTATAGTCTGAAGTCAGGGAGCCTGATTCCTCCAGCTCCGTTTTTCGTTCTCAAGATTGCTTTGGCTATTCGGGGTCTTTTGTGTTTCCTTTCCATCTTATTTTTACATATGCCATAGAGCTGTTACTCCCCTAGATATCTTAAGGTGACTAGCGTGCTGTAAAGTCCTTGATAGAGTCTTGAGGCATCTGGTGGAAAGATATGACTAAAATCTTGCAAAATAAATAAATAAAATCTAGCAAACCACCTCATCTTTCAGTTAGTGGAATATCCCTCCAGGGTAAAGAGTAAACATTGGCTGGACCAGGTTGTCAGTCAAAAAAGAAGGAAAATGGCTTTTTCTGTCCACTTCATTTTTCTCTTTTTAGAGACTTTTGACTACAGTGGGTTTCTTTTTAATCCCTCTGTGCATGCCCTACAGCATCTGGTCTTGCAGTTTGTCCATTAAAGGCCTTCAGCAGTATTTGTGGACTTGGACTCAGTCCCTCTGTGTAGTCATTTGGTGGCAGGGCATGGTAGAGGTGGACAAAACAAGGAGAAATGGAGTTAGAACTTTGTGCTCTCCAACCTTGAGGATTTAGTGCTGACAGTAGCACTTTTGAGCTATGTAATCTTGGTCAAGTTGCTTGAACTCTCAAAGTCTTAGTTTCTTCATGTATAAAATAAGATTGCTGTGTTTGTTAAAATGATATAATCTTTGCAAAGCTCTTGGAAGAATGCCAGCACAGTGTATGAGGATATATGCATACCCTCCCACAGATAATAAATGGATATTTATTAGCAAATGTAAAATAAAATTTAACCCTTCAAAATAATCCCCTAAGTCTTCACAAACTTCAAAAACCAAAATAGTTATAGTATACTAACCCCCCATGGACTTTAGCATAAAAAGGTAAAAGATCAGATCTGGTTTGAACCAAGTCACAGAGCGTTTACCAATGACATCAAAAGAAGGATCCAAATCAGAAACCTTTGTTTCCTAAGATGTGGTATTACCCTGAACAGATTACGGAAAGACACTAGCATATTTATACCTCTCAGGCGTTTTTAAAAGGGTGCTTTAAAAGTGTCTTTTTCACAACACCTGTATCAGGAGAGAAGGTGAAACTCTCACAAGCTTAACAGGAGAAATAGATCAGAAACTTTTTTTTTTCTAAATAAAGATCTTATTTCCATGGTGCCTGGTCTCTCTGACCTAAATTGCAGTAATTCAGTGTGTGTGAAATTACCTTTTCTAGGACAGGAAGATCACAGCAAAAAAAAGAGGAAAAAAATGGCAAGGGGAAAAGAATATACAATACAGACAAGAGTTCAGCTTGCCTGACAAAGACCCTGGGACTAATAAGAAACTAGTTATAACAAAGACAACTCAGAAAGGTAACTACTAATATGAAGGACTAGCAATTATCTTCACTGGGCAGCCATGTTCAGGGGGGTCAGGAGGTCTTTTAAGAACTAAAATAAAACAGTATTGAGCCCAAAGAATGGCATCTAATTGAGTTCTCTGTTTCTGGGGCTTATTTTATTTTATTAAGCTGTTTTATCACTTTCAAGTTCATGGTGATGGCATAGCAGATTTATTTCTGCAATTAAATTGATTATTATTTACCAGCAGAAGTAAAGCTGGCATAAAAAGACACACAGTCAGTAACATAGTTCAGAGTTTATGAATTATTACTTGGGACTGATGAATGGGATCATTATTTCTTTCCGTTCAGGTTAGCGCATTGTGTCTCAGGTCTGAAGGCTGGAAGCAAATCAGAAAAGGCTAGTTACTAGCAATTTGTGACCATCCATGGTTTTTTTTCGCTCCTCCTCCTGGGCTTCAAAATAAGTCATAAAAATATCACAAACTAAAATCTTCTCTTTGTGCTGTGGTCAGCACTTGAACAATGTGAGTTAGTCATAATATTATCACTGGCAGGTGTTATATTGTGGGTTGGATTTTGTTAACCAGGATTTGATGTGTGACAGCCTCCAGCTTGGTGTTGGAGTTCCACATGTTAGGGGTGGGTGATATATGAACAGACAGGTTCTGAATGACTCAGCCTGATACAGGCTTGGCATTTTCACATGGCTGAAGAAACTTCTGGAAGATAATGACTTGATAACTCTAACATTCAAGGACCTTGGGATTATTACATCTAGAAGGATCTCTAATTGGGCTGAAAAGAATTATGAAGAAGTAATGTAGTCTTCATGGCAGGAAATGGGAATCAAAACAGGAATGCTAGGTCCAGCATCTACAATTAATCTCTGCTAAGTTTTTACAATCCATGTTACATCCTTTGAGTAAGCATGTTTAAGTGATACTGCTCACAAAATTTACCCAAATCAACCAAATTTAGTATAAGAGTGAAGGATAAAAGAACATTCAGTTTTCAGTTTGAAAATCTTAATAAGCCCCTAGCAAACTGTGTATAGAATAAGATCAAATATCTCTCTCCCTTTTTGGTAATAGCCATAAATTGGTGAGAGTAAACATTTTGAGCTTTATATAGGAAGAAGAATGAAGACAAGAACAGACCTATTGGCAATGCAGTCATTTTGCTAATACAGTCCCCATATCAGTTAGGATGGGTACAGTTATGTTGTGTTAACAAAATTCCCCAAAGCTCAGTGGCTCAGAACAACAAAGATCTTACTTGGGCCATAATCCATCTTGGGTCGTCAGGGGTCTCTGCTTCTCATTGTCTTCACTCAGGGATACAGGTTGGTGAACCCTCCACTATTTGGAATATTGTTTATCACCTTATCAGGTGCAAGGAAAAATAATGAATTGTGTGCCAACTCATAAAGGTTCCTGCTCACATAATATAGGCCTAAGCAAGTCACCTGCAGGCCCAACTTCAGTGCATATTTTTTAATTAAAGTATAGTTGGCTTATAATATTATTTGAATTTCAGGTGTACAATATAGTGATTTGATATTTTTATAGACTATACACTATACAAAGTTATTATAAAATACTGACTATATTCGTTGTGTGCTACATTATATCCATGAGACTTATTTATTTTATAACTGCTAGTTTGTATCTCTTAATCCCCTTCATGTCTTTTGCCCCTGCCTACCCCTCTCCCCTGTGGTAACCAGTATTTCTCTGTAATTGTCTGTATTTCTGTTTCTGTTCTGTTGTATTCATTCAGTTGTTGGAGTGGATGCATATATTTATATTTATATATATATAATGGAATATTACTCAGCCATAAAAAAGAATTAGGTCTTGCCATTTTTGACAACATGGATGGACCTGGGTTGTTATGTATCTGGCACATAGAGGGTATAAGATAAATATTTGTCAGTTTTTCATTTGTTTGTTTGTTTGTTTTTTACATGTCCATCTACCCTGGTATCTAGTGAGTTTAAGAGGTGAGAGAGTTCTGTTTGTGTTGTATTGGTGCTAAGCAATATGCCTCAGCAGTGGCATGCAGATAAATTGTTTTTTTTTGCGGTACGCGGGCCTCTCACTGTGTGGCCTCTCCCACTGCAGAGCACAGGCTCCGGACGCGCAGGCTCAGCGGCCATGGCTCACAGGCCCAGCCGCTCCGCGGCATGTGGGATCCTCCCAGACCAGGGCACGAACCCGTGTCCCCTGCATCGGCAGGCGGACTCTCAACCACTGCGCCACCAGGGAAGCCCTGCAGATAAATATTTGATGAATGAGTAAATGAAAGGAATAGTAGGTTTTCACTAACTTGAGCTAATTATGAAGAATACAGGGCAAATCTGAATAACTGAAAAGGTTGAACTGAAATATGTTTTTCAAATAAATCATTTTATTTAAGTTCGCATAAATGTAACAAAGCTAACACTATCACCCAAAAGATATTCTTTCTCGAAATGTATACTTTACATGCAGAAATTTGCCTGTCCATTTGTGAAATGGAGTGAAGCTCTCAGAGATTATCCAATAAATCTGCTATTAAAAACTTATTATCCTTATCTTGGATCTTAAATAACTGTCATCCATCCTATTTTAGACGTTTTTGTAAATATTTATTTATTTGTTTATTTTTGGCTGTGTTGGGTCTCTTTGCTGTGCATGGGCTTTCTCTAGTTGTGGCGAGCGAGGGCTACTCTTTGTTGCAGTGCGTGGGCTTCTCATTGTGGTGGCTTATCTTGTTGCAGAGCACAGGCTTTAGGCGCGCGGGCTTCAGTAGTTGTGGCACGTGGGCTCAGCAGTTGTGGCTTGCAGGCTCTAGGTCGCAGTCTCAGTAGTTGTGGCACATGGGCTTAGCTGCTCCGCAGCATGTGGGATCTTCCCGAGTTAGGGCTCGAACCCGTACCCCCTGCATTGGCAGGTGGACTCCCAACCACTGCACCACCAGGGAAGTCTCTAGATGTTTTTAAACAGTTTAGAATGCTTAACCACGTTGACCATCAGCTAGCAACTATACAGGTGGACTTGATTTGAATTTATTGTAGTTATCATATTTACATTTTGTTTTTAAGCTGCTGATTCACACATGCTTAAATGTAGTACTCTTAAATATTTATTACAATTCTCTTTTCAGTATACATTTATTTTCAAAGTGTGTAAACTACTCATCCCTTCTTCAGCAAAACATTCAGATTCCAAGTCAAATAGTTATAATATTTTGTTGAGACATACACAAAAGCTTAAAATATAAGTGCAAACACTCCTTCAGATGATTCTCTTCCACCTCCACCTCATTTTATTTAAAGTTTCTTTGACATTCAGCAGATTTTAGGTGAAAGCCCTGATTGTGGTATCTGACCAGCCTGGACCCTCTAGGGATGCATTGGTTTAGTATTATGGTGTGCTGAGATTTGTGTGTGTGGAATGGGAGAGGTGGGTGTGGGGAGGGAGGTTAATTTAGTACTCTTTATTTCCCTGTTGAAGAGCATTAAAAATCAAAAAAGCTGATATAAAAGGCAAGTGAACTTGGTTTCTGTGGGATTGCTTGAAGCAAATAGCGCTGTTAGAATCCATAACCAGAATGTGACAACCTTTGCTCTCACCACCTTCGGAGAAGCAAACCTCAGCATTTTGACATATCTTAGGAACACCCAACTCTACATTATATTAAAGAGGAATTGATATTTTTACTCTCATGAAGACCCATGAAAGACAATCTATATCAGACACCATATGGCTAGACTTTATGAAGTTATCCAGATTTTCTTCCAGTTTCCTTTCTCTGTTTACCTCACGTCTACACAAAGAGTCCTTTCCTTTTTCCTTTCTCTGCAGCCTTTGCAGTCAGTGTAGCTGGTTGCAGTTTTCTTTACCCTCCCATCTCTCTCCTCCCCAACATACACACCTAAATTAACATATTCACTCATTTACTCAACTATTATTTATTGAGTGACTACAAGTGCCAGACATTTTCCGCAAGATGAACTATGTATTTAACAATGACTCTCAAATTCATGGTTTGTTTGACTAAAAAGCATTCATGTCATTCTCAGTAAATATTTACTGAGTGGTGGTCACAGAGCATTACCAGAGGTGGTACTGGGAGGAGGAAGAAATGTTTATGATGCTAAGAAAAGGCAGCTTTCTTGGAGCTATGCAACTGATAGAAGGAAGTTTAGCATTATAAAAATAAAACCCAAATGGCCACTTTCGGCATTGGATACTTGTTTCTGGCCTGAGAGTAAAATTATACAGATTCAAGGTGTCAAAGGTAGATGAACTAAAGCCTAAGACTAAATAGGAATAATAGGAGGTCAGAGTTGGAATGGACCTAGAAGTTATAATGTCTCAAGACTTATTACATGTTTGAGAGATCTAAAAAGCACACAGAGAGAGGACAATATTCCAAGTCTTCATAAGTCTTTCCAGGTTTGGGACATGCAATCATGGCTTCTTTTTGATTATTTCAAAATCTGTTAACAAGTTTTTCATTTCAAAATCTGTTAACAATTTTTTCAATCACCTTTCCAAGGTTGAGCCCAAATATCAATTTTCCTTTTTCAGTAGAGCCTTCCCTAATCTTTCCCATCTCTCACAAAGCATTTTGAATGCGATGGTACTTTAATTATTATATTTATTATACATTTGTTAGCTGAAAACAAAAATTCATGGTCCTGTTTGGCTTTATTCTTTAAGCTTCCAAGTTTTGAACACTTTATGTACTAAGTATTGAGGCATTGTAATTTTATCCTTATATCTATCTTTGATGTATGTATTTACACCCCCATTTTACAGATGGAAACTGAGTCTCAGAGAGATCTAATAACCTGAACAAGACCACAGAGCAAGGAGAGGTGTCACCTCTCAAACCTAAGTTCTTCAAATGGCAAAATTTGTTTGCTTTGTCATAATCTATACATATTTAACCAGTAACTGGGAAATGAATGGACATTGATATTTTATACATATGTACACATATACATATATACACAGGAATAAGCACACACATACATATAGTTATTGTATATAATTGACTTTTAATACTTAAATGTAGAAGGAGAGTTTATTAATGTAAACATCTAGCATTAATTTGTTTCATCTTTGCACATACTCTTCATTTCAAACAGGATATATGGTGCATCTTATCATTCTTTTTAGATGTTCAATATCTATACCTTCTTCCTAGACTTAGGGATACCACCTACCTTATGAGGCAGAGCCTGCCCTTCACTATTGCAGCTAAAATATCCAAACGCTAGCTTTCCCAACTTACTTTTCAGCCAGGGGGAGGGAAGCCTGACTTTAGATATCATTCCTGGCCTGGATTGCCAACATCCTAGAAGTCCTGGAAGACACCTAACAGCCTCTTAATAAATCATGCTCCACTTATTTAACCAGAAAAGGTTTCTGTGGCATGGGCTTCAGAATCCTGGGTATATGGGATAGTGGAAAGGGCTTAAATTTGATGGCAGAAAGTCACTTTGCTTTGCTGAATCTCAGTTTTTTAAATTATGAAAATTGGGATAATAATAATTATCTCACATGTTAAGAGCGAGAATGAAGTGGTGTGATAATCATCAGGTTGGAAGTGCTATATCTGGTAGGAGAAATAGAGCTACATACAGTCCCTGAAACCTAAGAACGTCTTGAAAAAATCAAAATAAAAGAGTCATACAAATTTTCAGAGAAAATAAAAAGTAAACCAACTTTATTTCTTAAGCAGTGGATTCCAAATCTCTTCCTTTCTGATAAAAATCTGCTTCTGGGGAAAGGTCTACCTTGGAACATTATCTTCCACCTCCAATGTAATTTTCTCTACTCCTAAAAGGTAATTTCTTAGTCAGTGGAATCCTAGGGTAGAAATCGCCATTAGGAAACACTTGCTCAATTTTGGTCAGCTGGGGCCTGAGCTCTGACACCTGTTTTAGGGACGGGAGAAGCAACGAGATGGCAGGCTTGGATTTCCCCTCACAAACTCCTGTGAATCCAGAAAAGGGAGTTTAAACACAGCAAAGTGAGTTATGGGAAGAGCCCTTAAAGGATGCCTAGCCACCTTCCAGGCTTTGACAGTGTCAACAGGGAGTTGAAGGGAAGGAAGACCCAAACGGATGGGGCTGCTGGGGGATGAACACCTCTCCGGCCGGGCTTAGCACCTGCTGCCCTGGGTTCTCCTGACACCAAACTCCCTTCTTTCCCACTTCGATCCCCCCACCCCCTTGCATGCCAGAGCCTGCAGAGTCCAGGTCCTTGGGAAGTTCTTGGGAGTCATCTCCGGAGCCACTGAGACAGGGCACCCCACTGAGGACAGAGCAAAAAGGCGACGTTCTATAAGCCAGGAAGAGAGATCAACACAAAAAGAATCAGCTGACTCCTGGATCTTGGACTTCCAGCCTTCAGAACTCTGTGCGGCTGACAGGGTCTTGGTGCTCCGGCCAGGTATCAGGACTGAACCTCTGAGGTGGGAGAGCTGAGTTCAGGATATTGGTCCACCAGAGACCTCCCGGCCCCTCATAATATATATTGGCCAGAGCTCTCCCAGAGATCTGAGGTCTCCATCACAACGCTAAGACCCAGCTCCACTCAACGACCAGCAAGCTCCAGTGCCGGACACCCCCTGCCAAACAACTAGCAAGACAGGAACACAACCCCACCCATTAGCAGAGAGGCTGCCTAAAATCATAATAAGGTCACAGACACCCCAAAACACACCACAGGATGCGGTCCTGCCCACCAGTAAGACATCCACCAGAATACAGGCACCAGCCCCATCCACCAGGAAGCCTACACAACCCACTGAACCTACCTTAGCCACTGGGGGCAGACACCAAAAACAACGGGAACTACAAACCTGCAGTCTGTGAAAAGGAGACCCCAACCACAGTAAGTTAAGCAAAATGAGAAGACAGAGAAATACACAGCAGATGAAGGAACAAGGTAAAAACCCACCAGACCAAACAAATGAAGAGGAAATAGGCAGTCCACCTGAAAAAGAATTCAGAGTAATGATAGTAAAGATGAGCCAAAAGCTTGGAAATAGAATGGAGAAAATACAATAAACGTTTAACAAGGACCTAGAAGAACTAAAGAGCAAACAAACAATGATGAAGAACACAATAAATGAAATCAAAAATTATCTGGAAGGAATCACTAGCAGAATAACTGAGGCAGAAGAACAGATAAGTGACCTGGAAGATAAAATAGTGGAAATAACTAAGGCAGAACAGAATAAAGAAAAAAGAATGAAAAGAACTGAGGACAGTCTCGGAGACCTCTGGGACAACATTAAAACACACCAACAGTAGAATTATAGTGGTCCCAAAAGAAGAACAGAAAAAGAAAGGGACTGAGAAAATATTTGAAGAGATTATACTGGAAAACTTCCCTAACATGGGAAAGGAAATAGTCAATCAAGTCCAGGAAGCACAGAGAGTCCCATACAGGATAATTCCAAGGAGGAACACGCCAAGACACATATTAATCAAACTATCAAAAATTAAATACAAAGAAAAAATAATAAAAGCAGCAAGGGTAAAGCAACAAATAACATACAAGGGAATCCCCATAAGGTTAGCAGCTAATCTTTCAGCAGCAACTCTGCAATCCAGAAGGGAGTGGCAGGACATATTTAAAGTGATGAAAAGGAAAAACATATAACCGAGATTACTCTACCCAGCAAGGATCTCATTCGGATTCAGCGGAGAAATTAAAACCTTTACAGACACGCAAAAGCTAAGAGAATTCAGCACCACCAAACCAGCTTTAGAACAAATGCTAAGCGAACTTCTCTAGGCAGGGAGCACAAGAGAAGGAAAACACCTACAATAACAAACCCCAAACAATTAAGAAAATGGTAATATACATATTGATAATTACCTTAAATGTAAATAGATTAAATGCTCCCACCAAAAGACATAGACTGGCTGAATGGATACAAAAACAAGACCCATATGTATGCTGTCTACAAGAAACCCACTTCAGACCTAGGGACACTTACAGACTGAAAGTGAGGGGATGGAAAAAGATATTCCATGCAAGTGGAAATCAAAAGAAAGCTGGAGTAGCAACTCTCATATCAGACAAAATAGACTTTAAAATAAAGACTATTACAAGAGACAAAGAAGGACACTACGTAATGATCAAGGGATCAATCCAATAAGAAGATATAACAATTGTAAATATTTATGCACCCACCCAACCTAGGAGCACCTCAGTATATAAGGCAAATGCTAACAGCCATAAAATGGGATATCGACAGTAGCACCCTGCTTTCACCAATGGACAGATCATCCAAAATAAAAATAAATAAGGAAACACAAAGCTATAAATGACACATTAGGCAAGATGGACTTAGTTGATATTTATAGGACATTCCATCCAAAAACAACAAAAGACACTTTCCTCTCAAGTGCTCATGGAACATTCTCCAGGATAGATCATATCCTGGGTCACAGATCAAGCCTTGATAAATTAAAGAAAACTGAACTCGTATCAAGTATCTTTTCTGACCACAACGCTATAAGGTTAGGTATCAATTACAGGGAAAGAAACTGTAAAAAATAAAAACACGTGGAGGCTAAACAATACAGTACTAAATAGCCGTGAGATCACTGAAGAAATCAAAGAGGAAATCAAAAAATAGCTGGAAACAAATGAGAATGAAAACATGATGACCCAAAACCTATGAGATGCAGCAAAAGCAGTTCTAAGAGGGACGTTTATAGCAATACAATCCTACCTCAAGAAACAAGAAACATCTCAAATAAACAATCTAATCTTACACCTAAAGCAATTAGAGAGAGAAGAACAACAAACAACAACAAAAATATAGTTAGCAGATGGAAAGAAATCATAAAGATCAGATCAGAAATAAATGAAAAATAAATGAAAGAAACGAGAGCAAAGATCAATAAAACTAAAAGCTGGTTCTTTGAGAAGATAAACAAAATTGATAAACCATTAGCCAGACTCATCAAAAAAAAAAGGGAGAAGACTCAAATCAATAGAATTAGAAATGAAGAAGAAGTAACAACTGACACTGCAGAAACACAAAGGATCATGAGAGATTACTACAAGCAACTAAATGTCAATAAAATGGGCAACCTGGAAGAAATGGACAAATTCGTAGAAAAGCACAACCTTCTGAGACTGAACCTGGAAGAAATAGACAATATAAACAGTCAAATCCCAAGCACTGAAATTGAAACTGTGATTAAAAATCTTCCAACAAACAAACGGCCAGGACCAGATGTCTTCACAGGTGAATTCTATCAAACATTTAGAGAAGAGCTAACACCTATCTTTCTCAAACTCTTCCAAAATGTAGCAGAGGGAGGAACACTCCCAAACTCATTCTACAAGGCCACCATTACCCTGATACCAAAACCAGACAGAGATGTCACAAAGAAAGAAAACTACAGGCCAATATCACTGATGAACATAGATGCAAAAATCCTCAACAAAATACTAGCACACAGAATCCAACAGCATAGGAAAAGGATCCTACACCATGATCAAGTGGGGTTTATCCCAGGAATGCAAGGATTCTTCAATATATGCAAATCAATCAATGTGATAAACCATATTAACAAACTGAAGGAGAAAAACCGTATGATCATCTCAATAGATGCAGAAAAAGCTTTCAACAAAATTCAACAACCATTAATGATAAAAAACCCTCCAGAAAGTAGGCATAGAGGGAAGTTCACCTCAACATAATAAAGGCCATATATGACAAACCCACAGCCAACACCATTCTCAATGGTGAAAAACTGAAACCATTTCCACTGAGATCAGGAACAAGGCAACGTTGCCCACTCTCACCACTCTTATTCAAAATAGTTTTGGAAGTTTTAGCCACAGCAGTCAGAGAAGAAAAGGAAATAGAAGGAATCCAAATCAGAAGAGAAAAAGTAAAACTATCACTGTTTGCGGATGGCATGATACTATACATTGAGAATCCTAAAGAAGCTACCAGATAGCAACTATAGCTGTTGAACAAATTTGGTATAGTAGCAGGATACAAAATGAATGCACAGAAATCTCTTGCATTCCTATACACTAATGATGAAAAATCTGAAACACTCCCATTTACCATTGGAACAAAAAGAATAAAATACCTAGGGATAAACCTACCTAAGGAGACAAAAGGCCTGTATGCAGAAAATTATAAGACACTGATGAAAGTAATTAAAGATGATACAAAGAGATGGAGAGATATACCATCTTCTTGTATTGGAAGAATCAACATTGTGAAAATGACTATACTACCCAAAGCAATCTACAGATTCAGTACAATCCCTATCAAAGTACCAATGGCATTTTTCAGAGAACTAGAACAAAAAATTTCACAATTTGTATGGAAACACAAAAGACCCCAAATAGCCAAATAAATGTTGAGAAACAAAAACAGAGCTGGAGGAATCAGGTTCCCTGACTTCAGACTATACTACAAAGCTACAGTAATCAAGACAGTATGGTACTGCCACAAAAACAGAAATATACATCAATGGAACAGGATAGAAAGTCCAGAGATAAACCCACACACATATGGTCACCTTATCTTTGATAAAGGAGGTGAGAATATACAATGGAGAAAAGACAGCCTCTTCAATAAGTGCTGCCTGGAAAACTGGACAGCTACATGTAAAAGAAAGAAATTAGAACACTCCCTAACACCATACACAAAAATAAACTCAAAATGGATTAAAGACCTAAACGTAAGGCCAGATAGTATAAAACTCTTAGAGGAAAACATAGGCAGAATACTCTGTGACATAAATCACAGCAAGATCCTTTTTGACCCTTCTCCTCGAGCAAGGGAAATAAAAACAAAAATAGACAAATGGGGCTTCCCTGGTGGCGCAGTGGTTGAGAGCCCGCCTGCCGATGCAGGGGACACGGGTTCGTGCCCCGGTCTGGGAGGATCCCACGTGCCGCGGAGTGGCTGGGCCCGTGAGCCATGGCCGCTGGGCCTGCGCGTCCGGAGCCTGTGCTCCGCAGCAGGAGAGGCCACAACAGTAAGAGCCCCGTGTACCGCAAAAAAAAAAAATAAAATAAATAGATAAATGGGACCTAATGAAACTTACAAGCTTTTGCACAGCAAAGGAAACCCTAAACAAGATGAAAAGGCAACCCGCAGAATGGAAGAAAGTATTTGCAAATGAAGCAACTGCCAAAGGATTATTCTCCAAAATATACAAGCAGCTCATGCAGCTCAATATCAAAAAACAAACAACCCAATCCAAAAATGGGCAGAAGACATAAATAGACATTTCTCCAAAGAAGTTATACAGATTGACAAATCCATGAAAGGATGCTCAACATCACTAATCATTAGAGAAATGTAAATGAAAACTACAATGAGGTATCACCTCATACCAGTCAGAACGGCCGTCATCAAAAAATCTACAAACAACAAATGCTGGAGAGGGTGTGGAGAAAAGGGAACCCTCTTGCACTGTTGGTGGGAATGTAAATTGATATGGCCACTATGGAGAAGAGTATGGAGGTTCCTTAAAATACTAAAAGTAGAACTTCCATACAACCCAGCAATCCCACTACTGGGCATATACCTGGAGAAAACCACAATTCAAAGAGTCATGTACCACAGTGTTCACTGCAGCACGATTTACAATAGGTAAGACATGCAATGAAACCTAAGTGTCGATCAACAGATGAGTGGAGAAGGAAGATGTGGCACATATATACAATGGAATATTACTCAGCCATAAAAAAAAACCGAAATTGAGTTATTTGAAGTGAGGTGGATGGGCCTAGAGTCTGACACAGTGAAGTTAGTCAGAAAGAGAATAACAAATACCGTATGCTAACATATATATATGGAATATAAAAACAATAATGGTTCTGATTAACCTAGGGGCAGGACAGGAATAAAGACACAGATGTAGAGAATGGGCTTGAGGACATGGGGAAGGGGAAGGGGAAGCTGGGACGAAGTGAGAGAGTGGCATGGACATATATACAGTACCAAATGTAACATAGCGAGTGGGAAGCAGCCTCATAGCACAGGGAGATCAGCTCAGTGTTTTGTGATCTCCTAGAAAGGTGGGATGGGGAGATTGGGAGGGAGACGCAAGAGCGAGGGGATATGAGGATATATGTATACGTATAGCCGATTCACTTTGTGATACAGCAGAAACTAACACACCATCGTAAAGCAATTATACTCCAATAAAGATTAAAAAAAAAAAAAAAAAAAAAAAACACTTGCTGAACATGAGCTCTGTTACCAGAAATTTTGTATATGTTATTTCAACCAGTACCCAAATCTGGTAGAAATGTGCTTACAACCTCCATGTATGAGACTCAGAGAAATAAAAGTGTCTTGCTGAAGTGTGGAAATCTGGCAAACAAGGGTGTCCAAAGCCATAGCATTGATTTCAAGTCCAGAGAACTTTCTGTCTTTCGTTACGGTAATGAAATTGGTGTTTTTCTCCCACCTCTTTCCCCTGTGTAATAGCTTAAGATTTCAGCCTTGTCGAATCCCTAAGTTAAAAATAAGCAATGGTGTTGTTTCCCTCATTCTTGAATACAGTGCAGCTCTGTCAGTTGTTGTTGTTGTCGGTATTTAGCAGTGCAGTGAACTCGCTATAAGCCAAGAGGCAAAGGGTAGGCCCTGTTCATTTCAATTTAAAGTGAACCTTAAGGGGAAATGTTTCTGATTTGTGGAGTTTTCCTCTTTTACTATAACTCCTTGCATTTTATTGACAGTTTATTAGGTCCATATAAACACTCTTTTACTCCTAACAGCTAAGCAGTTTGGCTTAAATCTAAGCTCCTCCAGTATCAAGCTGTGTAAGCCTAGGCAAGTCATTTAAACTTTCTGTGCATTGGTGTCCTCATCTGTAAAATGAGGATAATCTTAGCCCAGACCTTAGAAGGCTGTTTAAGAATTAAATACTGCAAACATTTATATATAGTACAAAATATTTATAAAGCACATAATGCTTAGATCATGTTAACTTGTATTCTAAAAAGAAGGCATTACCTGCTTTCAACAAATATATTTAATATGAATCTATTATAAATGTATTAAATATTTATAAATATGCACATATATTACATATAAATGAAGTATATTTATAAATAAATGTATTAACATGTTTATAATATATAAAATATTTTATAGTAGATATATATTTACTGTACCTATTACATATATACTTTACAATAAGTAAAATATATATAAAAGTAAGATATAGATACTGATATACAGATAAGGATATAGATACAGATATTGATGTCTTACAAGAGGAAAATCCTCTGTGGAGTAAACTGTATAGGGCACCCATGGCAACTTTCTAGGGTCCACGACAAATTTGCTTCTGTGCTTCATAAACTATAAAGTGTGACTTTGGTGGCAGGGCCATTTGTCTCAGCGTGCAGACTGTAGTCCATCACCATCAGAAACAGTTGAATCTTGTTAAATAAGCAGATTCCTAGGCCCCAAGCAAAACTATCAAATTGGAATCCCTGGGGATAAGGCTTGGCAAGTTGTATTTTTCATCAGAACCCAGTGATTGTTATACACACTTAAGTTTGAAACCTGCAGATGTTTTCCTTGTTCCTGCTCTGCCAGTTGCCTTGAGCAAGTCATATAACCTTTCTGTGCTTTGTTATTTGATTAAAACAAAACAAAAAAACCCAAAACCTTTGTTCTTGGAGATGAGGAGATCCACAATCTAAATGTGAATCTGCCAATTTCTCATGTGCCTTTGAGAAGAACAAAGTTAGCCTTGTTTTTATCTATACAAGGTGGAAATATTAACGCCTGTTCAACCTAGTGCGTGGATGTTATGAAGATAAAATTAGATTATAGAAGTGAGGAAAATTTGCAAATCTAAGGGTTATAAAGATGAGAGCATTTCTCTTCTCTGTAAAATAGAAGAGAAAAATTTCACAGGTGTGTTATGAAGGCAAATAAGATTATTTAGAAAATGCTTTGAATTTTTTTTCACGTTAGGTGTTTCTAAAATGAGAATATGACTTAGATGAATTACTTATAATCCTTTTAAGTTGTATTGTTTTACATTGGACAATAGCAATAATTTATCATGTGGTTCAGAATTCTCAAATGAAAAACATTATAAATATCGTTATGTTTCCCTTATAATTATATCCATAATTTCTAAATGCATAATAGTAAAAATCAATGGCGTTTTTGGGTATAATTGCCTGTTAATAGCACTGCAGTTTTTATGCAGACTGAAATCAAGGACAACCTAAAATGTTATTATAATTAATAATAGCTTGTGCTGATTAAATGATAAATCTTGTTTGCACATTTTTCCACCCCCTTCCTGCCTGAGGTTAGCACAGGGCTGGAGGATAGTGGGTTCATTTATCAGCACAAGATCCAACCCAGCAACTAATTCTAATGTTTTCTAGAACTAAAAAGGACTCCTTGTTCTATTGTGCTAGTGATTAAAGCAGATTAGGTCAATATTCTAAGTCTCTTGTTTATATCAGGAATTTGACTCTTGATTCACAAAAGTCTTTTCTCTGAAAGTTACTGTTTGCACAATGGAATCAAAAAAGTACTAGGAAGCTCAAAAATAGCAGTTGATGTCCAACCTACCTTGATATTATCAGCTGAGTCTCTAATCCCATATATTTTGCTGATGCAAATGTTGAAGGATCCCAAGGCAACAAGACAATTCAGGGTAGAAGTCTGAGGACACTCTCAAAATTCATCTGAGATCACGACTGCGGCTGGGGAACTAAAGGGCTTTAGCACCTTGAAAGTTAATAGCACCACACTTGCCACTGATTTCATGCTCAAAAAAAAAAATGTTTTTCTTATCCTGAATTCCGTTTACCCTCCCCCCCCACCCTCTTCCTTCTTTTTTTCTCTATTTCCTTTTTACATTTTACTTCGTCTTTTCCATTCTCTGTGGTTTCCTCATTAGAAGACAAATTCTTAAATGCATTCTCAATACAAGCATGTATTCCCTTGGCTGGAAAGATATGATGACTTTAATTCACTATAAGGTGTAAATGGCTGCTAGCAAATCATTTTCAGAGGGAAGGATTTTCAGGGTATTTAACGGAGATGGGACGCTACACCCTGATTAGAAAGAAACACAGAATCTTCTAGGCATCTTTCTTGCAAGAAGAAAAAAAAATTTTTTTCACATCTTTATTGGAGTATAACTGTTTTACATTGAGGTGTTAGCTTCTACTGTATAACAAAGAGAACCAGCTATACATATACATATATCCCCATATCTCCTCCGTCTTGCATCTCCCTCCCACCCTCCCTATCCCACCCCTCTAGGTGGACACAAAGCATCGAGCTGATCTCCCTGTGCTCTGTGGCTGCTTCCTACTAGCTATCTGTTTTACATTTTGTAGTGTATATATGTCCATGCCACTCTCTCACTTTGTCCCAGCTTACCCTTCCCCCTTCCTATGTCCTCAAGTCCATTCTCTATGTCTGTGTCTTTATTCCTGTCCTGCCCCTAGGTTCTTCAGAACAATTTTTTGTTTCTTTTTTAGATTCCATATATATGTGTTATCGTACACTATTTGTTTTTCTCTTTCTGACTTCACTCTGTATGACAGTCTCTAGGTCCATCCACCTCACTACAAATAACTCAATTTTGTTTCTTTTTATGGCTGACTAATATTCCATTGTATATATGTGCCACATCTTATTTATCCATTCTTCTGTCAATGGACATTTAGGTTGCTTCCATGTCCTGGCTATTGTAAATAGAGCTGCAATGAACATTGTGGTACATGACTCTTTTTGAATTATGGTTTTCTCAGGGTATATGCCCAGTAGTGGGATTGCTGGGTTGTATGGTAGTTCTATTTTTAGTTTTTTAAGGAACCTCCATACTGTTCTCCATAGTGGCTGTGTCAATTTACATTCCCACCAACTGTGCAAGAGGGTTCCCTTTCTCCACACCCTCTCCAGCATTTCTTGTTTGTAGATATTTTGATGATGGCCATTCTGACCAGTGTGAGGTGATACCTCATTGTAGTTTTGATTTGCGGTTTTCTAATGATTAGTGATGTTGAGCATCCTTTCATGTGTTTGTTGGCAATCTGTATATCTTCTTTGGAGAAATGTCTATTTATGTCTTCTGCCCATTTTTGTATTGGGTTGTTTGTTTTATTGATATTGAGCTGCATGAGCTGCTTGTATATTTTGGAGATTAATCCTTTGACAGTTGCTTTGTTTGCAAATGTTTTCTCCCATTCTGAGGGTTGTCTTTTTGTCTTGTTTATGGTTTCCTTTGCTGGGCAAAAGCTTTTAAGTTTCATTAGGTCCCATTTGGTTGTTTTTATTTCCATTTCTCTAGGAGGTGGGTCAAAAAGGATCTTGCTGTGATTTATGTCATGGAGTGTTCTGCCTATGTTTTCCTCTAAGAGTTTTATAGCGTCTGGTCTTACATTTAGGTCTTTAATCCATTTTGAGTTTATTTTTGTGTATGGTGTTAAGGAGTGCTCTAATTTCATTCTTTTACATGTAGCTGTTCAGTTTTCCCAGCAGCACTTATTGAAGAGGCTGTCTTTTCTCCATTGTATATTCTCACCTCCTTTATCAAAGATAAGGTGACCATATGTGTGTGGGTTTATCTCTGGGCTTTCTGTCCTGTTCCATTGATCTATATTCCTGTTTTTGTGCCAGTACCATACTGTCTTGATTACTGTAGCTTTGTAGTATAGTCTGAAGGAAAATATTGTTGATGTTTTTCTATTAGTGATTATGAGCCCTCTTAACTCAAATACACTTGAATTTATACTTTTTGATCGAAATTGTCATTACTTTTGGATCACCCCAGGTAGAAGTTCCAATGATATTGTCCAAGTTAATTTATCTTATAGAAAATTTAGGATGGCTGCCCATTTCTGGTGTAGTGAATTTCCCAGTTCCTAACAAAATATCACCCACAGAGACTTGGCTGCTCCTTTCAACAAATGAAAGGGAACACACTAATTTCTTAGCTCATCCCAGGATACATGACAGCACCATGAATCAAAGATCAGACTTTTGCTTGATTCAGCCACCAAAGGCCACTTTCTTCTCAGTGTCATATAGCCATGACACTTGGATCTCTGCTCATCCTGACTCTAGCCAGGAGATGATTGCTTAGACTCAAGCCTAGGCATGCAGTACACATTGGCTTCTTGTTGGGAACCACACTCAGAGAGAGAGAGAGAGAGAGAGAGTGTCAACCTTTGGTTCTTACGTAGCTTTTTCAAAGAATTCTTGACATCGATGATTCCTCCTTGCAATTTTTGGAATACTAAGACTATATAACAATTTATTAGGAGCCTCTTTAGCGACACCTAAAGACTGTGGGAAAGATGAAAAGAATGCACACAAAGGACAGGCGGACTTGCCGGGGCTCAGCGTGTTGCTGTTTGCTCTGTTTGTATGTCGTTTACTGCTGCTGGCAATTTTAAGAATATATTCTTCATTGCATATCTGAAATGAAATACGTTTGTCTCAACTTACCCTAATTCAGCCTTTGAAAAAGTTTATCTTACTTTGGAAAAATAGTTTAAGCAAAGCACTTGAGGGAAAATGGGTTAGAGAAAATGTCCCCAAAAACTCAATGTCTTCATTAGTAGAAGTTACAGCTACCCCACTCATCTTTTAGATACTGAAATCTGACCTAACAAAATGAAAAATAAATAATCTAATTAAATATCAGGGAACTCCAGTGGTTATTAAGTATAAATACAATTAATGAATACGAAAGGACTTCCATAGTACATTATATTTTAAAATTATTTATAATAGTAATAAAATAAAGATAATAAAAACCTTGGAACCTTTATTAATTGTAAGAGTTTATAGTGCTTGCAGTTACTGTGTTTTGTTTTGTTTTATTTTCCTCAGAAAACAGGTTGAAACCTCTGAAACCTCAGAAAACAGGTTTCCTCAGAAAACAGATTGAAACAACCTGAAACCTCTAATATATTTTATGAACTGCCAAATTTTGCAAAAGAGTCTAGGAACTCATCATGATTTGCCCCCTTCCAGAAATTCGTGTATTCCTCAGAAATGAATTCTACTTAAAACTTTCTGATTAATTCAATCATTTCTGAGTGTTCTGGGAAATAATTTATTTAATAATCTCTGCTTTGGAAAATATATTTGGAAAAATGAAAAAAGAAAGAAACATTAATAGAGTATGAAATAGGTTTGTTAGTTGACCCCAAGGAGGGTGGGGGATTAGACTGTGGACTCAGAGTTCATAAGAGAGAAATATGAAATATGGAAGCAGTCATTATAAGTACAGGAGGAAATCACATCTGTTAGAACTCATGGCCTTTGGCTATTCTGGACCACAGTTAGGAGAATGGTAAAGTAGATCTAGGTGGTAGGCCAGGCATGTGACCCAAACTAAATCCGTTGAACTGTGTGTGCCTAGATGCTTGAGCCTCAAAACATTCTCGTTCCTATTGGAAAAAAAAACCACTATTATTTTCTGAAACCACACACACGCACACTCCACAGTGCTCGTACACTGGGCATCTTTGCATTATTAGGAATTGATGGTAGGAAGAGCATCAAAGCTTGACAGAGTGGAGAAGTGTTTGTGAGAAGTGTTTGTGATAGAAAGGATTTTAGTACTTTAGAAGGCAAGCATGATCACAGAATTCTTAAATCATGGCAAAGGACTCATTTCTTTTTGCCCTGTCAGACATTTGATATTTCAAAAATGAACAGTTCTTACATTTTTGCAGTTACAGCAGGGCCTTCTCATGACTGCCATGTCCTGGCTGCTGACCTTTGCTCCAACGTCATCTGGTGTCACTTTCCACCTTGCTCATCTCACTGCAGCTACTCTGTTCTTATTTTAGTTCTGTGCTCCGATCTCTTTTCCAACACCTAGCCTCACACTTTCCCCCAGAGGGAGAATCTTTCTCTTTCTTTCTTTCCCTTTCTTTCCTTCCTTTCCTTTCTTTAACCTGCATGCCTTCCTATCAGCCTTTCTGTCTTCCTTTCTCTTTTCTTTTTCTTTATTCTATCTCTCAGCTCCTTTTGTAATTAGTCCCTTCTCATGTTTCTGTCCTGCCTGACATGTTTCTTACTTGGAGATATTTTTCCTGTGCACCTCATCTAAGATGGGTTCCCCCATCTTACCCTCAGCTGTTAACTGCCTCAATATCCCATTTTCACTTAAGAAGTATTAAAATAAGAATTTTTTATTCTGCACTTCTTTGATATTGATATTTACATCTATCAATAATTTAACTCTGGGACATGAATTCTTATGACTGTCTGAAAACATTCTGAGGGTGTATACTAAAGAGTTCCTATTTTTCAAAACTGTTCATGAATCATTTTAATAAGTAAAACGAAGACAAGAACTACACATTTTCATTCATTCCAATTTCCATAGAATCAATCGAACAAATATTTTTTTCTCTGCAGAGAGATCAAGATGGTTTTCCTCCCAGATACTTTAATTTTCTATTCTTAGATTTGTATGTATATATCTTTGAGTGTATTTGTGTGTGTGTATATATATACATATATATATATATATGTAAAAACTGTATTTGCTCCCACTCAAATGTGGAAAGAATAAAATATGATGCTTTATTCCTCCATAAGTGTACTTCAGAAAAACTTAAACTTCCTAAGGGAATGTAATTCATTATGAGGTGAATACTCAGTGAAGTCATAGTTCACACTTACTATCAAGGTTATTCATCCCATCTCAAAGGGTGTTCCGTCATTTCCTTCCCAATGTAGGCCCCCTCTAGGTGCACGGGGATACCTACCTGTGCCCAGAGATTTGACAAAGGGGCCTATGGTCTGCATGTTCTTCTCTTCCTGACTTATAATAAATTCTAGATTACCCATAAGTGATCTTAACTAGACTCTGAGTCATGGTTTCACATCTTGCTCTACCTGCTGCTGAAGTAGCTTAAAGCTGGTGTAACTCATGGTCTTTTCAGAGTACAGTGGTTCCCTTTCTGCAGTAACTTGGCTCCATCTTGATTTTCTTTGCTTCAGATGCTCTGAGAGCATCTGAAATGCCTGCTTGCCAGGTCCTGGCGTAGACTCTTCATGTCAAGGCATCCATCCCATGGCTACCTATTCCCTCACCATGGTGGCCTCAGCCTCCCCAGGAAGTTTAGCTCTCAATCCTCAGCAATTCCACTGGGGGTGTACCAGGCCTTCTAGACCCCTCTCCCATCCTGTGCAGACCTGACAGTATCTCATGTCTACTCTCTTCTTAAACATATCAAGCCACTCTTTCCTTAGCTATAAACAGCAGCTAGCAAATCCTTTTCAGAGGGAAGAACTTTCAGGGTATTTAGGAAGTGAAGAGGCATCACCATGCCATTTAAAAAGCAGACCTTCAAAGCAAAATAATTTTCTAGGCACCTCTCTTGCAAGAAGAGTTTTTTTTTTAAGTTATATATAAATGACTGTGAGACCACTAACTAAAATACACACCTAATTAATATATTTTTTTAATCCAACACTGCCTACTACCTTGTTAGGTACAAGATCCCTTGGAATGTTGAGATTCTGATATTGTTGTTGACATAGGGTATCAGATAAGTTTTTTCTAATAGGAAAAAAAATAAGTCAGCATTGAGACATGAAGCTGAATAGTGACTGTGTTACTCTGTGCTGAACTTGCTCTATTTTTACCTGAGGTAACAAACTTCATGGCCAAGGCTTCATGGTAGAATGGGCACAAAGAAAGAAACTGGCTTACCTGTAAGAAGAGGTACTAGGAAAGTGTTTTAAATTTTGACATCTGGTATCATATATTATGTTTACTTTGGACAGAATAGTCTTTTATTCGCTATGACTGGCCTCTCTGGTAAATTAATGACAGAAATAATTTAAAGAGGGGAGTCATTTAAAAATGTTCGATATAGATGTACTATTTTAACTGTCATTCACTTTACAATAATTTGAAGCAGGGCTACATTTACTGTTATTTGGTTTTTGTTTTATTTTGTTTCTTAACATGAATTTACTTATGTTGTATAAACTGTATTTATAATGCATTGTCTTTTATTTCCATGTTGTTTGTCTTTTTTAAGTGAAATGAGAACATAAATGTATTTGTAAAATGATCTAAGACTATAATCCTCATAGATTTTATATTCCTCTGCCTAATTTTTTAAATTTATGTTTTTCTATACATAATTCAAGACTTTATTTGTAACCTGCTTAAGTATTTTGAAACCATTAAGCACAGACTTTGAACTGCTCTTTCCATGCTCATATTCCATTAGGTTATATAAATAACAAAGAAGTAATACAAAGGACACCTGGGGGAAAAAATCATTTGAGAAAAAGCACAAATTATTCTTGATAAACATGCAGCTTATCTGGTGGTGGCAGAAATGGGAGAGTATTAGACCATAATTTAGTATCCTAGTGCCGTCCTTGGTTGATGAACATAAGTTTTAAATCTTGCAAAGAAAATTGGGATTCTTAGTTAACCCAATAGGTTAGTTAAATTGAGACCAGTTAAAAGGGCTTCTCCCATGTTTACACACATTTTATATAGTAATATCAATCATGCATGTATTTTGTATTTCTTTTCTTTTGTCTTTTAGCCTGGCTGAATTCAATAGCCTTCTGGAGCCCCTTCTCCTGGACACCTACTCAACTATGTGTTGGGAAGACTAAGGTGAATAAGGACTGGACTCTAAATGCAGTGAGGGTGTAAAAGGGAGATAACAAACACTCATCCATGTTTTATGTAGTAAATCCCACCAAGCACAAAAGCTAAAAGTACATCATTTCACGTATTAAAAATAGGCCCCTATGTCATTTATTCTTATGCCAGTTTTTCTTCAGTATTTTATGTAAAATTTTACTTGATAATTTAGATCGAGTTTTAAAGATGTAAAAATATCTGGATAAAAGCATGTGCCCTTATCATTAATTGTCAGTCTACATCAGCTACTGTTTACTTTAAAGTACTTCATTCCAGTATGAGGAGGGTTACATTAAAATATTTCTCAGTCTCCTGAGATTTCTGATTCATATATATAGCTCTGAAATACTGTGAGCAGGGTGACATCCAATGCTTTTATGGATTTTTTTTTTTTTTTTTTTGCTCGTGAACTGCTATGTGCCAGATGCCCCATTCATAACATCTCTTAACTCTGATAATGAGTAGATGTCATTATTTTGCCTTCCAGCACTTCTGATCAATATCAGGCTAATATTATTTTCTCTCTGATTTTCCTTTATATTTTCGAAATTTATAGCAAACACAAAATGAAGTAATTATTTAATGTTTTTTTTTAAAGACTGCCTTCTAAGTCCTTGCAACTAGGATCGACTTTATTACAAATTTAAAAAATTATGAAAATATTTCAGCATAAATATTTATTTAGTGGTACCCTTAACAATGAATTTTTAAGTTTTTTAGGCCACTTTTCACACTCATTTTAGTTTCAATTAAGATTTGGTGGAATATTTTTTTAACTCATATATAAGAAAATATAAGACTTAAAAAGGAAATGTAAGTCACATTCTTTAGAGTTATCTTTCTGTTTATACCTAGTATTTCTTAGTTATCTTAATAAAATTGTGAGCCCAGTGCCTGACACATATTTGGCACTCAGAAAAGTGTATTAAATGAATGCATTCAAACTGAAATAACGTAACTGCTTAGTTAAGGCTTCTCTTGTTTTAGGTGTTTTTTTACAAGATTTTTTTCATTTTAAAAGAGATAATAGAGACTTTAGAAACTGAAAGGTAATGTTAATAGGAATCATAGCAATTATCTCGTCTGTCTTCTCCAATTTTCAGATGGAGCTGACAGACAAAGAAATTAAGTGATTTAACCAATGGCAAGTTAAATAGACTTCAAACTTTCAGATGTATTATTAAGCCATGTAGTTAATTTGGTTCAAAGTTTTGATTTAACCAACATGTATTAAGTATGTGTAATGATGAAGGCACTCTAATGAGCGCTGAGCTTAAAAAAAAAAAAAGAAAAAAAGAAACATGAAATTCCTACCCAAAGTTTGTAAACTACGGACTAGTATTTGGGAACCAATGAAATTTGATTCCTAGGCTCAGGACTGGAGTCTGGGCGGGCGATACTGATTTGAGAGTCATTAGTATACACTTATAATTGAACACATGCAGTGAATGAGATCACACGAGAAGAGGAAATAAAACGAAAGAAAGAGTAGAACTAGCAGTGGATTCCTGGTGAAGATGTATTTATGATACAAAGAGAATCAAGGGGGAAAAGAGACCTATAAAAGGAGTGAGAATCAGATGATATAAATGGTTCCTTGAAAATCAAGGGACAAAGAGAACCAGGTATTAAATGATGGGAGGTTTCTTGTACCTTGCAGAAAACTCAATTATGATGAAGACTTAAAAGACACTATTAAAATCAGACATTCAGCATCACTGGGGATTCTTGCAAAAGTGCTTTGCTACAAAGGGAGTAACATATGAGCCAGAATGAAGATTGCAAATTCTTGGAAAGAAGGAAAGAGGAGGAAAGAAATAATACAAATAAAAGACCAGCATTTTCCAGAATGAGTTTTGCTATCTTCACAGGTTTTAGTAGCTATTATTTGAAAAATATAAAGGAGAGCGTTGGGGTAGAGTTCACTTGTGAGATATCTTGAGGAAACAATTTAAAAAGTTAATTTTGCTGCAAGACTTCAGAAAATTTATTTGGCAAATGGGAATGGAGAATATCCAAAAGAGGGTATATTTGGTCATCTATTTTCTTTAAAAAAAAAAAAAGAACACTTTTTGGGATTACTATTCTATATTAGTCACTTGGGAAATTTTGCTTTGGAATAAAAAGAAAAAGCCAAGATATTTAACACTAATAGAAAAAGAAAGAAGGGAAAGAAACAACAGGAATTAAAAAAAAATTCTCCAGCTTCATTAAGATATAATTGACATATAACATTGTGTAAGTTTAAGGTATACAATATGTTGATATGATACATTTATATATTGCAAAATGATCACTACTGTAGTGCTAGCTGACACCTCCATCATGTCACATAACTACCATTTCTTTTTTGTGGTGAGAACATTTAAGGTCTACTCTTAGCAACTTTCAAGTATATTAAACAGTTTTATTAGCTAAAATCACTGTAAAGTAATTAGACCCAGAGAACTTATTCATCTTAAAACTGGAGGTTTGTACTCTTTGGCTGACATCTCCTGATTACCCCCAATCCCCTGCCTCTAGTAACCACCATTCTAGTCTCTGTTTCTATGAATTTGACTTCTTAAAAATTCCACATATAAGTGATATCCTACAGTATTTGTCTTTCTCCAACTTACTTCAGTTAGCATAATGCCCTCAAAGTCCACCCATGTGATAGGTTGAAAGAAACCTTGTTTGTGTTGAGGTGTGAATCCCTTCTACTCCAGGATAAGTTTGATTAGATTTGAAAGCCCAAATATTGGAACTTCAACATGTTTAAAGGTTCAGTGCAAATAAAGACCTTCTGAAGTCAAGTGTACACTCAAATAGTGACAGAGCCATGCAACAGAATTTCTATTCGTTTGTGTTTTCTTTACAAAGACATCCAGGAAAGATGCATCAAAGGGAAAACCTAGCAGAAAATCTTAAACCAAAATAATTGGTAAGGCTGATTAAGAGAGGAGAAGGCATGAAGCAAAGAAACTTAGTAAGTACTTTTTTCCAGCTTTATTTCGATATAAATGATATGTAACATTGGGTAAATTTAAGGTGTACAACATGTTGATTTGATACACGTATATATTGCAAAGTAATTACCACCATAACATTAGCTAATACCTGAATCATGTAGCATAATTTCCATTTATTTTTTGTGGTGAGAATATTTAAGATATACTCTCTTAGCAACTTTCAAGTATACAATACAGTATTATTAACGTAAATTACTATACTGTACATTAGATTCCCGAGAATTTATTTATCTTATAACTAGAAGTTTATAACCTTTGACCAACATATCACTTCTCTGCCACCTCCCAGCTCCTGGTAACCACCCTTTTTTTCTCTGTTTCTACAAGTTTTATGAATTTTGGGTTTTGTTTGTTTGGTTTTTTTAGATTCCATATGTAAATGAGATCATACAATATTTGTCTTTCAGTGTCAGTCTTATTTCATTTAGCATAGTGCCCTCAAGTTCTATCCATGTTGTGACAAATGTCAAGATGTCTTTCTTTCTCATGGCTGAATAATATGTACATATGTATATATACCCCCCCACCTCATCTTTATTCATTCATCTGCTGAGGAACACTTAGGTTGTTTCCATATCTTGGTTATTGTGAATAATGCTTCAATGAACATGAGAGTGCAGATATCTCTCCCAAGATCCTGTTCTCATTTCCTTTGTATATATACCCAGAAACGGGATTGCTGGATCATGTAGTAGTTTTATTTTTAATGTTTTGAGGAACCCTCTTAGTTTTCCATAGTGGCTGCACCAAGTTACATTCTCACCAATGGTGCAGGAGAGTTCCTTTTCTCTACATCCTTGCCAACACTTGTTGTTTCTCGTCTTTCTGATAATAGTCATTTTGACAGGTATGAGATATCTCATTGTGGTTTTGCATTTTTCTGGTGATTAGTGATGTTGAGGACTTTTTCATGTACCTGTTTGACTGTCTTCTTTGAAAAAAATAAAGAAGATTGAAATCATATCAAAAGCCTTTTTGCACCACAGTTGCATAAAACTAAAAGTCCCTAGTTTCCTAGTTTCTCCTAGTTTACCAGGAGAAAACTGAAAAATTAACAAATATGTGGAGATTAAACAGCATGCTACTGAACAGCCAGTGGGTCAAGGAAGAAATCAAAAGAGAAATCAAAACCATTTCTTGAGACAAATAAAAATGAAAGTACAATATACCAAAACTTATGGAATGCATCTAAAGCAGTTCTAAGAGGGAAGTTTTTAGTGATAAATACCTACATGAAGAAAAAAGAAAGATCTCAAATAAACAACCTAATTTTACAACTGAAAGAACTAGAAAAAGAAGAACAAACTATGACCAAAGCTAGTGGGAGGAAAGAAATAAAGATCAGAGCAGAAATGAATGAATGAGAGACTAAAAAGAAAATAGAAAAGATCCCTGAAACTTGAGTGTTTTTGAAAAGATAAACAAAACATACAGACCTTTAGCTAGACTTATCAAGAAAATAAAAGAGGATTCAAATAAATAAAATTATAAATGAAAGAGGGTACATTACACCTAGATACCACACAAATGGAAAGGAATATGAGAAACTACTATGAACAATTGTACACCAACAAATGGACAAACTAGAAGAGATGAACACATTCTTAGTAAGTATTTCTACTGGTCTTACATTCCTGCTCATTTTCTGGCATTCCAAAATCTTATTTGAAATTTTGAGCATAAACATTCTTAGAAGAATCCACTGGTTAACAAAGAAAATTTTGTTTCATACTTAAAATTTTCTTTTCAATTCATAACTGGTTTTCTGTATGTGAGACATATTGTTTTCTTATATCAAGTGAATGCTGTCGGGAGTGATCTTCCATCACTTGTTCCTGTTTCTGGAACGTGGCTTGCTCTGTGGCTTGGCATTTTGGATCTGTCCCTTTTAGACAAGTCTTGAATAAACCATCTTCTCACATAATTTGGCAGAAGCAAAATGGCATCCTCATGTAAAATGTCACCTGCTCTAGACTGGCATTATTCTTGAGATTATAAGTATTCGAATAATGCTCTAAGATTCCTCTCTGTTTATCTCAGAAATATTACTCCCTGATGGTTTCTAAGAGGATAGATTAGGTTATTTTATTAGGTCAAACTTTAATCCTTGATAGAGAGCAAAATATTTTAAAAACGGAGCCTAGGACAGATAAAGTTTGATTTAGTCATTAAACATTAGAGCTGGAAAGGAAAATAGAGTTCATTGAATTCAGTGATTAGTGAGATGACTCTAGAAGAATTTCTGTTTCGGTACCATTGTGGAGAAAGAAGGTAAGCTAAATTAGGGTTTTTGGTTCCTTGGTTTTCTCCCCTCATAGCATTTCTTTGGGTTTCTTTTTACATTGTGTTCTTCTTTAGTAGATTAACATTTTATTTTAAAACAATAATTTAAGTATTTCATATTGAAAAGTTGGAAAATTAGTTTTTAAGGGATTAAATGATTTTCCCAAGTCATAACTCTACTAAAAGATATAATGGGAACTAGGACCATGGTTTCTTGTGTTTTAGTGCTTTTTGATTTTTATTTCACGTTTTTGTTCTATTAAAGATCTAAGAACCCAATTGGAATTCCATAATAGGACATGATGGCTTAAAAAAAAAAAAAGAAAGAATGAAAGAAAAGAGTTATAAAGAGAATTAAAATCATCAATAATTATTCTTGCCTACTGCATTTTTCCTTCAAATAATTATTTCTTTACCTGTTTATATTCTTCATACTGTATGTGATAAAGAATTTAAATAATAAAATAAAAATTTCCCCGAAATGTATTCATCTCGATCAGGGTTTCTCAACCTCAGCACTAAAATTTTGGGGTGACACATTTTTTTGTTGTTTGCTGTCCTATGCATTGTATAATGTTTAGCAGCATCCTTGGCCTCAACCCACCAGATACATGGAGATATGACAGTCTTTTACTCAGTCATGATAAACAGAAATGTCTCAGAGAATGCCAAATATCCACCAGAGACACTACTACCCCTGGTTGAGAACGATTGATCTAAATAATGTACAGTCTAGATCCAAACTGAGACACCAAACTGAAGATAATCTTACCATATGTTAGCTATTGTGAGTAGACATTTGTTCCAAGATTTTAAGCAGTCCATTGTGATATTTTAGAAATTCTAAGGAAAACAATCGTGGCTGTAAGAAGTGAGGCAGGTGTGGGAGTCAAGCCTTAATGCAAGCAGATGAAGTGGGCTGCATGAGCGTTGACTATGTGCTTGGTGGATGTGGAGAGTCCACAAAAATATTTAATATTCTAATTTAATTGAACTCAGTTCTTGTTAACTTTTTGTATTATGTGACCCTACATGTAATAGGCAAAAAGAGTTAAATATTTGTCTTTGATGGCTGAACAAGGCAGTCAGACTCTAGAGTAGAGTATGGTGATGGTGATAGGGATTTTAAGCTTGCCATTTTGATGTCCAGATGTGTCTTAGAATGGAAGATGGAAAAAGTCATGAAGAAAGGGCTATCTTGAGGACTAGCTTTCCCTAGTTACAATAAAAGGGAATTATTTTTTGGGTTTTTTTGGGTTTTTTTACTTTGTATTTAGTGAACAGCTATTAATCCCAGTGTGGAATTGTTCCTCTATCACCCACATAGTTTTCTTGAGTCTCTCAGCCACAGTGTCTGATCACTTCCTGGTGTAAAGCATGACTCAGCTTTGCCCAACTAGATTACTTTCATACTATTTTCTGTACTTGTTCTATGGTCATTGGCATAGAGATATCTATTACTTTAGCATTTTGACCTGTAATGATTTTGTAAAGTAGCTGGGACAGTGATTATCTTGCCTGCCAATGCAAAGAGCCTAGCCACAACAGGAGAGAACTAAGCCACCAAGCAAAAAGGTACAAAGGCAAACAGACCCTGAACGATAAAGCACCTCAAGACTTCTTTAATCACCTGGATCCAGCCGTATCTGAAGCTCAGGTTGCCCCTTGGATATCCGGCTACATGAGTCAACAAAGTAACCTTTTTTTTTTTTTTTTTGCTTCATCTAGTTTGTGTTAGGTTTCCATCACTTAAAATTGAAAGAGGTCCGCTGAGTATGGAGAATATTCCCATTGAGCAAATGTGAGCAACGAATTGCAAATGCATAGAAATAAAATGACAGCTATACAGATGAAAGGCTAACACGAAACAACAAGAAAAGCCCCTTGAACTTTAATGCAGGAATAATGAACAAATAAAGAGTATGTGTGAGCTATCTCACAAAAACCTGTTCTTCAAGGAGAAGCAAGGCATCAGAGAAAAATGACCTCATAACAGATTGAAATAGAGACGATAATGGAGGAGGAAAATGTCCAGAATCAAACCAGAGACTGTGTCCTTCTATTCACATACTGTTTGCAAATTCTAATGATGGAGGACCAGTAATTGAGCTCACCTGTGTAAGAACTGTATAATTCATTTATTCAGCCAACATTTACAAATTATCAACCAAGAGGGAAGGATTCCAAGTTGTTAAACACCAAGTCTCTGAACTTCAGTCTTTATCCAAGATGTAAGTCTAGGGAGGGGAAAAAAAAATTCAAGAAACCATGAATAGTATAAAAGCTATTGTAGGCGAGTGCAGAGTGAGACAGACAATTCACTCTATTACTTATGGCTTCTTCGACTGTAAGTGACAGAAAAAGGAATTCAAACTAGCTTAAGTAGGAAAAAAATTTGCATGAGGATGCATTCAGGTTTGAACTCCTGAGTCCATGCACAGCTGGACTCAGGAGTTCCAACCATGGCACCTGAACTCTACCTCCTTCTCTACCTCTTAATTTTGTTTGCTTCTGAGTTGTCTTTCCACATTGTTGCAAAGAAGACCATTAGCAGATCTGGGTTAATGTCATTAGAGGTCATGACTCCAAAGGTAAAGTTACCTCTTTTCCTCACATGACATTTATTGACTCTGCTTTAGTCTTAGGCCCATTTCTGGAGCAATCTCTGTATCTAAGAGAATGTGCCTCAGCCTTGTCCATGTACCACTTCTGCAGCTGGGTGCTGGGACCATAATACTGACAGACCCACCAAGATAAGGTGAAGTGAGAGTTACTGAAAGGAAAAGAAGCTATGTAGTCAGTATCATTTATGATGATGATGTTATGATGATAACCTTCATCATCGTTATTCTAGACGACATTCAGTCTCCTAACACATCCTGGGTGGGACCTAGAAGCTGTCATGTCACATCTGAGCTAACTATTAAAGAGTAAGTATTTGTGTGACTACTGTTGGTTAGGATGAAAAACAAGAGGATGCATTAGTGTAGAGGATTCAGTGTAATTATGCAGGCATGCTTTAGCAAAATTCACTAATGTCCAAATATACACAAATTGTCATCTACCATTTATTGAGTACTGATTATGTGCCAGGCATTTGCTAAGTAAGCTCTTTAATTTGATCATCTCGTTTAATTCTCCCAAATTTTACAAGGTAAATATTACTCTCTTTCTCAAATTGCAAATAATGCTCAGCGAGGTGGAATAATTTACTTAATTAGCAAGTGGTAGAGTTTGGATTGAAGCACAGGAAATGTGAAACAAGAGCTTGGATATTTAATATGACTTTGTACTTAGGGGGACCATACATCTCAGTTTATGCCTCTTGTCCTGATACAATTATTAATTGCACCCCTTCTACTTCACAACATATTCAGATTTTGACAATAAATTATATGATAACATGAACACTGCCTCCTTCATGGATATGTTTGAGCTCCCACGTATTTTATATACTCGTCTCTCATTCAGAATGATTTTAATAATCTTTTATTTTAGGAGAAGAGCTTCATATTTACAAAGAAGGTGCAAAGATAGTACAGAGAGTTCTGATATCCCCACACCCACTTTCCCTTATTATTAGCACCTTATATTAATTTGTCACAATTAATGACAATATTGATACATTATTATTAACTAAAGTTCATACTTTATTCATATTTCCTTATTTTCACTTAGTGTATTTTTTCTGTTACAGGATCCCATTCAGGATATCACATTATGTTTAGTCATCATGTCTCCTTAGGTTCCTCTTAACTGTGACAGTTTCTCAGGCTTTCCTTGTTTTTGATGACATTGACCCTTTTGAGAAGTACTGGCCAGATGTTTTGTAGAATGTCTCTCAACTGGGATTTCTCTGATATTTTCCTCACAATTATAATGGGGTTATGGGTTTGGGGGAGGAGATCACAGAGGTAAAGTGCCAATTTTATCGCATAACATCAAGGGTATATACTATCAATGTGGCTTATCATTGTTGATATTAACCTTGATCACCTGGCTGAGGTAGTGTTTGACATGTTTCTTCATTGTAAAGTTACTCTTGTAAAGTGGTTGTTAACCTTTTCAAGTTATGTTTATATGGAGAACATGCACACATTTTAAGTGTGTGAATCCATGACTTTTGACAGATATATTTACCCATGTAACCACTATCTCTATCAAGATGTAGAACATTTCTGTCAGCCCTCTAAAGTTGTTTTAACTTGTCTTAATTTAATCTTTTGATTTCATAGAGTCCCTAAAGAATCCTTTCAGTTATGATTGAGTCAGAAGTGCCCCAACTCTTAGCAGACATACAATTTTGAGCTGCTCTCGAAATAAATAACCAGGTTCTTAACTATGTTTGACTCTATCAGGTTACCTTTTATAGACTGGCCATCTCTCCATATATCTTTCCTGACTGGAATAACTATGTAATGCAGACTTACCATCCCATGGACTTGAAACCTTGTCCTATAGGTAAGAACACCAGGATGAACAAGCCTCAGAAAGGGAGACTTAACGAAAAATCACAAGGAACCAATCTTTATAACTGCTAAAGTGTGACAGGATGTGAAGAAGGCTGACATGACTGTGACAAATCTGGCTTAGAGAAGACTATTGTGGATAATATCATGGGATACCACCGCATTTTATATTCAGAGATTTCTAAGAGTGGACTCGAAGTAGGAGCAAGACAGGTATGGTCTTAACATCCTAAGTAAGACATTATCAGTATTTGAAAGAGATTTCTAAAGCACTTTTATCAATTCCTTTTTTAAAGTATTAGTTATAATATTAATCACTGTAGGATTTATAGGGAAATAATGTTTTACAAGAAGCAACATAAATATAAGTGTAAAAGTTCATGAGGCGGCATCATGCAAGTTATTTTATCAAAACTTATATAAAAATCATGGCATATAATTAGAGCTGAAAGAAATGTTAAATCTCAGAGAGTCACACACACACAAAAAAACCTTCAGTTTATAGATAATAAAAATGGATGAGTTGAATAATTTGCCCAGATAATGGGATCTTAACCTTATATATAAACTCTATTGTGGTATAGTTTACATAAACAAAAGTATATGCATATTAAATATATGATTGATGATTTTATAAAATATAAACTAAGCATAAAACTTTATATACTAAAAACCACCACAAATTAGATATATAACATTTTCATCACCCTGGAAAGGTACCTTGTACCCCTGTTTACTCAATCTGTCCCCTATTCTCAGACCCAGGCTGACCTGCTCTCACTACATATTAACTTTGACTTTTCTAGAATTTCATATAAAAGATGTCATATTGCATACACTGTCTTTTGTCTTTCTTCCTTTACTTCCTATAACATTTTTGAGGTATATCTGTTTAGTGTATATTAGTTGTTCCCTTTTATAGCTGAGTAGTATTCCATTGTATGGATATACCACTTGTATTTATCCTTTTGATGGGCATTTGGGTTGTTTCCATTTTATAGTTATTTTGAATAACACCACTATAAACATTTATACAGAAATACCTGTGGATTGTTCTTTTCCTGGGTAGAAGTGGAAATGTTGGGTTGAATGGTAAGTGTATGTTTACCTTTATGAGAGACTGAGAAAGACTTTTCTCAAGTGGTTGCACCATTTTGCATTCTGACCAGCAGTGTATAAAAGTACTAGTTCTGCTGTATCCTTTCTAACACTCACAATGGTCAGCCTTTTTCATTTTAACCTTTGTAATAGGTAGTGGGATCTCATTTTGGTTTTAATTTGCTTATCCCTGAAAACTAATGGTGCTGAACATCTTTTCATGTGCCTACTGCCTTTTGTGTATCTTCTTCAGTGAACATATACTTTTTCTGTATGTGTGTGTAATATATAATCTTCCTTATGTACAAGTTCTTTGTAAAATATATGTTTTGTGAAATTTTCACCATTTCTGCTTCCTTCTCCCCTATTTTCTGAACGAGTCTGTGTAAGATTGACATTTTTCCTTAAATTGTTGATCACATTCACCAAAGAAAGCCATCTGGACCTAGAATTTTCTTTGTGGGAAGGATTTTTATAGTTATTTTGTTTATCTTATTCAAACAGCTTTGTTGAGATGAATTTTACTTATAAAATTCACTAATTTCAAGGATACAATTTAGTCATTTTTAGTAACTACCAAATTATACAACCATCAACATGAATCAGTTTTAGAATATTTTTATTACCCTGATAAGATCTCTCATGCCCATTTCCAGTTTATCCCCATTCCCACCACCAGCCCCAAGCATGGGAAGGTTTTTCACTGTAAAGGAAATTTAACAAACATAAAGCTTTTAGATTTTTTTCTTTCTTTTTGAGTCAATTTTGGTAAGTTGTGCCTTTCAATGAATTTGTCCATTTCACTTAGTTATCAATTTTTTGATATAAAAATTTTCATGACATTTCCTTATTTTCCTTTCCATGAGTCTAGGGTCTAGAGTGATGCTTTTTCTTTTTATATTGGTCATTTCTCTCTTCTTTCTTTTTTTCTTAATCTGTCCAGCTTAGACATTTTCAGTTTTACTGGTCTTTACAAGGAACAGCTTTTGGTATTATTGGTTTTTATCTCTTTTTGCTCTTTTCTATTTTATTGATTTATACTTTTTATTCTTTCTTTTTACTTACTGTGAGTTTAATTTATTTTACTTTTTTAGTTTCAAATGCAAAGTTTAGATGATTGAATTAAATGTATATTTTCTTTTCTACTATATGGCTTTAAGCTATAAATCTCTCCCTAAGAACTGCTTTAGATAGAGTCAACAGATTTTGACAGGCTGTTGTTGTTATCAGTCATTAAAAATATATTCTAATTTATCTGGATTTTTTTTTTTTTTTTTTTTTTTTGTGGTACGCTGGCCTTTCACTGTTGTGGCCTCTCCTGTTGCGGAGCACAGGCTCCGGACGCGCAGGCTCAGGGGCCATGGCTCATGGGTCTAGCCGCTCTGCGGCATGTGGGATCTTCCCGGACCGGGGCACGAACCCGTGTCCCCTGCGTTGGCAGGAGGACTCTCAACCACCGCGCCACCAGGGAAGCCCCTATCTGGATTTATTTTAAAATTGTGAGTTAAGTGTGTTTAAATATCAAATATTAGGGGATTTTCTAGATATTTTGTTATTGATTATCAAGTTAATACCATTGTTATCAGAATGAGGTCAATAATTTTAAGTGTATGAAACTTGTTTATGGAACAATATATGGTCTATCTTGAACAATATTCAAGTTTGTCTTTCTTCTGCATTGTGCAACTGCTGTTACACAGATGCAGTGAATTTCAAACAATGTATTTTTCAGCCCTACACATTCCATTTATTTTTATATTTTTCACTTCTCTCCTCATTGGATTCATGTTTCCCTCAAATTCTTGAACATATTTACACTAGCTGTTTATATTTATTTCCTATTGCTGTGACACAACTACCACACATTTAGTGACTTAAAACAATACTCATTTATCTCACAGATCTTTAGGTACTCAAGTATGGGTGGCTTGGCTGGGATCTCTCCTGAGGCTCTTCTTACAGAACTGAAGTCAGAGTGTCAGCCAGGCTGAGCTGTTATCTGGAAGCTCTGGGAAAAATCCGTGTCCAAGCTTATTTAGCTTATCAGTAGAATTCAGTTACTTACAACTGTAGGGACGATGTCCTTGTCTTCTCTTGCCGTTATCCAGGGGCCAGACAGCTGCTAGGGTCACTCTCAGACCCTTCCAGATGGCTCCTTCCCTCTCAGCAATAGAGAACCTCCTTCATGTTGAACCCTTCTCACACTTAGCATCTCTCTGACATACTCTTTTGTGACCAGCCAAAGAAAAGTCTTATTTTAAGGACTTATGTGATTAGGTTAGGTTCACCTGGAGAATCCCTCTCAAAGCCAACCGATTAATAACCTCAATTACACCTGCAAAATCCCATTCACTATGTAATTATGGGGGCTATTTTAGAATTCTGTCACACTGTTTTTTTTGTATTTGTGCTGATTCTAAAATTTGTCATTTCTAGATCTGTTTTTATTGACTAGTTTTTCCTCCTGCCTTTTCACATGCCTTATAATTTTTATTGGATTCTGTACAGTGTAAAAATAATGTGGTTGTGTCTTCGTTTCACTGTCTTCCTTTAAAAAGCATTGAATCTTGTTTTAGCAGACGTTAGGTTACTTGCAGGGCAGCTAGATCCTTTCCAGGTTGGTTTTCAAGACTTTTTCCAGTGGGTATTTAGCCCTGCTATTAAAGTGTAACCTTTCTGGGTCTCTACTAATTTGTCAGAGTCTTCAGAAAGATTTCTCCCCTCCAGAGGGTTAGCACTTCAGTGTCTCCCAGTGCTGTGTGAGCTCTGTTACAGTTCCCTGATAGTTGTTATTTTCCTAGGGTCCCATATCCTCATCGTATGTTTTCCCAGTTTAATGTTGAGCCAAAACTCAAGGGACTACCATACATATTTCTAGCCCTCTTTCTCTGTGTACCTCCTGTCTATCTTGTACTCTTGCCTGCAAGTTGCAGCTTCCTGAGTCTCTCTGAACTCTGATCTCTGTTTTCTCAAATTAGCCCATTGACCATGCTCAGCTTGGGTCTGAAAAGTGGCACCAGGCAGGAACATTCATAGGGCTTGCCTCATTTGTTCCCCCTCCTTTGGGGAACACAGTCCTGAGCTCCTAGCTGCCCAGTGTCTTAAAAGGATTGTTTAAGTTATTCTAATTTTCTAATGATTAGCTTTGAGAGGAAAATTCTGGGGCCAATTACTCCATCATGGCTAGAAGCAGGAGTCCTCAACTGAGACTGATTGACTGAATGAATGTCTACAAGAGGTTACCTGCTACCTTCTCCCCACAGAAATGAGACTTGATCCCACTTCTGATTTTATTTTAATGGGGTGGAAGGTTGAGGAACTGAAGAATCAAAATCATTATAGGATAGGGACTTCCCTGGTGGCGCAGTTGGTTAAGAATCCGCCTGCCAATGCAGGGGACACGGGTTTGATCCCTGGTGCAGGAAGATCCCACATGCCCTGGAGCAGCTAAGCCCGTGCACCACAACTACTGAGCCTGCGCTCTAGAGCCTGCGAGCCACAACTACTGAAGCCCGCACGCGTAGAGCCCGTGCTCCACAACAAAAGAAGCCACCGCAGTGAGAAGCCAGCACACTGCAATGGAGAGTAGCCCCTGCTTGCCGTAACTAGAGAAAGCCTGCACACAGCAATGAAGACCCAACACAGTCAAAAATAAATAAAATAAAAAATAATTTTTAAAATGCTGTGAATTCACAACACAATGATAAAAAAATTTTTTTAATCATTGTAAGATAAATAACTTGCATGGGGAAGATACTAGTATCAACTTACGTTAAATAATTTCAAAGCAGATATGATCATGAGAAATGGGCCCACATCACAAAGAATAAAGATATGCAAAGAATATGAGTAATTACCCTAAGGAATATTGTTTGAATATTAAATGAGATGTGAATATTAAAAAATGATAGATGGTCTAAAATTCCATTTAATTCGATTAGTGGAATTAAGCATGGTAGATGGTCTCGTAAGACATACTAATACATTCCCCAGAGAGAACTTTCCAATAATTTAAACATTTTATGTTCAGTGGTTCACTGGACATACCCAGAACGTGATTCATCCAAGAGGAATAGTTCTGGAAACACTGCTGATAGAGATTAGTGTCTAATACATAGACAGACAACAGAGTACAATAGTTAAAAGTGTTGCTGAGCTTAGACATGGGTATGAGCTCTGTTTCTGCACCCAGGAGCTAGGTGGCAGAGGGGTTGAAACATAGACTTTGAAGATAGAGTTCCTCACTTCAAATTGAGCTCTGTGCTTCCTGGCTTTATGTCCTTGGCAAGTCTCTTAAAAACACTGTACCTCAATTTCTTCATCTGAAAAATAGGGGTGATGAATAGTAATACCTGCCTTTTATGTGTTGGGGATGAGGTAAATCCTTAGTTTATTATGAGGATTAAATAAATCAACATGTGTAAACCATTCAAGCAGTACCTGGGGCATAGTAAGTTCCAGATAAGTGTTAGCTATTATAATAATTTCTTGTCTAAAATTAGGTTAATAATAAAAACAGTAACTCTTTTATAGGTTTCACGCAGATTGACTCACTGCATGTAAACTGCCCATGCTAGTGCCTAATAGACAGTAGATGTTCAGTGAAACAGAATAAACCTCACATCATGGTTGATTCAAGAAATCTGTGAGGTTCAGTGAGCAGGTTCAAATGCATCCATGGCCCGTAAGTAAGCAGGGTGTTATTCTTCTAAAAGATAAAGGAAACTCTACTACTTTAGATTTACTACTAGGTTTAGATAGGTGAACTATCACACCCTATACGTCTGACACACACATACAAAAACCTATACTACATGATCATATGATTTTTAGCATTCAGGTTGTTAATGTGGTTTATCTCATTGATTGATTTACTGTTACTGAACCATCCTTGCATCCCTGGGATAAATCCCACTTGATTATGGTGCATGATGCTTTTAATGTATTGTTGAATTCGATTTGCTAATAATTTGTTGAGGAATTTTGCATCTATGTGCATTGGTGATACTGGCCTGTAATTTTCTTTTTTTTGTGGTGTCTTTGACTGGTTTTAGTACCAGGATGATGCTGGCCTCATAGAATGAGTTCAGAGTGTTTCTCCTTCTGTAATTTTTTGGAATAGTTTGAGAAGGGTAGGTGTTAACTCTTCTCTAAATGTTTGATAGAATTCACCTGGGAAACTGGTCCTGGATTTTATTTGTTAGGAGTGTTTTATCACTTACTCAATTTCATTACTGATGATTGGTCTGTTCATATTTTCTAGTCCTGATTCAGTCTTAAGAGATTGTAACATTTCTAGAAATTTGTCCATGTCTTCTATCTAGGGTGTCCAGTTTATTGGTGTTTAATTGTTTGTAGCAATGTCTTATGATTCTTTGTATTTCTGTGGTGTTGGTTGTAACTTCTCGTCTTTCATTTCTTATTTATTTGGGTCCTCTCTCTTTTTTTCTCTTGATGATTCTGGCTAAAGGTTTATCAATTTTATCTTTTCAAGGAACCAGTTCTTAATTTTATTTATCCTTTCTAAATTTTTTTTAGTCTTTATTTCATTTATTTCTGCTCTGGTCTTATTTCTTTCCTTCTACTAACTTTGGACTTTGTTCTTTTCCTGGTTCCTTTATTTGTAAGGTTTGGTTGTTCATTTGAGATTTTTCTTGTTTCCTGAGGTAGATTTGTATTGCTGTAAACTTCTCTCTTTTTATTGCTTTTGTTGAATCCTGTAGACTTTGGATCATTGTTTTCCTGTTTTCATCTTACCATGAGATAAACGTAAATTATTGTGATTTTAAGACAATTTAAAAACTCACAGTTATACTCCAGCCTTCTTAAGTTTTAATCTTACTTCCCACTCAACTGGTCATTTGCAGTCACTGTCATTTGGAGCTTTATATCATATGCTCAAGGTCTGGATTCATGTTAAGAGGTGACTCTAAGACTACTACCACACTCCATGTCATAGAGTTTTAAACTTTCTATAGTTCATTCTCACAGGAATCTAAGAATCAGGAGGTATTTTTAAAAATTATCTGCTTATCTTAAGCAATAACAATCTAAATTAGTATCCTCAGTTTTGAGAGACTCAACTGAAATGAATCACTAGCTTAAGCAAGGGATGGAATATATTGGGGGACCAAGTGGAATGTTCCAAGGCAAATACAGCTTCAGCCATTGCCAGATCCAGAGTCTCAGATGACTCATCAGGGCTCTCCTTTTCTCTCTGTATATTTGATCTGCATCTCTACGTGTGTTGATTTTATTCTCAGTTGCGGTTTATTCATGTGATGGAAAAGACAGCTACTGGAAGCCCCCATTTCTGTCTTCCTAGATAAGAGGTCAAGAGGAATAGATCTGCCTTATGCAAGTATCAGTACATAACATCTGAGGTCCTTTACCTATCCTTGAACTCTTCAGCCTCAGCACGGGGAAAGGAGGGCTCAATTTTGCCAACACTAGATGTGTGTCCACACCTGAGTTTGGATAGGTGAGGCATTAAGGTTAACAGCTCCATCTCAACTCTTACAGACTGAGAGGGGTTCTTTCCCAGAGGAATAGCTAGCCCATGATGTTACCAAAGGAACATCAGGAACATTCCCGCCCCTACCAACTTAGGGAATGTACAAAATCAGAGCTCCTTAAAAAGATGGAAGTAGGAAATAGATGGAGTAACTGACACAAGATATCTATTACAAGTAAATATGACAGGAAAATACAACAGATGAGATAGAATTTTTTTCTCTTCCTCTCTCTCTCTCTCTCTCTCCCCCCACCCCCCGCCAAGAAAAAAGTGACCTTGACCCAGTAATGCAATACAAATGTAAGATTGTGTTAAAAAAAAAAAAAAAAAAAAAAAAAAAAAGCTGGGCTTCCCTGGTGGCGCAGTGGTTGAGAGTCCGCCTGCCGATGCATGGAACCCGATGCACGGGTTCGTGCCCCGGTCCGGGAAGATTCCGTATGCCGCGGAGCGGCTGGGCCCGTGAGCCATGGCCGCTGAGCCTGTGCGTCCGGAGCCTGTGCTCTGCAACGGGAGAGGCCACAACAGTGAGAGGCCCGCGTACCGCCAAAAAAAAAAAAAAAAAGCTATGAAAACATAACCTATGGATGGAGACCTACATGAAAGATGGAAGAGTATAATAATGGCCAGAGTACATTACTGTGCAGAAGCAGCAGCCCTTAAGGAGGACAACTTTATAAATTACAAATTGGATTTAAATAGACGGGGAATTGGAAGTGGAGACATTATTTTCTGCAGAAGATGATGGACAGGGGAGAACAAAGAAATAAAACTGAGATTGTTAACAAAATACAATGCTAAGCATATAAGTTAGGACTGAGTCCTTAACTTTCATTTTTATTAATGACTGGGTGAGTGTAGATTACTGACTACACAGAACCAAGCCTGGGAACACATTTTATATTTATGATCTTTGTGCCTAAAACTAGATTCTCCTGCAATTTAATGACACTAGGACAATGACTGGCCAAGTTTTAGGTTAATCACTCTTACACAAAGACTTTTCATTCATATAATCTCAAACAAATACTGCGTCACCTGTTAAGTTCCAGATCCTATGCACTCTGGCTGAAGATACAAATATCTTGCAAGCCCAGCGCCACTTTCCTCTTTCTCTGGTAACAAATCACACTTTCTATTACGACAAGGGCCCCAGTTATCGGCCCAGGAATAAACACTTGACTCCGGGAGAGCCAATTAAAGCCCTCCTTTAGAGTTGATCGAGAGCTTTAAGGTTAGAGTATTGCAATCTTATGCAATTTTTGTAAAACAAAATTATTTCAAAATCTAATTATTCTTTAAGTTCTAGAAACTGCATTCTGTGACTAAGAGGACAGTTTATTTGCTGTCGTTTCTGCTCTGCCCACTTTATGCTTCTGTCACTGTGAGATAAAGGCAGTGGGGAATGGCAAACCAGTTCTGATTCATTCAACACATGAGTGCTTCTTAGGTACAAAACACCATTCTGAACATTGTCCGAGGTAAAAAGATAAATAATACCTAGCCGCTTACCCTCAAGGATCTTCCAGCTTAGCAAGGGAAATAAAACATGCACACAGATGACTGCAACAAAAAGAAGATAATGATTGCTGCCAGATGTTTGGGGAGAATGAGCAGAGCAAAGAGAGAACTCAGAATAAGGCAACATTCAACAGTCAGCCAAGAACTATTTGTTGAGCAATTGCAAGCTGTGACCTGGAAATGGAAGAGGAGAACATAGATCTTCACATGGGCAGGTGAAAAATCAAGTGTTATTACTTGTAACACAGCTCTTCAAATATATTTGTTGGCACCAAGTGCCTACTAAACAGCCTTAAATTAAAAACTAAATAAGGATACAGTCTCTATCAAATATAGCCTGAGGTACTGATGCCTAAATACTAGGATCACAGTATTTGTGTTCCCAAGGATGCCTTTCTATTGCTTTGCTTCTTTCCCCCTTTCCAAATTAGCTAATGCTGCCTTACCAGGATATCTATTTCACTTGCTCCAGCCTTTTTGATCCAATGTATTGAATAGCAGAACAGGTGAGTTACAAGAGGATATTTTGACTTCAAACAACAGAAATAAAATACTATATAATTGAAAAAAAAAAAAACAGGCAATCTTTCAGGCACATGTGGATCCAGGAGTTCACATGTTTTAACCAGGTCCCTTTCTCTCTTCCCCACCCCTTCTTCTCTCTGCCTTTTCTCCTCTCTGGTATCTCTCATTATGGGATTCAAATATTTCCCTGTTTATGTGGGAGCTTCTGGCACAGCTGCGGGCTTATACCCTTGAAGCTCCAGGGCTGGCTGGAAGGGGCGGGTGTATCACAGCATAAGGTTGCACAAGGTGTGCACTTATATAGCAGGGCATCACATCTATGAGTGATTGATGATCACATTGTATACAGGGGTAGCTTCGCATAGTTTTTACATCACTTTTCTTGAAGATGGCAGTAAAATGGTATGTTTTTACAAAATCAAATAGTGTAACATTGTCCAAAAGATATACATAAAGCATTTAGAGGAAGGAGGCTCCTTTTTCTTTTAACTACGGCACGGATTGTCTATTGGACAGTGGTAACCCTATGTCATCTCCCTCGTTACTCCAGCAGAAGTCCAGGGATTAGCCCTGCATAACTCTTGTTAGCCTCTATTCCCTTCCTTGAACACTGTGGCCAGAAGGTTATTTTCCTCCTCAAACCTTAAGTATTGAAACCTGGAGGAGGGACATGTCTGAAAAGAAAATGGTGGACTGGACTCTCCCTAGAAGGAAGATAAATGGGTGGTCAACAAGAAAAAAATCCTCTGTACCAGGAAATGTTTGAAGTGTTGTTTGGGTATCAAAAAACGGGTGCCCTACACATAAAGCAACAAAGGATGTTGGTCTAGAAAGAACACCATGGCCAAAGGTGCGTGGCCTATTTCAACAGAGGATTTGAAAGTTAAAAGTTAACCTGTAAAACATTCAATTTCATCATTTTACAGATGGGCAAAGTGAAACTCAGGCACAGGAACAGAAGTGCCAAGGTCATACAGGTGGCTGGTGGAAGAGACAACCAACTTCCCAACTTCTGACTTTTTGGGTGTGTGTGTGTTGTTTTGTTTATGTGCAAGGACATTCTTCTTTAGTACACTAACATTACAACAGAAAGTACAGTCTTGTTTTGGTTTTCTCTGCGCCCTCAATTCTGTATAAGACAGTTTCGCTGCACTCCAACAGAAAAGCTCAGCAAGAGTAGAGACCACCATAAGCAGTACACGTGGGCACCAAGGGCAGATACATTGCCCTTCCTTGTGTAGGAACTAGGGCCACTTGTTGCTTTAATGGGCCAAGTTTGGGCTGGACCTGCAGGAGGGGACACCTTTGAAAAACAGCTTCGTAACTGCACTACAACCTGCTCTGGCATCCTGATTCCACTCCCCAAACCCCCCAAATCTTCAGCCAGGAAAAAAAAAAAAAAAAAAAAGAATGGATCACTGGATCGATGGGGAGATTTCTGTCTGCTCCTCCTACTGTCACCTCTTTCTTGCCATTTCCTGCCCGAGGAAACCTGACATCAGCCCAAAAGCATCTCTGGAAATGGGTAGGAGGGGAGCCTTACACCTGTCAGCGCCAGAGAAGAAAGTGCGCTCTGCAGAGTTCTCAGTTGTTCCATCTCTTGCGATGAAAGGAAGAAAAGGAGCGAATCCGCCACAGATTACTGGAGACCAGGGTTACTTCATCCGGCTCCGGCCACAGTAACCCCTGAAGACCAAAAATGCATTTCCATTCCCAGCATTTCTTGTTGGCGTCTTTCCCTACAGGCTAGCCCAGTGCCTGGCTCCGGAGAAGTCTCTGCGTAAAGGTTCTTTAGGTCATAAATCAGGCTCCTGTGTGTATGTGTGTTTTTCTTAGGAAAAACTGGCACAGACGAATTAGCAGTAGAGACTGGGGTCTCCCTACTACCCTTCATGCTTGGCGGCATCACCTTCCGACTACCTCGCATTCTCCCAGCGCTGACAGCCCCGGCTCCGGACCTCAGGGTTGGAAGCAGTCAGCCCCAGATAGAACCGCCCTGTCCGGGGCTGATGCCACCCTGTGCCTAGAATGTGCGTGTGGGTGCAGGCGGGCGAGCGAGCGGCTTCTACACTGAGACAGAAGCAGGAGCTCAGCCTTCGCCTGCGACCTGCAATCCCCAGATTCCCTGGGGACCTCGAAACTCCCAATCGGAGGCACTCCCCCCCCACAGCCGCCCACCCATTCCCCCCGCCTTACCTCAGCACGCAGCCCCTCCCTGCGTGATGATGCAAAACCGTGGGGAGGGCGGGCGCTGGGAAGGGTGGGGAGAGCCTGAGAGCGAGCGAGGGTGGGAGGGAGTGGGCGGAGGAGGAGAGGGAGCCGAACGCGCATTTAAAGCGATAGCCATCCGCGCTCTCTCCCCAGTGCTGGGCTGTTGGAGAGCTCGAGCTGCAAGCCACCGAGCGCGAGCTCGAGCGCGGCGCGCCGGCCAGGGAACCCGAGAGCGCACGGCGCCCCAAGCTGGCAGGCGCCGCGGGACCCCCAACCCTCGCCGGCTGCCCTTCCCCGGGCGCCCCCACCCTCCTCGCCCGCAGGAGACCCTGGGCTTCCCCGGAGGAGCTCACCCCAAGGGGCCAGGACTCCGGCGAGCCCGCCACCGTCCCCTCCAGTGCCGCCGCCACCACCGCAGCCGCGGGAGCAGCATGGTCCAGCTGGGGAAGCTGCTCCGCGCCCTGACTTTGATGAAGTTCCCCTGCTGCGTGCTGGAGGTGCTCCTGTGCGCGCTGGCGGCGGCGGCGCGCGGCCAGGAGATGTACGCCCCGCACTCCATTCGGATCGAGGGGGACGTCACCCTCGGGGGGCTGTTCCCGGTGCACGCGAAGGGTCCCAGCGGAGTGCCCTGCGGCGACATCAAGAGGGAGAACGGGATCCACAGACTGGAAGCGATGCTCTACGCCCTGGACCAGATCAACAGCGATCCCAACCTGCTGCCCAACGTGACGCTGGGAGCGCGGATCCTGGACACTTGTTCCAGGGACACTTATGCGCTCGAACAGTCGCTCACTTTCGTCCAGGCGCTCATCCAGAAGGACACCTCCGAAGTGCGCTGCACCAACGGCGAGCCTCCGGTTTTCGTCAAGCCCGAGAAAGTAGTTGGAGTGATTGGGGCTTCGGGGAGTTCGGTCTCCATCATGGTAGCCAACATCCTGAGGCTTTTCCAGGTAGGGGGGCGCTCCCTCCGGGGCAGAGCGCGCCGTAGCTCCCCGCGCTCTTTATCCTGAAGGCTGGCTTGGACTCCAGGGGTGCGGGGTCTGGTCAGCCTTCGCTCATTTCCACCCTGGAGATCCTGCCGAATCCCTCCCACCTCACCCGAGGAGGTACTTGCCCTGCTTGATTCATTTCCCTTCCATCTCCCCCCTGTCCGCGCTCCACTCCATCCGGCTTGACATTCTGGATTTATGGCCCCATTAACAAGAAACAGTCTCCGAAAAACAAGGCGATGATTTAAATGGGTTTGCATTAGAGTGAAATATGGTTCCAAAACAGGCTTGTAAAAGTGCCGGGCTCCTGTGAGAGCCAGTTAGGCGCAAGGAATATGAAAGATGAGAAGACGCCTAGAAACTAGGCATTTCTCAACTCCCCAGTTTCCCTGCCCCAAGCCGCCCGACAAGCTGCAGCTCCCTTGGAAAATTTCGAGAAGAGCTTAGGGAGGCAGTTCTTAAACCGAAGGCTAGGTCTTCACCTACATTTGGACGTTAATTGCCCATTTCGCTCGGGTTGGATTTCCCGACCTGTAACCTGTCTCTGCGAGGGCATGGGGCGGAAGGCGTGGGGACTGTCCTCAAGCGGGGAGAAGCCACCCGCAGACGTGCCCCCAGGTGATTTGCTCTGGGCAGTTGTTTGCACCGTCTAAACTGCCTTCGCGATCCGGCCACTGGCAGGAGCCGGGCGATCAGCTTTCTACTCCTACCAGCTCAGAGCCCGGAGGTGAGCTCATGCTAACTGCGAAACACAATCGCTTTCTCTGCACCCACCCTGTGCCCATCCTTTCCCACGACCTCCCTAACGCAGCCCCCCAACCCCAGTCCTGGGTTTTGAGGACGATTCTCGGAGCCAGACAAGAAGGCGCCTGGAGGGAGGCAGTAGGGTGCACTGAGCAAGGCCGGGCGGTCCTCCAGCTCCGGGTGCAGGCGGGCGACGGCGGAAGATGCGAGGACGGCGGATCGGGCCAGCTGAGCGGTGGGCGGTGCTGCAGTGCTCTCTCACCGCCTGCTCCCGCAGCCTCGGCCCCACGGCTCCTGTGCCGCCCTGGGTATAGATGGATGGCTTCTAGATGAAGAAATTGAGTTTCAGGGTCTGCGTGACTATGGGTTCTCTTCTTGTTTCTCTGTCTTTCTTCCTGTGTGTCTCTCTCCTTGTGTCTCTTTCTCCCTGCTGTTTTTTTTTTTTCTCTCTGTTTTTATGTTCTCCCTTTCAATTTCTGCCTCTCTTTTCCTCCTCTACCCCTATCTCCAAGTTTTTTGTTCATCTCTATCTTGAAGTGATCCTTTCCTAATGCCCAGCTCTCTCCCTGCCTGGTAGGACCCAAGCTCAGTTATTCCCTTCTCCAGATGTTCTGGCTGACCCTTATGCTCCCCGTAGCTAAAAAGTTGGCTCCCTCTCAAGTGCCTATCCTGAAGCATGTTGGGTTTCTGGAGGGGACTCCTTGTGAGATTCAAGCTGTCACTACATCAGCACCCAGGAGTATGAAGTTTGTGTTTGTGCCAGAAGGAGGGGTGCCTGTCTAAAGCTGCAGCCCGGTATGGCCCCTCTGAGCCTCTGAGCATCCCTAGCACCTCTTGAGTATGCCACCATGGAGATCTCTAGATGTTTGCAAAGCCAAAAGTGCCTCTGGGCAGCCTTCGCTTTGAGGTAATGCTTTCAGGAAGAGCCTGGGTTGTTGTAAGCAAAACCCAGAAGCACTTCCTTTACCTCTGAGCTTAAACTAGAGAACCTGAGGAGGCAGCGCTGCAGGGAGGATGAGGCCAGAGGTCACCTGAGAACCACAGGGGCACCTCACAGTATTTTTACTGGAGCTCTGGGGGTTGAAGGCACATTTGCTGTTTGACATTTTTAAAATTATTTTGGTGCCTTCACTTGGAGCTTGGGCAGTACTGCAGATGGGCCTGCCTGTCGAAAAAAGAGTGAAATCTTAAAGTCAAGAGAGAGCTTGCAGACTAGGCTGAAGGATTGTGTTTGCTGAAAAAGATTCCAGGGGGAGCTGATTCCTTCTCTGGTGTGTGGATCTGAGGCACTTGCAAGAAAAGAAAACGCTTGCCTTATGCTTAGTTCCCCCGTTCCCTGGGCTGGGAAGGAAAGGAACTGAATGCCAGCATTAGCAGTGTGGGTTGGGACCAAAACCATTCAGAGAAAACACTGTCATTTTCCTCTAATTTGCAAATTGCAGCTATTCATGTTGGATTGAACAGCTGAGGGAAAAGAGCCCCCAGTTTTCACCTGCATTTATTGAGAAGAGGCTGGTAGTAGGAGGGATGCACCAACTTGTAGCTTGTGCTGCAAGCTGGATATAAGCTTGGTGTGAGCATCCTGGTTAACCACTGCCCATGTTCAAATATACAGAGATAGATTCCAACAATCTTTTCCAGTAGCCTTATTTTTGCGTGTGATCTTAGAAGCTCCTGGCATGTAAGTCCAGTCCCCAGTTTCCCAGCCTCTGTAAACCTGCAAAATGAATAGAGAGAATAGTGGAACACAGACCCATTGTTCAAAGGCACAGTCACTTTAGGGAAAGAGGAAAAGAACGGGTAGGTGAATCTTCTCTGGGATTGCAGGGTTCAGCTCAATGAAGACTGTCCTGTATAAAAGAAACTCCTCTAAATGGTTGAAATCTTAGCTCTCCAGAGATTTGAGTTTTCTTTTCCCCAGTCCCTGTGGGTTGCTGTGGGGAATGTGCCAAACCTATCATTTGAGATAAAAATTTATGGTGAGGTAAGCTTCTAGGCTGGGGGAAGGAAGACTTAGTGACTGAAATGGGGGATGCTAAGCACTGGGGGGCAGGAAGGAACAAGGAGCTAGTGATGGATGTAACAAATGCTGCAGCTGCCAGCAAAGCCTGGATTGAGGTTCCTTCCTGAAAATGAGGACCCGGGCAAGAATGACCACTCAGATGTAAACAGAGTCTCTGACTGGGAATTCTCATCTGCCTGCCGGTGGGCCAGAGCTGAGCAAGTCCTTTCTCTCCTCTGTATGCACACTGAATTGGTTAGTAAGTGACATGTCAGAGGACAGGAATCATATTCAGTGGATCTTTCAAATCCAGGAGTTTGAGGCTAATGAAATTAGTGTGTGGCCAGGGCTCTGCCAACTAGAATTAAGTCACTGCAGCCACCCTGCAATGCATTTTCAGCCTGAAGGGAGCATCAGGGAGGAATTTCGGGAGATTTGTTTCTGAGCCTGTACAAAATAATACTCTCCTAATGCTAAGAAAGATTAAATGTAAATTACTATTGACTACGAGTAACATATTTAAAAAATAATCGCCGAGTGGGGGATGGCTTAAAGTGGAGAGATTATATAATATGGTGTCCAAAGAATAAATCTCCCCTGACCACTGTTTCATGGGCTATAAGTAAGATATATTACAATGGATAGTAATGGGAACGTTTTTATTCAAGGCTTCTCTGCTATTGACTTGAGAGCAAACACTCTGAGTATAAATTACTCTTGCTATGTGCTGACTCTGAATGAACAATATTTCATGTGCAGTGACATGGTCTAAGCTATAGACTTGGAATTGAATGGCATCTGTTTCAATTGTTTTGTTCTCTCAAGAGCAACTAGATAGAAAAAAGTGGTCAATTTGACCCGTGGGAGCGTGTTGCAAATCTAAACCTGTGTCCCTCGTACCATAAATGAAATACATTTGTAAATTTGTAAGTGTTTTCCTTCTGTTCATTGATGCTTGAGTATAATCTCAAACTTTGGGAGCAACATTTTATACATAAGTACTTGGTTTTCTTCCTTTCTTCTTTCTCTTTCCCTCTCTCTCTCTCTCTCTCTCTCTCTCTCCATCTTATGTAATTGGATAGAACTGGGCACCTAGGATGATGTGGTGTTACTATAGTGGGATTTTTAAAAAAAAAAAACAACTCTAACTTACCCTTTTAAAAATTTCATAAATACAGGTGTCAGTGCCATTTGGAATAGTATCTATAACAATTTCTGTCTCCACATTTACTGTGTTTCAGCAAACTTACCTAACAGATGGTGAGTGGGCAATTTTTAAAGGGGCATTTTTTAAAAGAGTGGAGAGGGAAGGAATAGAGACAGACACATACTATATTTGAAGTTACCTCCACGTGTATTTTATGTATGTATACCCATACAATTAAGAAGTCTTTGGATATTTTCTCTTCAAGAATAATTCAGATAATGGATTACTTGAATTTCATAAACATTTAGGGTTTAACAAATTTGTTACATATAGACGTTGTATCATGGATTTAAAAGACTATAGCCAATTACACAAAGTATAGTCTAGTCTCAGTCCTGCCATTAATTAGCTATGTTACCTTAAGTCATTTAATTTTTCTAGGCCTCATTTTTCTCATGTGATGTTTTTTCTTTGAAAAAGTATAGTTTCTAGAAGTCTCTAATCTCTGTGTCATAGTTCATCTTGGAGAAAACCTGTTCTTATCCAAACTCCATGACATTGTATTTCCAGCTCCAACTTTGGACTTTGACTGAGTTGGGGGCAATTTTTAAGGATATTTTCACACAGCTTTTTTAGTTGATATCAGTCTAGCTGACGTCTCATACTCAGACTTTCTCCCATATTCTTTTACCAGTTTGTTCCTTAGTCATGTATATAAAGACTGTTGTGGGAAAAATGACCTCCTGGGTCAGCTTACTGCATGGTCATCGACGCGGGGCAGGGAGTAAGATTCTGTGGATTTTACAGAAGCAGATACAGGTTTCATTATCCATGTCCTCTCCCCTTTCATCTTACAAAAACAGCAGGCTTTTCTTGGAGAACTGCCAGATAATGCCATCCTGCCTCCTCACTGGCCCCGGGGATGAGTCGCCCAGGGACTGAACTCCAGTAAAGCAGGTGATTGGCTCATGGGTAGGCATCTGACCTCGGCTAAGTCTATCAGACTCCTCCCCAGGACTTTTCTCTCAGAGCAAAATGGAAGAATTGTCTTTTCTCTCTGGAATTTCTAAGCTGGGGAGATATGACTCTGGGACTCCCAGTGACCATGCAGCACAAGAAGAGACTTTCTGTAAAATAAAGTCTTGCCGAGGTAAGCAGGGCTGAGCGATGGAGAGAGAGCTGGAACCCTGCTGATACTCTGGAACTTCCAGATCCAACTGTATCTGAATATGGCTGCATCCCTGAATTTCTAGTACTTGTTTGTTGAGGTTGTTGTTGTTGTTTGGTTTTTGTTTTTAAATTTCCTTTGACCATTTTGAATTTGTTTTCAGCCATGTGCATTTGAAAGCATCATAGCTAAAAGAGCTAATTTCCTACATTAATGTCAGGTTTGCTGACTTGCATTCCTTAAGTGAAAAATCATATCCGCTATTTTCTTTAAATAAAATCCTTCTAGCTCAGGCCTGAGATATTCAAAACTCTGCCTCCTACCCACCTCTTTTCAACATTTACTATATCACCTTGAAGCATTTGTGACCACATCTTTCCCATGTAGACGCAGTTGAGAGAGAGAGCAAAGACTTCTGATATAAACTGCAACCTGTACGCCTCCTACCTGGAAGCTTTAGAACATACTTGATTCTTGTCATTAAAGCAAATCTTTTGTTGTTGTCTCCAGGGCACAGAAGCATTCTCATGGCATAATGGAGTACAAAGTACATTAAGCCTAACTCTACTTCTCCCCCTCTTTTACTTTAAATAGGCAGAAAAGAACAATCTCAAACACATTTTCCCAACAAATAAAATACATATACGATTATGTTTAGAAGACGTTTATGCAACATATAGTTAGATTAATTAATGGACCTTTCGCCAATTGGCACAGTAAATATATATGTTCAATGTGCTCAATTAAAAAGAAGACAATAACATATTTTTACAGGTTAATTATCTGAGAAGAGTATTGTGCCAGCACACCTGATGCTACAGTATTTCATGTTTGACAAGTAACCTTCTTTCAATTATATTTACTGCTAAATGTTTCTTGGATCAAGCTATTAAATTATAAGGTCAAAAGTAAAATGATATGAAATTACAATGATAAAGGGACACATATCCCACTTTATGAGAATAGAAGTTCTAATTTCTTTTCAATACTACTAGTAGTGACCACAGTACTAATTTGAGCCCTTACTATGAGCCACTGTGCCCATATGCATTTAGTTCTCACAGTAGTTCTGCAAAGGGCATATAATAATCCACACTGTAAAGCTGAAGAAAGTGATTCTCATAGCTGAAAGTCACGTAGCTGGTGAGTGGCAAAGTCTAGATTCACACTTAGAGTCGTCTGACAATGCCCAGGTTGTTGACCACTATGTACACTGCTCAATTGTTGCACCAATAAAGAAGTGCTTGAAATAATTATAGATTTGCCTACCCCGAAACTGCAGTGATTTAAAGACATCAAAGTTGCCAGTTGCTTAACCACATCTACTTACAGTAAGAAATTACATTTTATTTCATTTCTAAAACAAGATTAATTCTGCAGGCCCATAGAAACTTGAGCACACAAATCCTACCTCCAAATGAAAGATGCTTGTTTTCCATTATTCAACAGATGGCCCTGTACAGAGGCAATAAATATATAGTAGAATTTTCATTCAAATAAATGAGAAGAGAGGTTTCTTCTTGTCCTGATTCAGTGCCCATCATTATGGATTATGATGGCTCTTCCCAAACTTTACTTCATTCACTCCACTCTTTCTACAAAACTCCAGTGATGGAATCCATCATTCAGATATATGTGCAAAGCGAAAGGACTGTATTAATACAGTTGCTGAAAGTCAGGTTGATAGAGCACAGGAAATACATCCTAATAAATGCAACATTAATGTTTGTGGGGGCCTTGGAGTGAGGGGTAGAAGAATTTTCAGTTTAATGGAATATTTTGCCTCTTGCTATGGAAGTGCGGCTTCATAGTCTTGTAATTGGTCATTTACAGAATCCTCCATCTCTGGGTTTCATGCTTTCTTTACTCTGCAGCTGTTGATTCCTTCTCTTGTTCTGGATGGAAGATAGCAACGAAGCCACTTCAAAGGGCTCAGCCTGCCTTTTTGTGTTATTGTTTAGATGAAGATATTTCCATTTATTAAAGCACACTGTTTAAACATTTTTATCATGTTTCAAACTTGACTGTGTTCTGAAGGTATGAGCACAGGCAGACATAATGGGGGATGTTTTCCAGGAGAAAACATACTCTTATCAAAGGAATTATCAGAATTTTCATGTAGGGATTAAGAATCAAATTCTGGAGTTAGACCTGAATTTAAATTCATACTCACAACTTATTACCAGTCTCATCTTGATCAAACGGTTAACACACTTCTCATCAATTTCCTTATCTTTGAAAGTGGAGTAAGAGAAGTATGCCTGGTGGAGTTACACATAAAGCTCAACTGATAGAATATTCATAAGGATTTTGCACAAAATAGACATGGAAATATTTTAGCACCGAGTTTAGCATGCGATTCGTCTTCAGTACATTTAAGAGCTATTATTTTATTATTATTATGCTATCATTAAATATCACTATTACTTAAATGTCATTATTGCTAAAATTGCTGTAAAATTACCGCAGTAACCCATGATGAATTCCCCTCTTCTGTTTCCTTTGTTTAAATGGAAAATATATATATAAATCTAGACAGAGAACACTTTAGTGATGCTGTTCAGTGGAGTGAGAATTTCCATGGCACTGATTAAAACAAATCCTGAATTGCATGGACTTAAGATAGCAGAGAGGGGCTTCCCTGGTGGCGCAGTGGTTGAGAGTCCGCCTGCCGATGCAGGGGACACAGGTTCGTGCCCTGGTCCGGGAAGATCCCACATGCCGTGGAGCGGCTGGGCCCGTGAGCCATGGCCGCTGAGCCTGTGCGTCCGGAGCCTGTGCTCCGCAACGGGAGAGGCCGCAACAGTGAGAGGCCCGCGTACCGCAAAAAAAAAAAAAAAGATAGCAGAGAGGCTAAGAGATTTCAAGTTAGACATCCCCAAGTGTGAATTCTACTGTGACCCTCTTCTAGCTCTAGAACCTTGAGGAAGTTACTTAAACTTTCTGAGCTTTACTACTAGTTTTCTCATCTGTATCTTTTTCAGGACTATTTATCAAGCATCTTCCTGTTCTCTATGCTTGGACGTATCAATGAATAAATCAGACAAGAGCCTTTGCCTGCGTGCTCCTTCTTGCATGTTCTCTCCCTCCTTACACTCTCGTGTGGAAACAGATGTTATAAATAAATTCTATGCTTTGTCACAAGTTGATGGGCGCTACGGGATAAGGAAAAGGATGTGAAGCTCACTGAAGAGGCTTGGGTTGGGAGTGCTGGAGGAGTGTACAGGTAGGTTCTGTTTTTAAATAGGGTAGTCAGGGTGGATTTTATAAGTTGACATTTGAGCAAAGACTTGAAGTGAGGGAGTTGTCAGAATGTATGAGGGGGAGACCACTCCCTGGGAGCAAGAACAACCAGTCCCAAAACTCTAAGGCAGAAATATGCCGGGCAGCTTGGAGGAATATCAAGGAGGCCACCCTGGCTGACTTAGTCAGTGGGGAGGAAGAGACAGCAGGAGGACTGGAGGTCAGATATGTGATGGGATGGATTGGGTAAGTCCTGGGAGGCCATCACATGCATTGTGTCTTTTACTCTAAATGTAGGCAGCCAAGGGCAGGATTTTAGCCGAGGTGTGGCGTGAACTGTCTCTTGTTTGAAAAGCATAACTCTATCTGTGGTCTTGAGGATGTGGGGAGAGAGTGGAGTCAGGGAGAATCCCGGGAGGCCACTACAGGATCCTCGAGGTCTATGTTGGTGGCCTGCACCAGGCTGCTAGCGGCTGGTAGTTCTCAGAAGTGGCACATTGGGAAGGTTGTGACAGCATTTCGTGGTAGATTGAATGCAAGAATGGAAAGGAAGAGGGGGTCAAGGGTGAATTCGAGATTTAGGGCCTGGGGAACTGGAAAGGTGTGGTTACTGTCACCTAAGATGGAAAAAGTTTGGGGTAGAGCATGTTTGGGGGATTAAAGACCAGTTTTGGAGGTGTAAGATTTGAGATGTTTTCGTGACGTCCAAGCAGAGATGCTGCGTACACAGTTGGATACACAAGTCTGCAGTTCTGAAGAAAGGTCTAAACTAGAGATACACTTTAATACAATGGAGATATTAAGAATAATGACATGGAAGCGCTATTTTAAAGATAAAATGAAGTCATGCAGTTAGCACTCTGCTTTCTCAAAACATTTAATAACTGTTAGCTAAAATAATTACCTGAAATGAAAAAATACCTATAGTTTGTTTTGTTGTTTGCAGTAAAAGTGAATAAAATGTCACAATTATTTTAATAGTATTTGTGACACAGTAGTTTTAGTTAAGACACCATGACTACAAACATTTACAATAAACCTTTCAGTCTCCTACTTTTCACTCTGATAGGGTACTTGGAACCATATTTTGTAAGGTTTAAGTTAGTTGTCATAGGGTACCTCTTTAATTAGAAGTAATTCTGAACTGTCTAGTTCCATGCAGTTTTATATACGTATATGTATAATTATTATTTTATGATTTATCAAACTCAGTTGAAAATTTGCATCACTGATATACATTAGAATTTAAGCATTTACCCAGGTATTCAAGGAAAAAAATGTACTTGTAATTTCCATAGGGGTACTTACTTTCACATCTTCCCTTCACTTTGCAATTGAAAACATGGCAGGGGAAATATTATCTTACTGGTCTTTGAGTTCCCCTTAGCTATCTGCAAGTCCTTAAACAGCCTTTGTGGCTTCACCAAAATTCTCTTCCATCTTCATTCCGCTAACAGATATTGGTCTAAGCATGTACTTTTACTAAAAAATGCATGACCACGTTGTCTCTACACATCTATAATTTTATGTTAACACTATCATTATGTAAGCTATACTTTAATTGTAATTATAACAGATTTTATGTCAACACACATCCATTTCTAGTGTTCATCTGGTGTTCAAGGGGAGAGCAGCATGTCGTAAATTTTATCAAAATATAACATCTGAAGAATAGAACAGAGGGTAATTGTGTAATTCTGTATTCACTCTAATTAAGTTCAGTGGAGTTGGCGTAATAGAATTAAGATGAAAAAAAAAAGACATTGAGGTACCATGGCTCCCTCTCCTAACACACCCTTTTCGTATCCGAGAGCAGAGACTCAGCACCTTTCTGTACAGAAATGGAGACAGGAAGAGGCCAGAGGATGAATGACAGGCACGAATGAGGTGGAACTTTGAAGAGCAACATGGAAATGAAATACTGCTTTTGTATTTGGTAGGTGGGAAAAATGTACCAGCGTGTATGCCTACTGGGACCACGTTTTCCAGAACAGTTAAGCCCAGTGTCAACTATGCTGTCCCACCTTCCTCATAAGTAGGAACATACTGTTACTTGAATCTTTGCTTCCTGTTTCTTGATACCTGGTTGAGAAGATTATCACAGGAAGTGCATCTTGTTAGCAAATACACCGTTTTGAAATGATTGAAACTCACTGAAGAGTGGCAACTCCAAGCTTGCTCTCTCTTGATCTTGGACTATTCAAGTCTGGAGTGCAGGAATGGGTTATGGGGAAAGACCATTGGAATTCTTACGTCTTCAGCATAATGGTTCTAGCATAATGGTTAGGAGTGTAGGTGCTGGTTCAAATCTCTGCTTTCCACTTGCTAACCATATGAGCTTGGGCAATTTACCTGATTACCTGCACCTCAATACTCCTGCCTATAAAATGATGTTAATAATATTTCATCCCCATAGACTTGTTTTCAATGTTAAAATGAAGTCACTTACACCAAGCACTTAATACAATGCCTAGAGCATAGTAAAGTCTATTATTATTACTACTACTACTACTATTATTATTAGTGTCACGATGCCAGGTGCTATTTTTTCCTATGCCTTATTCCATTATCTTCTGCCCTGTCCCCCCATTTCTGTCTTGTTTCTGTACAAGGGTAGGTTTGTCACAGAGTATTTTCTTTCCCTAGTGTCTGACTCTTAGTCATCAAGGTGACTGGTCCACGACCCGGCATTCATTGCTGCTCGTTGAAGCAACCCGTTCTGAGAAGGGGAGTTGGATATTGATGCCAAGTTGGGTCAAGGAGAGAGAATTTTCTCTCTTCTGCACTCAGAGAGCTAAATGAAATATTCAGGCCTCAGAAGGAGAATCAGGCAAAGGGCAACATGCCTAATTTCATACCTTAGTGATTAAGAACAAGTCAGACAGGCTGGATTTGAACTCATTTCCGTCATGTACTGACAACGGGATCTTAGGTGCTTTTGTAACCCCTCTGAGGCTCAGTCAACATCTGAAAGAGACGAATAACATTATCAGGACCTAGCGTATGGCCTCGTTGTAATAAATGAGTAAATCCTTTTAAAGCGTTCAGCACGTTGTTTGGCATATAAACACTTAATAAAATTTAGCTTCTTTGACTACTACCACTGCTAATATTATTAAGTAGCTGTGCAAATCCGAGGCCCATTTTTTTCTTAGATTGCACATAATCGTTTGGACAACCAGCTCACATTGATCAACCGTTGCTTATATATAAACCCCCATGAACCCAAAGGTGCTTTAACTCTCTCCCAGTCAGAGCCTGTTCTGGGGGCAGAAGCAACACCGGCACTACCCCCGTCATCTTTGCCTTTATTGTCACTACACTCGCCTGCCGTACTGAGCACTTTCTGTTTGCCAGGCACCAAATTTAGCCCTGCGTATGCACTATATCATGTAGTTCTCACACTCAGGTGGGAGACATTATCATCATCCCCAATTTTCAGATAAGGACGCTGAGGTGTTGGAAAGGTAAGAAACTTGACCCACAGCAAGAAACGTAAGAAACTTGACCCACAGCAAGAGATGGAGCCGGAGTATTCAAACCCTTCTCTCTGACCTCAAGAACCCTTAAATGTTAGCATACTACTACATCCTGGTAAGAAAATCTGCTTCCAGCCACTCTGGTGAGAGTAGAAATGATTCTCAGTCCCCATATTCCTCTATTGCCCATGCCATCCTAGCCTCAGGACTAGGGGGGAAAGGAAGTGATCTCTTCAAAGAGCAGCCAAAGGGAACCTACTCCCTTCTGCCTTTTCGTAATCAACTAACCAACCTTTTATTTCCTTCTTAAGAATCCCCACATGTTCCTTTTGGTACTTAGCTTGGCCTTTTAGAATTCTGACATTCTGTACGTGACTCATCCACTGTATTTCATGTTAATTTATTGAGGTCAAGTATAGGGTCTTACTCATCCTGAAGTCCAGTTATCCCCTGTCACATCTAACTCTGTTCTCTTCTTCTTGTAGGACATCTGCAGGTATTTATTTGAATTTTGTTGAATTGTTCTCATCAATAGTACATTAAAAGTTATACAGAAAGTGCTTTCTTATAAGGAAAACCATCTAAATAGATTTCTAGCTCTTTACTTTTCATAGCACTATTATAGAGATTATAGATCTCCAGGTAATATTTTTTAGATTGAGTTCTTCATATCATCTTATTTTTACATATAATGATAAATCTGAATTTTCTCTGTCAAACCTCCGAGACTTCACTGGCTTGTAACTTAGCTTGTTGATTATGTGTTGTTGACTTTTCCATTTACAATGATACTTGATCCTGGTAAGGATGGGGCTGGGTGAGAAGGTACATCTTAGGGCCATAAATTGGTTTTGTAGAGAACTAACATAAAGATCTAAAGTCTCATCATATTTCTGCAGAACTCATGAATCATTTTATTATAATTCCATTCATTCAAGGAGTATAAAACCATTTTCAAATTGTTATTCCTAATTTGTTCATCTTCTCTTCCTTAGTCTTAGTGAGAAGAGAGCAGGCTGAATGGAAGAAAGTCATTATGACCACTGGGGCCACTAGGGTAGGCATCAGTCCCAGAGTTTTGTTTTCATCTCTCCGCTATTAATATTGGCTAATGTCTCGAGTGCTTACTTGGTGCAAATTACTTAGCCGACCATGGCAAATGGATTGTGTCATTTCATCCCCTGATAGTCATAAAATTAATGTATGTATTATTATGATATCCCATAATGCATACATGGAACAGAGCCTCAGAAGTAGTTATTTGCTCACTAAAATATGGTAGATGTGGAATTTGGACTTAGGTCTGATAGACTCCTAAATCACTCCTAGTGATTTTTACCACGAAATTAAAGTTGTATACCTCTGGAGAGTAGACAGTTTCTAAAATTTCCTCAGCTCTAACGTTTTATAATTAAATTTTTGTCTGATGGCAAGCTTAACAGTTAAGATGGGTAGGAAGGAATGCCAGCCTGTTGAATGGAATTTCCCTGAAATAAGCCTGTTTTATGACACCAGTTCACTCATTCATTCACTCAGCATGTATTGAATGTTTGCTCTGTGCAAAGGCATTTTAGGCATCACAGTGGAGTGAGCGCCCCTTCCATAGACTCTCCTGCAGCACTCAGAGCAGTCTTGGACTGGTTTGCCTGTTATGGAATGGGACTTGGTGATAGAAGCCTGGTTTGTCCTCCACTGATAAAACTAAGACATACTCATATGAGTTTATAGGCATCTTGATGCCGTGGGATAGTAGCACACATGAATCTTACCATTTTTGCCTGGGATTAATGATATAAAGGCTTTGGATTTGGGTATGGAAAATGGGTGCAATTATGGGCGTGTTGGTTCTACATATATATGGACATCACGTATCATCAGCCTGCAGCTACCTGCCATTCCTCACTACTCCTTTTCACAAACCAAACAAGCACCTTCTTACCTCTCCTGTGGATAAGCTCTTGACAGTGGCACTAGGGCCTCCCTCAATAAGAACATCATTGGCTAAACCAGTGGTTTCTCAGATATGCTCATTGAACAACCCTTAAGGTGGATTGCATTCCACTGCCTAGAATAGAATATGGTGTTCTTTAGAAATCGAGGGGAAAAAATAGGCCACCAGATGTACTTTCTTTAATTTAAATTGTATGTATATATATATATATATATATATATATGAACAATTGTTATATATGTGTATGTATACTTGTTCTTATATATGAATGATTTAAAATTGAAGCTATATATATATACACACATATATATATGTATATTTAAATTTTGGCTTCTGTTAGCAAGTAGTAAATTAAATTATTAGCAGATCCATACTGCAGGGAAATAACCAATCAGATTTCATTCAATAGCTTGCTTTTTTGTAGATTTATGGTTGTGATTTTATATCTGCAGGTATGTTTGCTGAAGGAAATATTTCTACCACTTTACACAAAATTAAATTCATTTAATACCAATGCGGCATGTCTCAAATGTCTTAATACAGTTTTAATCTTGAATCGCATCAGAAGTATGAAATTAAAAACATACCCGAAAATCATTTGAAGATATAATTACTTTCATTTCCCATATACTTTTGAGACTTTTGAAAAATAAGTATTTAGTTGTACTTATCTGTTTCTGTCTCTCTAAGGATAGCAAACACTGAAACCATTTTTTTTTAAAAGTCAATATTAAAAATATATCGTCCAAGATGATCAAAACTAAGGAAGTGGCAAAGAAATTCAAAAATTTAAACTTTCAAAGGGTGCTTTTTTTGTGAGTGTGGAGTAGTTGTTCTTCTGAAGGAATTAATCTTTTTTAAAATTTAATTATTTTTTATTGAAGTATACTTGGTTTACAGCGTTGTGTTAATTACTGCTGTACAGCAAAGTGACTCTGTTATACATATGTATATACATTCTTTTTCATATTCTTTTCCATTATGGTTTATCACGGGATATTGAATATAGTTCCCTGTGCTATATAGGAGGACCTTGTTGTTTAGCCAATCTATATATACCAGTTTGCATCTGCTAATCCCAAACTCACAGTTCATCCCTCTCCCACCTGCTTCCCCCTTGGCAGCCACCAGTCTATTCTCTATGTCTCTGATTCTGTTTCTGTTTCATAGATAGGTTCACTTGTGTCATATTTTAGATTCCACATATAAGTGGTATCATGGTATTTGTCTTTCTCTTTCTGACTTACTTTGCTTAGTATGATAATCTCTAGTTGCATCCATGTTGCTGCTGCAAATGGCATTATTTCATTCTTTTTTTATGGCTGAGTAGTATTTCATTGTATATATGTACCACATCGTCTCTATCCATTCACCTGTTGATGGACATTTAGGTTGTTTCCATGTCTTGGCTATTGTGAATATTGCTGCTGTGAGTATCAGGGTGAATGTGTCTTTTTGAATTATAGTTTTGTCTGGATATATGCCCAAGAGTGGGATTGCTGGATCATATGGTAGGTCTATTTTTAGTTTTCTGAGGAACCTCCATACTGTTTTCCACAGTGGCTGCACCAACTTACATTCCCACCAACAGTGTTGTAGGAGGGTTCCCTTTTCTCCACACCCTCTCCAGCATATGTTATTTGTAGACTTTTTAATGATGGCCATTCTGACTGGTGTGAGGTGGTACCTCATGGTAGTTTTGATTTGCATTTCTTTAATAATTGGCAGTGTTGAGCATCTTTTCATGTGCCTATTGGCCATCTGTATTTCTTCTTTGGAGAAATGTCTCTTTAAGTCTTCTGCCCATTTTTTTGATTGGGTTGTTTGCTTTTATTGTCATCAAGTTGTATGAGCTGCTTGTATAGTTTGGAAATTAAGCCCTTGCTGGTTGCATCATTTGCAAATATTTTCTCCCATTCTGTAGGTTGTCTTTTCATTTTGTTTATGGTTTCCTTTGCTGTGCAAAAGCTTGTAAGTTTGATTCGGTCCCGTTTGTTTATTTTCATTTTTATTTCTATTGTCTTGAGAGACTGACCTAAGAAAACATGGTATGATTTATGTCAGAGAATATTTTACCTATGTTCTCTTCTAGAAGTTTTATGGTGTCATGTCTTATGTTTAAGTCTTTAAGACATTTTGAGTTTATTTTCGTGTATGGTGAAAGGATGTGTTCTAACTTCACTGGTTTATATAAGGCTGTCCAACTTTACCAACATCACTTGCAGAAGAGACTGTCTTTTTCCCATTATATATTCTTGCCTCCTTTGTCAGAGATTAATTGTCAAAGATTAACTGAGGTGTGTGGATTTATTTCTGGGCTCTGTATTCTGTTCCATTGATCCATATGTCTGTTTTTGTGCCAATACCACGCTGTTTTGATTACTGTGACTTTGGAGTACTGTCTGAGTCTGGGGTGGCTATGCCTCCAATGTTGTTCTTTTTCTTCAGGATTGCTTTGGCAATTCTGGGTCTTTCATGGTTCCGTATGAATTTTAGGATTATTTGTTCTAATTGCGTGAAAAATGTCATGGGTAATTTGATAGGGATCACATTAAATCTGTAGATTGCTTTGGGTAGTATGAGCGTTTTAACAATATTAATTCCTCCAACCCAAGAACATGAGATGTCTTTCCATTTCTTTGAATCATCTTCACTTTCCTTTATTAATGTTTTACAGTTCTCAGCATATAAGTTTTTGCCTTCTTGGTGAGGTTTATTCCCAAGTATTTTATTTTTGGGGTTGTGATTTTAAAAGGCATTGTTTTTTTACGTTCCCTTTCTGATATTTCATTGTTGGTATAAAGAAGTGCAACCAATTTCTGTATGTTAATCTTGTGTTCTGCTTGCTGAATTCATTTATCAGTTGTAGTAGTTTTCATGTAGAGTCTTTAGGGTTTTCTATATATAGTATCATACCATCTGCATATAATGACAATTTTACCTCTTCCTGAAGGAATTAATCTTGAAGTTCTACTAAGACTTTTGGGATACCTGTTTTAATGAGCCACTACTTCCTGCCTGAGATTGCACTATGCACTAGAGCTTCTAGAATTAGCATAATAAAACTAATAATGCAAACAACAACAACAAATCTTCACAAACCTTCCTTGCAAGGAAGTAAAGTCCACTGGAAAAACAGACAAGTGAAACACACATTCAAAATGGCAGTGATTCTCAAACATTTATGTGCTGAAAAATCATGACAAGCATGATAACCAGGGCAATTACTAGACCCCTTCTCCAGCTGACCAGGTGTAAGGTCCTGTAACTCTATTTTTGGTGAATGCCTCCAGGAGAGTCTGAGACAGATGTTCTCAGTTGTCATCAACCTTTAGTGTGCATCAGATTTGCCTGAGAATATTGTTAAAACACAGATTGCTGGGCTCCAGTGCCAGAGTTCTAACCAGTTCCCAGGTGTGGCTGATATTGCTGGCCCAGGGACCACATTTTGAGAACCACCTTTCAAAACTCCGCAGTATGCAATTGTGTGTGTTGTGAATGAGAAGGGTCCAGAGAACCAAAGGAGGGCAAAGGGACTTTGCCCTAAATTAGCCAAAGGTAACAATAGCAGCTAGAATTGATTGACCCAAGAAAAAAATTTAAGAACTTTACCTGCATTTGCTCATTTAATCCTTTCAGTAAGGTACATAGGTGCTACTTAGTGTTCCTCTTTTACAGGGGTGTCCAGAGAAGGTAACTACTTTACCCACATCCTAAACTGGTAAGTAACAGATTAAGAATTCAAGTCTAGGAAGTCTGATTCCAGAGCCCACACCTCTACCCTTTCTGCACATAGAGAGGAGTAAAGGGTTGTCAGTGAAGCCTTCCTGGGGGCCCTGGCCTCTGAGTGTAGATAGAAGGATGAGTGGACATAAAGATCATTATTTGTGTGTGGTGGGAGTAGGGGAGGAAGTATCAGGGCTTCCAGAAGAGCCGGCCCTCCCCATACATCTGCTATAAGCAAGTCTGATGATCAGGAGTCCGGAACACGAGTATGACTATGGGATACTGAGAAGGGTTCTAGAACGCTGAGGTTAGAATTCTGGATCAGTTAGTAGGTAACAGAAAGTGAATGAGTGATTTACCTTACTTTCCACGGGTAGCAGGAAGTTTGGAAATAGTCCCTCTAGCGTTAGTCCAGATGCTGAAGGGCATCACCAGGGGACTGGGTTGCTCAGCTCTTCCAGCTTCCACATCTCTAGTACGTCCACATAGCTTCAAAGTGACCCCAGAATCTCCAATAGTGTTCCAACAATTTGGGCAGGAAGAAAGAAAAGGAAAAAAAAAAAAGAAATTAAGAAAAAAAAGGCAGTGTCTAAAGCAGAGAGCAAATTTTTTACCACAGATGGTCAGCAGACTTGCACTTAGATCTCATCAGCTCGGATTTTAAACTGGCCACCTTAGCCTTAAGGATAATGGGGTCTCCTAAACCAGGGCTCTGATAGTAAGGAATAAGGAGAGAGTGGTACTGAATAGCAGTGCCTGCTGTCCCAAACAAATATTATCCCCAAACTATTTTTTCTATCCTATATTTTACTTTAAAGAATGGAGGGGAAACATTATGTATCTGTAAATAGCCTTTTAGAAAGGGTACAATTATATAATTATACAACACCCCTGGAGGGCTCCTTTCTTCTAAAATCTCTTTAAAAACTGTTCAAGGTTAAGGACATTTTTATCTTAATTTAGTAACTTGCAGTCGATTGTCTTGGAATGACATCCTCTCTCTGCAGATGTTCTGTCAGGCTTTAGAAAATTCTAGAAGTGGACAGAGAAGTGTTATGGTACATGCATTTGCAATATGCACGTCTTTGAAATGAAATCCATTTAGGGACCAAAAGGCATTTCATGTCTTTGCTGTACATTTTCACATATTTGCCTTTCCAGAATTCCTTTGAGCAAATCTGTTAGATGTAACCCATCCGCTTCTCCCATCTGAATTCTTTATTACTAAACATTCTTCAGTATGCTCTCACTCCCCTCTGTCAAAGGCGTTTCTCTGGGTCCTCACCCTTCTCATCTCATATGTGAATGCGTATCTTAAACTGAAGCAACAGTCTGCTATGACTTCTCCATAACTTGAAGAACCCGTCTTTGTGGAAAAAAAAAGTAGACTTACTAACTTAAAAGGTAAAATGCGCACAGTGTTTCTGAGAATTAAAAACTAAGATAAAAACATAAGCAATGGAAAAAGCTTACAGTTGATCCTTTTCGAATACTTTATTTTACAGAGAAGGCAACTGGAGTTTAAAGAAAAAATGCATTAGTTAAACACTAAATAATAAACCTTAAACCTCAGTGGAGCAACACATGGACAGTTCATTTCTCACTCACTCAGGAGTGTAGTATGGACTTTGGTGGTCTGAGGGTCAGTTTTCTGCTCAGTTATTCAGGGACCCACCACCTTCATCAAGTGGCTCTACATTTTTGCTGAAAAGGAAAGGAGAGAGGAAGCTGCAAGCTACAATTATCAACTCGTTATCCTTCGGACATAAACTCTTCAGGTCACCTCTGGTCACATTCTTTGGGATAGAACCATACCCAGATGCAAGCGGAGATGGAGAATGTTGTTCCTATCTTGGTCCTAGTGATGCCTCTACAGGCTGGAGGAGCTAATTAAAGTGTAGTCAACAGCTCTTGTTTCTGCCACAATGAGTGATTAGCCTAAGACTGTGGATTAATTATGTGTGTGTGTCATATATACATATGATACACACAAACGTATATATGTGTGTGTATATATACATTTTTTAGCATGAGTTGACACATGGGGCTTCTGCCTTATCAAAAGAGTACAAGCTGCCTCTCGTTGCTCTTTCCTAATTGAAGCTGACTACTACTATCTATTCCCTTCATTTTGCTACCTCCCCCCCACCTTTCAGTATTATATGAAAATTCTGAAGGAAATAATTTCAAAGTTTCCAGTGCTTTTAAAGGTAATAGAATACTCAGACCTTAACAATTTTCCTGTGTGAAACTTTTGCCAGACTAAAATGGTTAACTTATGAAAAGTAAATTTAGATTGATACAAAAGAGAAAATAAGCTGATTTTTTATTTTACACAAATACCCTGAGCCAGGGTGGACAATAAATGGAAAACTGGAGGAATTTAGATCCTTTTGTTGTAAATTAAAATTTTTTTTTTGCGGTACACGGGCCTCTCACCGCCATGGCCTCTCCCGCTGCGGAGCACAGGCTCCGGATGCGCAGGCCCAGCGGCCATGGCCCACGGGCCCAGACACTCCGCGGCATGTGGGATCTCCCCGGACCGGGGCACGAATCCGTGTCCCCTGCATCGGCAGGCGGACTCTCAACCACTGAGCCACCAGGGAAGCCCAAATTTAAATATTTTTAATTGTAAAAATAATACAGACTCATTGCAGAAACTCCAAAATTGAAAGGAGTTAAAGAAAAAAGGAAAAATAACTCAAAATCCCATTTCTGATAAATCACCTCTGTAACATTTTTGAGGGTATCTTTTGAAACTTTTTTGTGACGGGGTGCATATAAATACAATGCAAGTATAAAATACCTTTAATTATTATATCAAACTACAAAACAGTTCTATAGCATTTTTATTTAGTAATATAAGTATGATTACTCATCACCTAATAAAAATCTGCAGCATCATTTTTAATGGTTGAACAGCATTCTATTATTCATTTAACCAGTCCCTACTGTTCAACATTTAGATTATTCCTGTTTTGCTTTGCTAAACAATGAGACAAGCATCCTTGTTCATATGTCTTTGAGCATTTGTTTATTTCCTTAGAATGGACTTCTAGAACTTGAATGGCTGGTTGTCAGTTCTGGTACATACTGACATATGGTCTTCCAGAAAGGTTACCGTGCTTTTTATTTCTACCAAGAATTTAACATCCAGTGTGGTTTCTTACACACACTCATCGGTACCAGTGTTATCAATATCAATACCAGTATTATCAAGTTTTTTAAAACTTTGTCATTCTAGTCAGTAAAATATGACACCTGAATTATTTTATTTGTATTTCTTTGATTAATAATAGCAAGGTTGAACATATTTTCATATCTTTATTGGCTGTTAATAGTTTTTAGTTTGTGACTTTATGACATCCATTTTTCATCGATGTATAACAACCTTTTATATATCAATGTGTTTATTTTGTTGTTTGTTATAAATGCAATTTTCTTCTCTTCATTTGGTAATTTTTATTTTGTGTGTGTTGAACTTCTTTAATATTGTCATCTATTCAAAAACCCTTTAATGAACACAACAAATATGGAAAATCAGTCATTCTCCTGCATTTTGTAATCAATTTATTTCCTTTTGGGCAGTATGGAAATGTAAATCCTTATTTCATCTTATGGTTGGAAAGAATCTATTCCTTCAGAAAGGGATTATAGTCTCCATGAGGCAGTAATGGGAGATTTTATAGGGTAGGCGGGGTCTACGGAAGAAAAGACCCTAATCACACTCCATTGGTGGTTGCCTTATTTATAAAAATGGCATTTGAGGTTGTGTGACTGCCATCAGGTAAGCAAAATTAATTTTTAGCATGAAATACTACTATCAGCAAGAACAGCCTAGGATAGGCTAGCAGTAAGAAGTGAGGGGTTATGGGATTGGGGCATAGCCTCTGTTTCCTCCAAAACAGCTGGAAATTTAAACTCTGGGGCTCCTGCTTGATCCAATCAGCCCAGCTAGTATGTGTTGCCAGGTAGGGTGAATAGACTCAGAAGTCCAAGAGCTCATCCTTGGTCCCCTCTGGAAGTGAGCAGAGAATACTGTGTCAAGCAGAGGTGATCAGTCCATGGTCTGGAGACTTGGATCTCCCCGCATAGTCCTTAAAGTCAGGGTGAGACAAAATGCCAATACAAATTATATTGATGACAGTATCAGTGAGGTGACATTGAGTCCTTTGACCCAACGTGTGTCTGCAGTGTGCCATCCATTAGTAAATGGGCAAAGCCATTTGACAGATCTATCTGATATAATGAATGAATCTGACACTCATTTTTTGAAAAACTGAAACTGTATCCATTTGTCAAGAACAGTGGCTACTTGTTCTGCTTTATTCCCCCTGTTAGAACTAGATAACATTGCAGGCAGTAAGACGTTCCGGCATTTCACCCTGGAGTAGCCCCAAAACTGAAGAAGCTGTCTTATCAGTAGTTAGCTCCTTGTCACCAAGAATATTAAAGTAGATTTGTATGATTAGCAAATTAAAGAGACTATAGTGCCTACCACTACTGTATTCACTAAGGCACGCAAGTTATTCTAAAGAAATCCTAATAATACATTAGGACCGTTTTGAATATTTTTATTTGATTAGCCATAATCTTCTAGTTATAACATCCATCACCATTTTGACCACTGAAACTTGGCCTTCTTTTTCTTACAGCCTAGCCCTGTGGCCTTGGGCTAATCACTAACCTGCTTAGATACAATTTTCTTCTCTATGAAATAGAAACAATATTATATGCTTTGAAGGACTGCAGGAAGATGAGCTGTAATGTTTATCAAGTGCCTAGTAAGTAGCCTGGCCCATAATAAATACTTGGCTAATTGTAGATGTTGTTAGTTTCATTTTTAGTTTTATTTCCAAACATTGCTCTTTACTTTTGGAACTCTAAAATTTGTTTTGAGAGTGGAGGACTTGTTTGGATTCCTCCAACACTCTCTGTATACTCTGTACTTCTATCCCTAGATCATTTATATTAATGGAATAAATGATCTTTGGTCTGGTGATTCCAAGATGATGAGCTAAGTGGAGGTTCAGTATACACCTGGAAGTATGGATTTTCATGCCCAGTACAAATGTGGGAAAGGCATTATTCCCACATTATAAAGGGGGTAAAGACCTCCAACTTGAGGAGACTCTGGGTTGAGAGATGAGAGATTTACAGGTACTGTGTATATCCTACAGGGCACCACAGGGGCTTTTATGTTCTGTAGCAAGAATTTGCACCTTATACCCTTGTAGTTAGAAATAAAGCATACCACATAACTAATATCTAGTAAGCATTAGAGTTAGAATAAATACCATTTATTTAACGTTTCCTTTGTGTTAAGCATTTTACAGTTACAACATATGGATGGATACTATATTGTAATGGTTAAGAGTGTAGTTTTTTGTGCTAGATGATCCTGGATTGGAATCTCATCTTTATTACCTCTTTTTTTTTCTGTTTTGTTGGTATAATTGACAAAATTGTAACACAGTCAAAGAGTATATCATGATGATTTGATATACATATGCATTGCGAAAGGATCCTTCCCATCACGTTAATTAATATATCTAACAGCTCATGACACCTTTTTCCTTTTTTTCTTTTTTTGGTGAGAACACTTAAGTTCTATTCTCTCAGAAAATGTTAGTTATACAGTACAGTATTATTGACTGTAGTAGCTATGTTATACAGTAGATCCTCAGACCTTATTCATCCTGCAGCTGAAAGTTTGTACCCTTTTACCAATCTTCCCCTCTTTTCCCCACCCACACCCCAGACCCTGGCAACCAGTTTTCTACTCTCTGTTTCTATGAGTGTGGCTTTTTTTCTTTTTAGTTTCCATATACAAATGATATCATTCGTATTTATCTTGTCTGGCTTATTTCATTAACATAATGCACTCCTGTTTCATCTATATTGTCACAAATGAAAGGATCTCCTTCATTTTTTAAGGCTGAATAATATTCCATTACCTCTTAAATGAGTGACTTTTGGTACATTGTTTACACTTTCTAAGCCTCAGGGTTTCTTTTCTTCTGTAAAAAAAATATATATATATACTAACAGGTTATTTTCTGATATGTGAAATGTTTGTTGAATCAACAAATAATTAGTTGAGATCATAAATGACACTTAGCACTGTATTAACATTTATTAATACTCTCCCTGTTAATTTCTACAATAAATTATATAATAAGTAGCAATAATAATAGTACTACTAGTAGTTTTAGAAAATGCATAGGATGTGCCAGGCATCATATACTGTACTACCCTCCTTCATTTGTACCACAAGTTACATGTGGATATCATCTTCCACATTTTTTCCTTTAGAGAAAATTGAAGCTCAGTAAGATTGAGTAGCTTGCTCCAGATGTGACCTCAGGTCTGAATCACTCCACATATAGGTTCTTAATTACTCCATGTCTTTAATTCCACATCTGCATTTGTTTGTTGTTGTTGTTTTTAACTTTCCAAGCATCTGATCTGAAATTCCTTTCTCTTTGGGGAATTTTCCACTTTGTGGGTCTTGGTGAGAAACAGAGCCTTTCTCTCATTATACAAGCTGAACATGTCAGATACACTGTTTACTCACATGCTCAGTCTCCCTTACAGATGGAAACAGTCGGGTGACCTCGGGTTGGCCAACTGCACCCCTCTCTTGGATTTTTTTTTTTTTTTTTTTTTTTTTTTTTGCGGTACGCGGGCCTTTCACTGTTGTGGCCTCTCCCGTTGCTGAGCACAGACTCTGGACGTGGCGCAGGCTCAGCGGCCATGGCTCACGGGCCCAGCCGCTCCGTGGCATGTGGGATCTTCCCGGACCGGGACATGAACCCGTGTCCCCTGCATCGGCAGGCGGACTCTCAACCACTGCGCCACCAGGGAAGCCCCCCTTTCTTGGATTTTGAATTACAAATAAATGATATAAAGAAGCAAGGCCAGCAGTGCTGGGTCAACCTCCTGTTTCCTATTCCTGCTTGGTAGCAAGGCCAGCTAGGACTTATAACATCACTTTGGCCTGATCCTATAATTGCAATAGCATAGCCTTGGCTTCCGGTTGTTTAGCCTGCTTCTAGTTACTGAGACCTAACCATAAACTTCCAAAAGTTTCCTTTTCTGCTCAAATTAGCCATATCTGGTTCCTGATGATTACAAATAAGACCTCTCCTGATATACAATGGTGACCTACTTATCCAGGCAGATGTAACATTGTCCTGGCAGGGACAGAGGGCAGGCAAGTTCCTTGAACAGCTGAACAAGAAGAAAAAGACCTAAGAAGGAAGAATTGAAGCCAGTTCTGCTTGTGTTATAATTCTACCCGCAGCTGCCTCTGTTTCACAGACCACATGCTAAGGACCATGTCCCTTCCCCTGTAACAGACGAGCAAAGTAGACCCATGCCTTCCAACCCAGAGACCAGCTGAGCTGTACCGTGGACAATCTAGGATGTGGAAGACTTCACTCAAGGTCTTTGTCACTTGACACATTGTTCCTCTCTTTGGGAAGTAGCTTCTTTGTGTGACAAGAATATGCTAAGGCAACACTTAAGTGGACAGAGGTGAAAGATGCCAAAATTAGCTACAGAAAAAAGACGTAAAGACTTGTATTTTCTGTTATTTGAAGGTGTTAAGACCCCACATAGAATATGAGTCCTTTAAAGGAAAGTTGTGAATGGCCCAGGGAACGTTGAATTTCCATGTGGCCATATGTTCTTGATCGGTCACGATGATGATGGTAGCATCAGTAGCATTTATCAGTGTTTCCTGGGTGAGAGGCACTTTATCCTAATGACCTTTTATCCCCATGACGACCCTGTGAAGTAGGAAATACTGATTCAGTATCTTCAGGGTTTGTTTGTTTGTTTTTTATCAGGATTTTACCCTAGATCGCAGTTGGGTGGTAGAGCCACCAGAACTGGACACTAGCCTTTCCTGAATTCCCAGAGTGTGATCTTAGCAGTTGTATCGCCTGATGCAGAGCCATGTAAATGTTGCCAAAGCAATGAAATGTGTACCTATTTCTAACAGATTCTAACTCAGAAGCTCTGGGGTTAACTGCAGAGCAGTTGAGTGTGATTGTCTTTACAGACAGTAGATAACTTAAGAGAAGTTGTTTAAAAGTATATTTGCATATTGCACTACACTGTCATATCTGTGATTGGTTAGCTATTGAGTAACTAACACAAATCCCAATCCCATCTCTAATCTCATTCATCTCTTGTATAATATTTGACCTGATTGAGGCAGATTTTTTTTGTTCTTTCCCACAAACACACATCGAACATCCAAAACATGCTTACCATTTGTGAGCATATTCTCTTAGTTATTTAGGAGTTGAGTAAGAGTGAGAGGGAAGGGCTTCCCTGGTGGCGCAGTGGTTGAGAGTCCGCCTGCCGATGCAGGGGACGCGGGTTCGTGCCCCGGTCCGGGAAGATCCCACATGCCGCGGAGCGGCTGGTCCCGTGAGCCATGGCTGCTGAGCCTGCACGTCCGGAGCCTGTGCTCCGCAACGGGAGAGGCCACAACAGTGAGAGGCCCGTGTACCGCAAAAAAAAAAAAAAGAGTGAGAGAGAAAAAGACACCTAAATATGAAATATGGTCATCATTTTTTTAATATCCTTTATGTTGTTAATCCCTCTTAGCATTTACTGCCATTCACTCATTTGTATTGTTTGGGGTATAGCGGTTTATTCACACAGCATTTTTACATATGGCTTATCATTTGTATTCTATTTTAATAACACTAATAATTATAGACTGTTGACAAACTCATCAGACCCTACATATTCATTTGAAAATCATGAAAATAAGGTGGAAAATGAGGTGTAAAGTGGAAAATCTATGTGTATGTTTTCATTGGTGGAATGAGGAGCTACCTGAATATCACTCCTTTAGCTTTTCCTTCAAATGGTGCACTTTTTCCTCCATGCATAGGAGTCACTTCCATTAGGTAAACAGTAGTCTTGAGGGCAAACCTCAGAAGTAGAAACAGGAGAACTTTTCAGTTGTGGTAAAATCAAACATATTTTTCTTCAGTAGTGAAAAAAAAATTCTTCATGAGAAGTTCAACCACCGTGAGTTCCACGGTGAAAAACTTTCCACTTATAGATGCAACTTCCCCCAGAATTCTGAGAAATGTCAGTAGTAGAGAGGGGTGTTGCATACACCTGTTTCATTTCCCTCTGACTTTTCCTTCTCCTTTCTCTATTGACATTAAAATCTATAGTGAAATCACATAGTAGGCAGTCTAGGACAATTGATATGACATTTGATCTAAATCTCCAAAGTATATTTTAGATGGGGATGCTATGAGAGTCACAGGAGGGGAAAAAATCTAGAATTATTCTTATGTGATCAAATGTACTAAAATAACAAAAGCAAATCTTATTTCTAACTAATAAAATAGCATTCCTTATATGATGTCATATTATGGCAGAAAAGAAATATATGTGTCTATTTTCTTGTATATTAAAACTGCTAAGGAGTGGGGACCAATGAACTAAATCAATTGTTTTGGGTTCAAGTTGTAGTTTTTAGTAGCCATCCTTCTTAGCAAGTTTTCACTAGCAAATGTAGTTCGTTTACTATCACCACTAAATGTGCAATTGTGTAGATTTGTGAAAAAAAGTATTATCAAATATATATACTTTAAAATGATTTGTGTAAATTTATCTATTCATATTATTATTCTCCCCAAGTCAATCAAAATCTACTATATACTATGTTTTTCTTCTATAGCTTAAAAGGGGAATGTATGTTGAAACTTATTCAAATATTTATTAGGTGTCTACTAAGTGCCAGGCACTCTACTAGGCAGTAGAGATGTTGTATTAGAGGTGGACAATGTCCTTGACCTCCAGAACTGATACTCTTGTAAGAGAAATACTGGGTCAAACTAAGTCAACAGTTTCTTTGCTACAGAGCTTTTTACGAGTCTTGTGAATTATGAGTCTCTGATAAGGAGATGTAGTGGACAACAGATCCCAAATATATTTGAAATCTTTTCCTTCATGGACTGTCTTATAGGATTTGTGATCCACTGAACACACCTTGAGAGGCACTAGTATTCTGCAGTGGTTAGTTAATTGTTTTCTATTAAACAACTATATACTGAATCCATGATATTATTCTGGATGTTTTGGAGGATACAATGATGTACACGGCCACTGTGATGATAAGGGGGTCCAGTTTAGTTAAGAAGAGAAGCCACAGGAGTTATAACTTAATGTAACAAATAAATACACACACGTATACATATATTTATATGTAAATTACTATTTATATAGTATACAATGTCTTCTGAAGAAGATAGAGTTGTTTGCCACATGGGATCTCACAGGAGGTTTCACAGAGAAGGTAGACCCTGAGCTGGGCAGAATTTCAGTAAGTTAATTTGGTTCTGACCGTACGATAAAATCAGGTATTTGCACTGGTCAATCTGACCTTGATGGAACAGCATTCCATTTGCAGGGAATAGTGTGATCAAACATGCAGTGGTGGAGATTGCCAGATTGTAATATTCCAGTACCTGGAAAGTGTTGGAACATCTGCTTTCTCCACGGTCTAGAAAAGTGAATCTCAAGTGAAATGCACGTATAATGGAGGCCAGTGCTCCTTGCTTTGTACACTGCTTTGATTCTACAACATGCAACAATGTAGTGATCTCTTTCAGATTGTCATTATTCAAGAGGGTTCTTAGTAACAGGAGTGGAAAAGGAAGACCTCTCTTCCTGTGTTTCTGCCCTATGCTCTTAAGCCAGAAAAGGTACCAACATCACTGACCTGATCTTGTCTCAGGTATCTATCAGGATCTGCTAGAATCATTCTAGTGAAAGGTAACTAGACGTCCAAAGGACTTAAAAGATACACCATAACTTTTGTATACTTTATATACCTGGTGAAACAAAAATGTCACCTGAGTGGTCCCCTTTCCTAGAAATACCAGTATGTTTTTCCAGTGCATGGCAGAACTTTGCAGGTAGAACTGGGATAAAGTTGAAGAACAGTCTTAAAATTCTAGTCCTTGAACAGCACCTAACACACAACAGGTTTTCAATAATCTTAGCAACAATATTCACAAATAATGACCATCAGCATAACTGCTCTTTTGTGCCAAAATACATTACCATATTACTTTTTTTCCTTCAGCTTTACAACTTGGGTTCTATTATTGTTTCCATTTTATAGATTAGGAAAGTGAGGCTCAGAGATGCTAAGTCACTTGGGCAAGGTCACAGAGCTTGTAGGAGATAAACCTGCACCCTTAGTGTTGGATCCTACAAACCAGACCATAATTTAAGTCCTTCAAAATATACCTCAGAACATTTGAGTAAATTAATGACTAAATCCTCCTAGTCAGACTGACCAGATCATTATATTAGGTTCAGCTATAAGTGGAGGAAAGTCATAATCATAGTTGGACAGTTAATACAGTAATTTACTTGCTTTGAATTTTCTAAATGATATTTAGCTGGTAGTTTCATGATGATAACCATCGAATAAAAACAGGCATATTTTGGTGTTTGGAATAAGATCTCATACTGAGTAAAATACATATTGATTCCTAGACCTATATGATGTGAGTAACAGATGACATTGAGATGCCATCTAGAAGTACTCCTGTGCAGTTCATCATGTCAACCCAGCTAATAATTTTAGAATGTTCAGAGTGAATAATATATGCAGCCATAAAGCATATTTCTAATCAATGCAAATGATATTTTTCCTATGCTAAACCCAGAGTTAAGTTATAACACGCATCATAAGATTAATGGGCCATGTTTTCTTCATCACTTTGCTAAATGACTTAGTCTGGAAACCATTCAGAAGGTTGCGAATTGGAGCTGAGCAGTAGTAGTGAGACTGTGCCTCTGATGATGAAACTATTTCCACCCCGACCCCTACCGCTCCCTTCTTGGGAAAGAAGGCAACACTTCTCCTAGAAAAAGTCACAGGTTCATAAGCTGGCTTGTATAATACGTTTGGAGGAATAGTGTGTCTTTTAAGCAGAGCCTATCTCGGCATATAAAATAATTTTTACCTACCATTTAATGAAATTAACACTCACTTTGAGGCTCGGTCTTTTGCCATTTGACTCCTGGATCACGTCTATGGATATACTTTTTTCTTGAGACGAAGTGTGAACCCAATATAGTATCCATCATTCAGTCTGTCTAGCTGATGTACATCCTCTGAAGCACAAGCTCCCTGAGGCCAGGCACTTTATCTGCTCTATCAGTGTAGCCCTGATGCCTAGTGTCTAGCTTTTGGAGATTCTTAATAAACATTTGTACTGAATAAGGTATGTATATGGTGAGCAAAAGTTGGCTTCCCATTTTAGAGTCGAGTATCCCACTCATGTTCTGTGAACACTGGATAGCAGAATCTTACTATGTTATTTTTCTGTTCCCTTTGCAAGTTTCCTGATTGTGACAAACATAGGCTTATTTCTTGACTATATGACTTCAGTTAAGGTACTTAAGCCCTCTAGGCTGCAGTCTCCCAACCTGTAAAATGGGGATAAAACCTCGCTTCCTCCAAGGATTCTGTGAGGATCTAATGAGCAATGGAAGTAGGAGTTGAGTCCAGTAATCAGTTTTTAATACATCTAAACTAATGTGAGGATAAGGGTAAGAATACTTGCTATCATTTATTGAATACTTATTATGTGTCCAATATTGTGCTAGTCCATTTATATATCTTTTCTCACTTAGCTTTCTTTTCTCTTATCTGCCTTTCTATAGGCAAGAGATAACTGATGGCTCAGTTATGAGGAAATGCAGTTGTGAGGAAATGCAGTTGTGAGGAAAATGTCAGAGGGAAAATGTACCAGAAAGTTAATTCCTAATGGATCTGTCAGCCTTAAACAGAGCATGTCTGTGCTAAAATGTGTAAAATATCTGTGCTAAAACTACTCAATTGGACAAGTTTTGATAAAGTATTAACTTAATGAATAGGCATAAACAGCTTGGAGCTTTTTGGAGGGTATATGGTAATATTAGTATTGGTGTGATGACTTTTGAAAGTTCTATGGCATATAGAAATCAAAAAGAAGACCCAGAAAGGGGGAGAACTCTCTCTGAAAGTTATTGGGGAAGTCTGGCTAGTAAGACTCCAAAAGGGAGAATCAGTAAGAGGCCAGGTTATTCATAGGCCTTCTAAGAATGTGTCCATGAGAAATATTTACAATGATTGGATGCCGGAATAAAGGAGAACACTGGCTCCATAAATGGTAACTTATTTTACACAAACAGGCTAATGATAAAAATAATGAAAATCTGATGGATTTTTGAGAGTTTCATTGACCAAACTGAGACAAAAGTGCGTAACAGCTAGATGCTCATAGTTTTAATCAGTTCACTTTGGAGTCAAGCAAAGATAGCACCTGAAATGGTAAGGGACGTTTATGCAAGGTCACAAAGATTTTTGGTGGTGCATTTGGGATATAAACCCATTTCCATAAGAATTCTTTCAGAAGTCAAATGTTTGCTTGTCAAAAATAGCATGAACTTACTTCCAGGAAAAGTCCCTAAGAAAAAATAATTTGAGTAATGAAGCACACTGATGTAACAGTTAATTTAAGAACCCAGAAATAGAGGTAAAGAGTAAAGCAATTATGGGTTAAGAGTCTGCATAAATTCCCCTGGAAGGGGGATATGGCCAGAGATGGCAGTTTGAAAACAGTGAGTCACTAAAAGTAAAAGTTTAAATTACAAGCTGTTTTGGGGGTCTTCAAGAGAGATTTTATAGATTGAACAACAACAAGAGCAAGGATAAGGTATAACGCTGTCATGTAGACTGCAGCCTGAAAAAAAAGCATTGCAGAAAAGCCACATCATCCTGAATTTATATTTCCGTGCATTTGAACAGATTGGAGAGCAGTAAAGTTGTTTTAAGAGCGAGTGATTTAAGTCAGCCAGCTTGTGAATAATACGAGATATTTTTGCATTTACATTAACTTATGTCCATAAATAACGAACTTTAACAATGAACAAAATCCATAATCCTGATAATGCTAAGAAAACTGCAAAGATACCTTTACCTTGAAAAGACAGGATAAAGAAGACAGCATAGAAATTTAGGGAGATTGCAGTTTTGGAAAAATTATATTAACATTTATTAGCTGCTACAGCTTTGAAATGTGATGATTTAAAGAAAGAAGTAGACTGTTGATTTCTAAAAGGTAATGTGTTGGCTGAAAGAGAAGAGAATCTTGTTGAGACCTAAAGTGTTCTTTTAAGGATATATTTCAATGTCATTTCAAAAAATAAACACATTTCCCATAACAAAACAGTGAGGTTAATAGAATAATGCAGGTGAAAGCCTTTTGGCCCGAAGGAGTTCCATCCTTTGGAACAAAGTTTTTTTGTTGAACACACCATGACCCAGGCCTGTGAGTGCCAGCACAGTGGCTGTTTTTACAAGATCTGGTACAGTATTCACAGTAGTTCTGGCCTTAGCACTAGGCAAGGATCATTCTGTTTGCATCTTCCTGATTGCTTCCTCTACAGAAATGGGATAATCCCTCCTCTTCTAACCTGGAGAAAGTAGTTTCTTCCCTCAGTAAAACTAGTTTCTTCTCCAGATTGAGCTTTTCCAACTCTTAGAGGTCTAAAATGAATGATATGAAACATACTATATTTGCATCTATTTTTATTTAAGAGTTATCTAAGGAGATTTATCTAATTAAATAGGAATTTCCTAACAGATGCCAAAATAAACAATCAACAAGTTTTCTTTAAAAATCATATATATTATATAACAAGATCCACCTAAGAGTTAAAATATAAGTAGGTATACAATTTAACTATTTGAAGATAATTTTTCTTCTTACCACTGAAGCAATAAGCAGGTAGTAGTACAATTTGGGGAAAACAATATTTCTGGCTTTTGTTTGTTTTATTTTAATTTGTGATATTCATGAGATCTTTTGTGAAGCCTCTGGGTATATAGTAAAATTAATGGGTTTTTAACTTTGTATTGACTCGTATTTTTGTAGGTTTTAAATTTTTCTTCTGGCTTTAATCTATAATATCTCCTTTTACTTTTTCATTTAGAAATAATGTATTTTCCTCAGGACTGCAATCTCAGTGCAGTCCTCTACTTTTCTATTTGTTGGACGTTCTCTTAGAAGTCTACATTTTTGTCTAGTTAGTACATTTCTAGTTTTTTATACAATTGATAAGAACTCTTTAATCTTATGAATTCTTTATATTTTCTCTTTGGAGACAAGATTTATAGGGATTTCCTTGGGCTTAAACTAGAAAGAAAAACGAATTTGCATATGAAATGTTGAAGGCTTTGTTACAAAGTGGGTTAACATTATATGTATGTTTGAAATAAACTATGTACTTCAACCAGAGCACCTAGCTGTTAACCTCCAGATTAATATGTATCATAAAATATGTGCATGCTTCCAACACATGGCATTGCCTCCTATTACTGCACGTCCAGGAGAAATTGTTTTGTCTTGTAGCAAAAGGCATTAGCTCTTTGCACATTTTTTTTTTTTTTTTTTTTTTTTTAAGGACAGCTATCCAAAAATCAAGCTGAACCCTTGTATGTGAGGACAGAAAAGGACAATTTTTAGACAGGTCTAATATCCAGTTGTACCTTTCAGTCACTTAGAAGGCTTAGAACCCTGAAGCCCAAAGTCACAGGTTTTTTAGGATTATGGTGGTATATACCTCCAGTTTATAGAAAAAAAAATGCGTTGTAGAAAGTCCAAATTAAATTAGGACTAAAATCCAAGTTAAATCTAGAACTAAAGTTTTACTGCCCCAAATACTTGTAAACTCTAGGTTACTGCTCTGTTGTCCATTTCATCAGTTGCAAAATATTCAAGTTAGTCTTTCAGTGCTAACAAGAGCATAAAAATGCATTATGTCTAAAAGCAGAACATGACTGCCAAGCCAGATCTGCGCATTACCGGAGAGTTTGGGGGGCCACCCAAGCGGCATCTACTTGTTTGCTACTGACCTTCAGTTAGACTTGCTCAAGAATTGTTACAGTGTAGTAACATACACCTGCATCTACTCTTGAGTTTATTGAAAACACACGCAAATGTGCACACACACACACATACACACCAGCACACCAGCACGCACCTACTCTAGAGCCTAGAATTTTAAGAGTCAGAACTTTTTATTTGCTTCTGGATTAAGATGGACCCTGTATTTCCTCAGCATGCTAATTAGAAACTCTATAAACAATTCAAAACCAGCTTCTTAAAATTCTGTTTTTAAAAAATTGATGTTAAATATTATCCCCAGAGAGCTCTACTCTGACTTTTCAAATTGTTTTTTTCTCCCTTCATGGGATAAACAGTTAGGGTTTCTTTTTGTTTGTTTTTTTATCTCTCATTGTAAAAAATTCTATCTTAAAAGCTGATTTATTATTTCTTCCTTAGCAAGGATGACTTGGGAACAAAGACGATATTTCATCAGTCTTGTTTTTATTTAAGTTGAAAGGTTATATATTTCTGCTATCTACTGCAATAATGCTAAATACTTTTATAGTGCTTGTAAATCTTATGACATTATTTTTTTAGTTTGTATTTAAGGCATTTACTCAAAAGGGACCCTGTGCCTCAGTTCATGTTACTCTATCATCAGTGTGTATGGTCACTCTATTTTCTAATACTTTGAGGTTGGTTTTGGCTCCGACGTTTCTCTGCCAGATTTATTTCCTTTATTTTCCCCTATATAGCACCATTTGGGCCATTTAATATGTAATTTCCCAACTCACCTTTCATAGTTATTTTAAACGTGTATATATTTGAAATACTGAGTTGTTTTGTATTTTCTAATTTTTGCAAAAGTAGTATTGACTAAAAATCACATCCTATTCTTTTATTTTTTCTACACAAAATTATTGTTTTAAAATTTGTCAGTGTTGCTCCATATAAATTATTGCTTCTGGCCACTGTCTAATATTCCACCATATGTTAATACCATGTTTTGCTTATCCATTACCCTGGTGATACATACTTAGGCTATTTTCAACACTTTATGTCCACCATAAAGCATTAGTACACTCTTTCGTAGAAGTCATATATATGCCTTATTTCACAGATTCCTCCCCAGAATAGCTGTACCATTTTCCCCTCACCAGCAATACTTGGAATTTCTCTCTTGCCATATCCTTTGTCACATGCTGTTAAATCTGCATTTTTTAAAATTAATTAATTAATTAATTTTTGGCTGCATTGGGTCTTCATTGCTACACGCAGGCTCTCTCTAGTTGCAGCGAGTGGGGGCTACTCTGCGTTGCGGTGTGCAGGCTTCTCATTGCAGTGGCTTCTCTTGTTGCGGAGCCCAGGCTCTAGGCGCGCGGGCTCGGTAGTTGTGACTCCCAGGCTCTAGAGCACAGGCTCAGTAGTTGTGGTGCACGGGCTTAGTTGCTCCACAGCATAATTTGCATTTTAACTTCTGGAAATTGGGCATGTGTGGATCCATATGAAGTAAGCTGTTTTAATTCTGCATTGCTCTGATTCTAGAAAAGTTAGGTCTTCATATACTTTCTTGCTATTCATGTTTTTCATTCTATGAATTGCCTATTCATGACCTTCACTCAGTTTTCTATTGAGTATTCTGTGTCTTTAGAGATGTAGAAGTTTTTGTATTCAGATGTTGAGTCCTTTATTGGGTTTTAGCTAATGTATATGTCTTCTACCCATCAACTGTTTTTCAGTCTGACTTTGGTATCCTTTATTATACATAAAATTCTAATTTTTTATTAAAGTATAATTGATTTACAATATTATGTTAATTTCAGGTGTACAACATAGTGATTCAATATTTTTATAGATTATGCTCCATTGAAAGTTATTATAAAATATTGGCTATATTCCCCATGCCCTACAATATATCCTTGTATCTCATTTATTTTATACATAGTTGTCTGCACTTCCTAATTCCCAGTCTGTATCTTGCCCCTCTCGCTTCCCTCTCCCCACTGGTAACCACTAGATTGTTTTCTATATCTGTGAATCTGTTTCTGTTTTGTTGTATTCATTCATTTGTCTTATTTTTTAGATTCTACTTATAAGTGATATCATTACAGTATTTGTCTTTGTCTGACTTATTTCACTAAGCATAATACCCTCCAGGTCCATGTATGTTGGTGCAAATGGCAACATTTAATCATTTTTTATGGCTGAGCAGTGTTCCATTGTGTATATATGGCACGTATTCTTTATTCATTCATCTGTTGATGGACACTTAGGTTGCTTCCATATCTTGGCTATAGTAAACAACACTGTTATAAACACTGGATGTGGGTGCATGCATCTTTTCAAATCGGTGTTTTTGTTTTCTTCAGATATATACCCAGGAGTGGAATTACTGGATTATACGGTTGTTCTGTTTTGTTTTTGTTTTTATTAACATCTTTATTGGAGTATAATTGCTTTACAATGATGTGTTAATTTCTGCTTTATAACAAAGTGAGTCAGCTATACATATACATATGTCCCCATATCTTCTTCCTCTTGTGTCTGTCTCCCTCCCACCCTCCCTATCCCATCCCTCTAGTGGCTACATCAGTTAACATTCCCACCAACAGTGTACCAGGGTTCCCTTTTCTCCACATTCTTGCCAAGGCTTGTTATTTTTGTTCTTTTTTATGATAGCCATTCTGATCTGTGTGAGGTGATCTCTCATTGTGGTTTTGATTTGCATTTCCCTGATGGCTAGTGATGTTGAGCATCTTTTCATGTGCCTGTTGGCCATCTGTATGTTTTCTTTTGAAAAATGTCTGTTCAGCTCTTCTGCACATTTTTTTAAATCAGATTTTTATATTAATAAATTTATAATTTTAATATAGTTAAATTCATCACTTTTGCTTCATACAATGTATGTTTCTTTTTTTTTTCAAAGATCTAGTTCATCTCTTACCCTGAAATCACAAATATATTACCTTGCAATTTCTTTTATTCTCTCTAGATTTTATTTTTCGCATTTAGATATTAAAACTATTGTATTTTAGTTTTGTACATTAGGTGGAATTATATAACATAATGGTTAATAGAATGATTTCTGTGGGGTTTAAGTTCCAGCACCACCGTGTACTTCTTAGGCTAGTCATTTTATCTCTCATACCTCAGTTTTTCCACCTGTAAAATGAGGATAATAGTTTATGCCTTGTGGATTTTTTTGTGAAGATTAGGTGAGCTATATAGGACTGGGTACAACGTAAGTGATATCACTAGGTTAAGATCCAGTCTCATCTCTCTTTTTAAAATGAGACTGTTTCCCCAAAAGCTGTAATTCAACTTCCTCCATTGGACTATGATTCCATCTCTTTCATGTGCCAACTTCCTATCTGTATATAGCTCTATTTCTAGGCCACCTGTTTGATTTGTTTTCTTGTTTGCCGTTTCTTCCAAGGGCATCACACAGTTCTTATCTATCATGACTTCCCAATATATCTTAATGTGTAGGGCACATTCTCCATTTTGAGCTTATTTTTCAAAACTACCTTAGCTGTATGGAGAACTTTATTATTCCAGATACATTTTATTTTATTTTATTTTATTTATAGGAGATAGAGCAATCTGCTCTTTTTTTTTCTTTTTTTTTTGGCTGTGTTGGGTCTTCATTGCTGTGTGTGAGCTTTGTCTAGTTGCAGCGAGGGGTGGGGCAGGAGGCTACTCTTCGTTGTGGTGCACAGGCTTCTCATTGCAGTGGCTTCCCTTGTTGCGGAGCACAGGCTCCAGGCTCGTGGGCTTCAGTAGTTGTGGCTCATGGGCTCTAGAGTGCAGGCTCAGTAGTTGTGGTGCACCAGCTTAGTTGCTCCGTGGCATGTGGGATCTTCCCGGACCAGGGATTGAACCCGTGTCCCCTCCATTGGCAGGTGGATTCTCAGCCACTGTGCCACCAGGGAAGTACCCCAGATACATTTTAGAATCACTTTTTTATGCTGTCACTCAAAAAAAAAAAAAAAAGAGCTTGGCCTTTTATTACAGTTGCATTAGATTAATATAAGGATATTTATATTATTATAGTAAGTCATCTCATCCATACCTGTGATATATATCTCTTTTACTCATGTGTCCTCTAATAAAGTTTTCATTATGAAGATTTTCTGCATAATTTATTAGGTGAAACCCCATACTCTCTATAGGTTTTTTTACTATGGTAAATTCATCTTGTATTGTATCTAGATATTGATGCTATGGAGGAACACAATTGATTTTGGTGTATTAATTTTTTTCCAGCCCCTATGTTGAGCTCTTTTCTTCGATTTAATATCTTATTGATTTTCCTGTGTTTCCAATTAAATACATAATCAAAACAATCTATAAATATGACATTTTTATCTATATTCTTCTAAACCTTCTCTCTCTTTCTATTTCTCTCAATACACAGCTCCAAAAAGGTCAGTTCCAATAGACCAGTAATGTTAGAAATCTTTATCTCAATTCTCTTCTTAAAGGAAATGCTAATTTTTTAAAAAAATGAGTAGTATAATAATTTTTGTTAGTGTATACATGTGCCATGTATTTTTGGTATATAGCCTTTATCAAGGAAAGATAGTTATTATTTGAATCTAGTTTTATAAAATTTACCCTACCCAATAGATTTTGAACCTCATGGGATGCTTTTTATCTCCTCTATCTAAAAATATGATGATATGATTTTCTCCTTTTATTTAACTAATACAGTGAATCACATGAATTGATTGATACTGAACCAACCTTGCATTCTCAAGGATAAACCCACTTGACCAAATCGTATTATAGTATAGATTATCTTTTGCTGTATTACAAACCACCTCAAAACTTAGTGGCTTAGGGAGATTAGCTCGGTGCTTTGTGACCACCTAGAGGGGTGGGTGGGATAGGGAGGGTGGGAGGGAGGGAGACACAAGAGGGAAGAGATATGGGAACATACGTATATGTATAACTGATTCACTTTGTTATACAGCAGAAACTAACACACCATTGTAAAGCAATTAGACTCCAATAAAGATGTAAAAAAAAAAACAAAAAACCTTAGTGGCTTAAAATAGCAATTACTTGGCCATTTGGGACTGGATTCATCTAGGTAGTGTTTTACTTTTGGTTTTTTCTGGGCTCCTTCATGCAGTTTTAGTCAACTGATGGATCAGCGGAGTGAGAGCTGGTCTGAGACAACCTCACTCACAGGTTTGGTGGTTGGCATGGACAGTGGGAGCACCTGGTCCACTTGTCTTCAGAACCTAGTGGGCTAGTCCTCGGCAGCTGAGCCATCAAGCTCTTTTGCTATTGTCTCATCATGTGGGTTGAGTATGCCAAAGCCCAGTCCTGCTGAAGTGGTGACTCAGGAATGAGGGTGTCAGAAGGGGATTGTACCATAATTTTTGAAACATCCTATCACAGTGTTTTTAATATACCTTAAAACTCTGTGGAATAATATTGTATTTAGGTTTTTGACTTACATTTTTGATAAGGAAAATTTGATTGTAATGTTTTTTTATATTGCCCCTGTTTGGTATCATATTCTTCTTCCACCTCTAGCCCCATTATTCTAGCTTGGGGTACTTAAAATGTATTGAAGGGGATAGAAATGAGTATTGCATCTTAAATAAAATAGTCTTGGACAAGTGGTTCCCACTTATCACCGAGGTTGTTCAACAGGCTGCACTGTCACAGTGGACTGTTGAACCCTTATGCACACCAAGCATTGCATCTCACTTACACCTTACTAGCATTCTTGTGCTGGTTCCTTGATTTTAATTTAAAAAGTAATAAGTCCTTGAAAAAATACAAAGTAAGAAGCAAAAACCTTCCATCACCCTAGTCTCTTTCCCTCACAGGGGAAACAACTATAAAGTTAAGATGTCAATTTAAAAATATTTACAAGATGAAAATGATTCTTAAAAGTCCTTGGGGGCATTTAATCATTGAAGGGTATGCTGAAGAAGGTAAGTAACAGTTTGACCTCCAATCCAGAGGCTATTGGCAAGAAGTGTAAACAGTGCTCTAACAACATGGCCTAATAGAACTATAGAGCTAAAGAAAAAGCTAGGATTAGGGTTATTGGGGCCAAATTCACATTTTTCATAATGAAGAACCTGAAAATCATGAAATACTGACTGGTCTCTAATTCTAAGTCATTCCAGAATGCTATTTTCTATGTCGAAGAATGGAGTTTGAGAGAGAAATAAGAAGGAATAAAGTCCAATTTGGTTTTAAAGAATCATGGAGAAATGAAGATTATTTCTTTCATAATTTCCCTGTAGATAGAGCTCTTCTGTGACTGACTGTTTCATTAAAGCAGGGAAATACAGGACGTAATCCAGAACATCATATCAGTTTACTTCAAGTCAATCCTCTTCTGGGCAAACACATCTTTAACTTCATTTGTATTATATAGTATTTTAAATTATGAATTGTTTTGTCTTCTCAGGTCAGTTTCTTTTAGCCACGTGGGTTTGTTCTCTATTTATTCCTTCCTCCTTCCCTCTCTTCCTTCTTCTCTCCTGTACTCCTTTTTTATTAGTGAATTGGAAAGACGATTTCCTTATATATGCTAAACTATGCAGTAGCAAAACCCCAAAATGTAACTAACATTTTATGAAGAAGACAATAATGAAAAAAAATTATAGTGGAAAAATCTTAGGAAACTGGAAGGAATTTGGGGGTCTTTCTGTCTCGAAGCAGATTTGGAATGTGAATTTCAGGTCCTCTTTTTTAATGCAGGGTTGCTAGTTGAGCCTTTATTTTGTCTCCAGAAAAACAATCAGCTTACATATTTTTTTTAACAAGGTTTTCTTCACCTTTGGAAATTAGTAATGATTAAAAAGAATATTATATACTTAAGTGATGTCTAATTTTTTTCCTCATGGGTTCACCGTAGTTCAGGTTATAGCCCTGATCTGTTTAATCCTCCAACAATCCTGAGAGGGAGCAAAGGGGCAGATGTTCTTTCCTCATTTCACAGATGAGAAAACTGAGGTTCAAAGAGTCAAACTGAGGTTAAGTGCTTCTGCCAAGGTCATTCTCTGAGGTGAAGCCAGAGCCAGGAATAGCACCTCAACCTCTTGTTTTCTCTCATGTGATTCTCCATCCGCTGACCCACTCTGACTATAAAAACGCACTGTAGCAGGCCTCACACAGTCCCTGAAACGTCCTTTTAGTAGGACACTATGGCAGTGACAAGATTGAACAGATATAAAGAATGCTGTAAAAAAGGACCTGTCTTTTTTGTTGACTCCATCCCATATAATTCCACAGCCACACTGCATGAGAAACATGAGCCATCCATTAAGATCATGTTCCCATTAGTTCCCAAAATCTAGCTAGAACTAGATTTTGCAGAAATTGAAGACACATCTTGTGGCCTGACTGCTGAAAATGAGCGTCTCAGGAGTCAGAGAGGCATTGCTGCTCAACGAAGTCAAGAATGTCCTTTGCTAATTGTTTCTCCTCCATTTCTGAGGGAATTTAAATTCATGATCGGCGCCATATATTATACTTCAGTACTATTCATCATCCATCTTGTACATATTTGCAGGAAAGAATGTTGCCCAAGTCATTATATCCCGCCATGATTCACAGCCGTATGACCTTAGGTGGCAGCTCAGCAGGAGCTTACCGGTGCCTTAAATCATCCCTGTTGTGGACATACAAGAGCGTGACCTCCGACTTCCCAAGCTGTCTCTTCATGAAATGAAAATGGAACTGAGAGTTTAGGGGAAAGTTTTGAAAGTGTCTGGCTCTTGTAGTCATCTAATGAGGTCCTCATTTCTAGCTGCTAAGCATGCCCTTTAATTGGTGGTCACTCGAAAATCAATGATAATATAACTGTCCAACTCTTTGGAGCTATTTTTCTCTCTGCTTTCTATCCTGCAAGTGCACGATAAAAGAAACCACCCATTCAGCCATTATCTTGTGTCACTTACTATTCAGAGATCAGTCTTCCTTTATGTGCTCCTTCAGGAAAGACCTGGGTTGTATTTTTCACTTGCCTTTCAGGCAGAGAGTAGAGTCCTTGGCACAGATTAAGTCCTCAAAAATGTCAGATGGGTGGATGGGTGGGCAGTGGATTGTAGCACACGAGCAGCTACAGTAACATTGTGATTTTTTTTACTGTACATGACAAGGAAATGACCTCAGTTGGGGAAATAAATGCCTAGCACATATGCCACCACTTTCCCCTTCCATCTTCATTACAGTCCTTACTAATCTATTATGACATTTTTTTCCCATTGGGTCTAGACATGACCTCAGGATGCTTGTAGAATATAAACAGTCCTGTGCAATGTAAACCTTGTATAATGTTAACAATGCTTTACTGTTTGATTTGAGTTGGGACACGAGAAGAATCCTATTTTCCGTCCATAACATAGACGTTGGGAATAATAGCTAATGCTTATGTAAACATATAGATTCATAGGATAGAAAAAATAATTTTTAAGAAATGACCTAGTACAGACTCAGGGGGAAAATATATGTTAACTTGATTATAGAAATTTGGTTCAGCCACTCAGCTTCAACCTTCAAAAATCATGTCACTTTTTATTTTAAACCAACATATGAATCCAAGGTATAGCAAAATAAACCGTAAACCTTGCAGAACAGGGCCCTTCTAGATACGATCTCGTTAGGACCTGATCCTCCATGGTTGTATCTACGCAGAGGGGTAACGCCAGGTCCCCTACTGGGAAGTTGAATTGGAGGAAGAGATAGACATAGAGGTACTATGGATAATTCTAGACTGACATGGTCATCAAGAAGTCCTGTGAAAAATAATTTCTGGTGAGTATAGAGTAAATCAGCAATGAGAAACGGAGAGGGTTGGAATTAAGTAGACTCACCACTAGTCCGTGGTTATTACCAGTGTAGCAGTTTAGCAATGAATTACTCAAGGTAATTGATGCTAGGTAGTATGACAAACACTCCTGAAAGCCAAGTGTCTTAACTTAATAAATGTTTATTTCTCTTGTCAGAGACCAGCGTGAATTAGGTGGTTCATTCTTAGCAGATTGCTTTCAAGTAGTGAATCAGGAACCCATGCCCCCTCCACCTTGAGGTGTTGTCTTAAGTGCATGACTACCTAAACTACAGCAGAAGGGAACATGGGCAATCATGCATAATATCTCCTGGCTGGGCCTGAAAGTGGTAGACCCATACCCTTTCAACAAGAATGCAAAAACTTGACCTCTGCCTGGCTCCAAGGGAGGTTAGAAAAGGTCATTGTTCTGTGTGTCCAGGAAGAGGAGAATGAAATGCATCTCACTGTCTCATCCATAGCTGAAGGCAGGTAATCTGTGACAGAGAGCAATGTTTGCAGGTGGTGATACATGAAGATTGAGGAAGATTGATTTCTCAATCATTGAGGAGTACTGTTCCGTCTAACTGAGTTCTGAATGGTAATAAAGTCATCCACTGAAAACTTACCAATCTAGTTTGTGTGCAAGATGATATGAATTATAGTCTTACCGTTAATTTAGCAGACCCACAAATATTTACATCTACCAAGCACTGTGCCGGCAACTGCAGCTTACCAGTACTTCTTTCCTGGGCCCTGGATAATTTCCAGTAGTTGGTATCAGGATCTAAGCTATCCACTTGATGTGGACACTAGTCCCCTTGTAGCCCTCTCACAGGAGCCTTTAACCATTCGTGGCCAAAAACAAAGGAAATGGGCAAGAGTTACTGCTCTGCTTATCAGAAAGTGTCTCCTAAAGTCTTGTCTCCTAAATTATTTTTCTGGCCCCTTTATAGTAATTCTTTCTTTCTTCACATTTCTTGGCCTACTGAACGCTATAATCAAATCCTCCCTCAATTTTCTTTTTTCTGAAGTATATAAAACTACATTTTCTTCAGCCTTTTTTAAAAAAAAATGATAATTATCTTGTTTGTATTTGGAAAATCTAATGAGATCACATATTTAAAAATCACATACTATCAAAAGATAAATAGTAGTAGTAATTCCTTCTGGAATTTTTTTCCCCCTCATCCAACCAACGTTAGGTCCCTTACCCCCTTTCTTAGCAACTTTTATTAATTTCTTATGTGTCTATCAGAAGTTTTTTGTGGCAAAGGTACATGTGTATGTTTCAGAGGTTACTGTTGTCATGAATTCACAGAAGCCAGAGCCTGGAAAGCATTAAGTGGTCCTGAGCACCCCATTTCCAATGAGAGAGCGTAGCAGTGCTCAAACGGCTGGGTGTCCTATAATTCAACTCAATTCTGGCACTATCTACCTGTAGATAGCTTCAGATCTCACATGTTAAGGGCTCAGTCCAGCAGGAATGCACACACACACTTCAGGTGCCAGTCACCAAGTATATGTTGTCACCTGTGCTTCTGACCCTTGTACCACCGATCAGAGGTTCCAACGACCCCCTTCTTAGCTTTAATTAATTTGCTCAAGTGACTCATAGAACTCACAGAAATATTCTGTTAACTAGATTAACCGGTGTATTATAAAATGATAAAACTCAGCAACAGCCAGATAGAAAACATGTATAGGACGAGGTATGGGGAGAAAGCACGGAGCCCACTCTCCCCAAATCTCCATGTGCACACCAAGTGGGAAGCTCCCTGAACCCTGTCCTTGGGGGTTTATGGAGGCTTCAGTACACAGGCGTGACTGAATAACTCACTGGCCATGGGCGATTGAGCTCAATCTTGAGTGGCTCTTCCCTGCCCTGAGGTCAAGGGGGTGGGACTGAATGTTCCAACCGCTAATCACAAGGTTGGCTCCACAGGCTGCCGCTCCCATCCTTAGGTGCCTTCCAAAGATCACCTTGTTAACATAACAAAAGACACCATTATCATCTCATCACTTAGGAAATCCCAAGGGTTTTAGAAACTCTGGCAGAAACTGGGACAGAGACCAAAAATATAATTCTTATTACTCCTAAATCACAGTTATCTAGGTAAATGTTTGTATCACCCCAAACAGGCAGTAGTCACCAGGGAAAATAAGTTAATTGCCAGTCTTTTCTATTAATTTTTAAAAATCAGATTTAAGAAGAGAATTTTTTTAATGGCCAGTGAAAATGTCTCTTACTTTAGCTCTTGCCTTTTTCTACTTACTTATTTTTTCAATTTTTAGTTTAGTTTTGAAAAGTGTCTTTAAGTTATTTTAAGGTTAGAACCAAACCTTCCAGGGTTAAAAAGATATTGCGTCTCTTGAAAGAGATTATTTTAGACTTAGTGAAATGGATTTGATGCTAGAGAACATGTGACATCATACATTTGACCTTTTTGAAATGATTTACATTATATCAGCTACATTTTAAGTCCAGCAACTATAACCAAAAAAAAGAAAACAAAAAACCCTACTAATTAAGGCAACTTTGCAGATTGATGGCATTAGATTATCAATTAAGATCTCAGTTTTAAACCAGATTTTTCCTCTAAATAGTGATCCAAAGAACACTAGTTTTACAGTCAGTCTAATTAGTCAGACAGCCTTCTGATTGTTTAGTGCCTTCACTTGAAGTTTGTTAAATATTTTGAATAGCACCTATGCTCCCATGGGACATTAGTGAATGTGAAGTCAACAAAAAAGAAAAAAAAAGTAAGAAAAAGGATTTTGTAGTAAAATAAACTTGAGAAATCCTGGGTTCAGTAAATTTAAACATGTTTCGTGACGGGAGGACTTTTGAGATGTGGAATGAGCTATAATGTGCTCTGTGAATTTCACTGTTAAGTAGAGTTTGGTCTGAAGTGTTCTTAAACTTCATTTGGCTCTGCAACCCTTTGTCAGTGGAACATTTTAAAGGACTCTTTGTTTCTAGCAACTTTGGAAAATGCTGTTCTGGTCTCAGTTAAGCCCTTGAAATCTTAGCATTTGGAAGGAGATCCACACACAAGCTCATCCAGTTTCTGGTACAGAAATCTACCATGTATCCATGCTATAGGCTCACTCAGCTGTGGATGAGTATTTTGATAACAAAATGCTCATTACCCATAAATCAGCTGATTCTGTAGTCGGAATGCTGGTCTGTTAGGAGGTTTTAACTTCTTAAGTGCCTTTTACTATTAGAAAATTTTAAGTTTTAAAATTTTGTCTCTTGGACCTAGATCTTATCTCTGGATTAAGATAAGTCCTACTCAAGTAAAAGAATCCTTATTTTTCAAGGATGATTTGTACATGAAAAATAAAAAAAATCCATATACTTAAAATCATCTGTAAATAGTGACTGAAGAGTAATTGAAAATACATTTGAAAATAATTTTCATTTGAAATTTATGTCAAAATATGTTATTATATAAACGAATCCAGTATATTTTCTCTTACAGCCAGTAAAATTTAGGTTAAATTTTAATTAAGCACAAGTGCTACAATTAAAAAAAAAGAATTACATTTTGTTTTGAGTGATTATTTCAGCAAAACTGGTTTATGGAACAGTAAACTGTCCTTCACTGCATGTTCAATGTTAGCAGCTCAAACAGGCTAATTCTGGTAAAAATTCAACAGTTTTCCAAGGCCTTCTCTTAATTATTTGATACTCAATTGTTTATCTTTTACTTCTATTGTATCTCTTTTTTAAATTGTTAACTACATATCCTCATTTATCAATGGCTTTGTATGTGTAACCCAGCAGATCTCTGGTATTATTTACAATGGCTTCATGATATTATATCTTTAAAATTCAGAATTTCACTTTAAAGTTGATTTGAATTTTATTTCTATTATACGGTATTATGTTTATGTTATGAATCCATCAATGAGTAATTTGCTGAAACAGGATGAGCAGTTTGCTGACTTAGAAGGGCTGGAATCTATAGACACCTTAAAATTAGGGTGTAGATAACGAATAGTTGGATGGCAAGAAACCCTGTTATATGAAAACAGGAATAATGAGTGTTCCAAATCTTATCTTTTCTGTTCTTACTTTTCTCCAAAAGTTAGTTCTAGAGTCCTTAATTCTCCATTCAGTATTAAATGATTGACTATTTGCAGCCATCCCACCATTCTCCCCACTTCTAGGCCTGAGTTTGATTAAACCTTTTGGTTTCATCCTTTATTTGTGAAGTAGTGTTCCTAGTCAAGCCAGAAGGCTGTTCCATTAAAGGTTTAGCATTTTAGTGATTTTAGTAGTAAGGGTAAGGATAAGTGGTCTTCAGCCCATCACAGTCTTCCACCCAACCTTTCTTCAGATGAATTTCCTGCAGTAGAAAAATTAGACAACCAGGCTGAATGATTGAGTCCCTGACTATGACTAGCAATGAACTACTCAGCCCTGGCTTCCTGGGCATGCCATCCTTCAAAAAGAGCCTGCCAGATGGAATCTCAATCCCCTAGCTTGGCATTCAAGATACTCATACTCTAATCCACCAAAATCCACTTCCAGTAATTCTCCCCACTTCTTTCATACAGCAAATATCCATTCACCCAACTGCATTCACTTATCTGGAGTACAAGTTCTTTTCCTTATATTCCAATATATCCCTATTTCATCTGCCTAGGAAGTCTTTCAAATTCTTCACAATCATAAATCCTACATGGTCTTTACTTTCCTACCTTTACAACTTGGCCTTAAGAAAATTTTTGCTTTCCAACATCTATAAGTCAATCAATCAATAAACCATTAATAAGTTCATAGGCTGCTTCAATACAGTTCTCCTCAATACAAATATAGTGGTCAATCCTTAATAATAACAGCTTATATTTGATCACATAGAAATGTATCTTAACTCACATATTTGTTATCTAAAATGATAGTATAGCACTCTTCATTTTGTTGGCTATTTTCACATGTTTTAATGTCAGTATCACCTCTTTGAAGACTTAAAGTATATGTTGTCCATTTTTTCAGTATTTTAGTATCCTGCCCTGTTTTACCCTTAGTGGGTGTTCAATAAATGACTTCGACACTTCACAGAATGGAGAAAATTTTCCCTAATCCTACAAGGGTTGACCCTATCTGACTTTGCACATCACTTGTTAATGGCAGCTGGGTAGCTGTGTTTGATAGAAATTCAAGAAAAATTTTCTACATGTTTCAAGACCAAAGCCACAGTCATATGAGGACCTTAGTCAGCATCATGAATATATTCTTAAACATATATAATGGAGAATTGCACTTTTATGATTTTGTGATGAATCACATGTAAAACAGTCATTCACATTTTATTTTATTTATTTATTATTTTTAAATATCTTTATTGGAGTATAATTGCTTTACAATGGTGTGTTAGTTTCTGCTTTATAACAAAGTGAATCAGCTATACATATACATATATCTCCTCCCTCTTGCATCTCCCTCCCACCCTCCCTATCCCACCCCTCTAAGCGGTCACAAAGCACTGAGCTGATCTCCCTGTGCTATGTGGCTACTTCCCACTAGCTGTCTATTTTACATTTGGTAGTGTATATATGTCCATGCCACTCTCTCTTTGTCCCAGTTTACCCTTCCCCCTCCGCGTGTCCTCAAGTCCATTCTCTATGTCTGCGTATTTATTCCTGTCGTGCCCCTATGTTCTTCAGAAACATTTTTTTTCATTTTTTTTTTTTTTTAGATTCCATATATCTGTGTTAGCATATGGGATTTGTTTTTCTCTTGCTGACTTACTTCACTTTGTATGACAGACTCTAGGTCCATCCACCTCACTATGAATAACTCAATTTCGTTTCTCTTTACAGCTGAGTAATATTCCATTGTATATATGTGCCACATCTTCATTATCCATTTATCTGTCGCTGGACACTTAGGATGCTTCCACGTCCTGGCTATTGTAAATAGAGCTTCAAAGAACATTGTGGTACATGTCTCTTTTTGAATGATGATTTTCTCAGGGTATATGCCCAGCAGTGAGATTGCTGGGCCGTATGGTAGTTCTATTTTTAGTTTTTTAAGGATCCTAAATACTGTTCTCCATAGTGACTGTATCAGTTGACATTCCCACCAACAGTACAAGAGTGTTCGCTTTTCTCCACACCGTCTCCAGCATTTCTTGTTTGTAGATATTTTGATGATGGCCATTCTGACCGGTGTGAGGTGATACCTCATTGCAGTTTTGATTTGCATTTCTCTAATGATTAGTGATGTTGAGCATCCTTTCATGGGTTTGTTGTCAATCTGTGTATTTTCTTTGGAGAAATGTCTATTAAGGGCTTCTGCCCATTTGGGGATTGGCTTGTTTGTTTTATTGATATTGAGCTGCATGAGCTGCTTGTATATTTTGAGATTAATCCTTTGTCAGTTTCTTCATTTGCAAATATTTTCTCCCATTCTGAGGGTTGTCTTTTGGTCTTGTTTATGGTTTCCTTTGCTGTGCAAAAGCTTTTAAGTTTCATTAGGTCCCATTTGTTTATTTTTGTTTTTATTTCCATTTCTCTAGGAGGTGGGTCAAAAAGGATCTTGCTGTGAGAGTATCCTGCCTATGTTTTCCTCTAAGAGTTTTATAGCATCTGGTCTTACATTTAGGTCTTTAATCCATTTTGAGTTTATTTTTGTGTATGGTGTTAGGGAGTGTTCTAATTTCATTCTCTTACATGTAGCTGTCCAGTTTTCCAAGCACCATTATTGAAGAGCCTGTCTTTTCTCCATTGTATATTCTTGCCTCCTTTATGAAAAATAAGGTGACCATATATGCGTGGGTTTCTCTCTGGGCTTTCTATCCTGTTCCATTGATGTATATTTCTGTTTTTGTGCCACTACCATACTGTCTTGGTTAGTGTACCTTTGTAATATAGTCTGAGGCCTGGGAGCGTAATTCCTCTAGCTCTGTTTTTCTTTGTCAAGATTGCTTTGGCTATTCAGGGTCTTTTGTGTTTCCATACAAATTGTGAAATTTTTTGTTCTAATTCTATGAAAAATGCTGTTGGTAGTTGGATAGGTATTGCATTGAATCTGTAGATTGCTGTGGGTAGTATTGTCATTTTCACAATGTTGATTCTTCCAATCCAAGAACATGGTATATCTCTCCATCTGTTTGTATCATGCTTAATTTCTTTCATCAGTGTCTTACAGTGTTCTGCATAAAGGTCTTTTGTCTCCTTAGGTAGGTTTATTCCTAGGTATTTTATTCTTTTTGTTACAGTGGTAAATGGGAGTGTTTCCTTAATTTTTCATTATTAGTGTATAGGAATGCAAGAGATTTCTGTTCATTTATTTTGTATCCTGCTATATAACCAAATTCATTGATTAGCTCTAGTAGTGTTCTGGTAGCATCTTTAGGATTTTCTATGTATAGTATCATGTCATCTGCAAATAGTGACAGCTTTACTTCTTCTTTTCCAATTTGGATTCCTTTTATTTCTTTTTCTTCTCTGATTTCTGTGGCTACAACTTCCAAAACTATGTTGAATAATAGTGGTGAGAGTGAACAACATTGTCTTGTTCCTCATCTTAGAGTAAATGGTTTCAGATTTTCGCCATTGAAAACGGTGTTGGCTGTGGGTTTGTTATATACGGCCTTTATTATGTTGAGGCAAGTTCCCTCTATGCCTACTTTCTGCAGGGTTTTTATCATAAATGGGTGTTGAATTTTGTGGAAAGCTTTTCCTGCATCTATTGAGATGATCATATGGTTTTTCTCCTTCTATTTGTTCATATGGTTTATCACATTGATTGATTAGCATATATTGAAGAATGCTTTCATTCCTGGAATAAACCCCACTTGATCATGGTGTATGATCCTTTTAATGTGCTGTTGGATTCTGTCTGCTAGTATTTTGTTGAGGGTTTTTGCATCTATGTTCATCAGTGATATTGGCCTGTAGTTTTCTTTCTTTGTGACATCTTTGTCTGGTTTTGGTATCAGGGTGATGGTGGCCTCGTAGAATTAGTTTGGGAGTGTTTCTCCCTCTGCTATATTTTGGAAGAGTTTGAGAAGGATAGGTGTTAGCTCTTCTGTAAATGTTTGATAGAACTCTCCTGTGAAACCATCTGGTCCCGGGCTTTTGTTTGTTGGAAGACTTTTAGTCACGGTCTCTATTTCAGTGCTTCTGATTGGTGTCTTTATATTTTCTATTTCTTCCTGGTTCAGTCTCAGAAGGTTGTGCATTTCTAAGAATTTCTGTGTTTCTTCCAGGTTGTCCATTTTATTGGCATAGAGTTGCTTGTAGTGATCTCTCATGATCCATTGTATTTCTGCAGTGTCTGTTGTTACTTCTCCTTTTTCATTTCTAATTCTATTGATTTGAGTCTTCTTCCTTTTTTTCTTGATGAGTCTGGCTAATGGTTTATCAATTTTGTTTAACTTCTCAAAGAACCAGCTTTTAGTTTTATTGATTTTTGCTCTCATTTCCTTCATTTGTTTTTCATTTATTTCTGATCTGATTTTTATGATTTCTTTCCTTCTGCTAACTTTGGGGGTTTTGTTGTTCTTCTTTCCCTATTTGCTTTAAGTGTAAGGTTAGATTGTTTATTTGAGTTGTTTCTTCCTTCTTGAGGTAGGCTTGTATTGCTATAAACTTCCCTCTTACAACTGCTTTTGTAGCATCCCGTAGGTTTTGCGTCATCGTGTTTTCATTGTCATTCGTTTCTAGGTATTTTTTGATTTCCTCTTTGATTTCTTTAGTGATCTCTTGGTTATTTAGTAACATATTGTTTAGCCTCCATGTTTTTGTATTTTTTACAGTTTTTTTTCCTGTAATTGATATCTAGTCTTGTAGCATTATGGTCAGAATAGATACTTGATAACGATTTTAATTTTCTTACATTTACCAAGGCTCAACTTGTGACAAGTCAATATATGATCTATCCTGGAGAATGTTCCATGAGCACTTGAGAAGAAAGTATATTCTGTTCTTTATGGATGGAATGTTCTATAAATATCAGTTAAGTCCATCTTGTTTAATGTGTCATTTAAAGCTTGTGTTTCCTTATTTATTTTCATTTTGGATGATCTGTCCTTTGGTGAAAGTGGGGTGTTAAAGTCCCCTACTATGATTGTGTTACTGTCGATTTCCCCTTCTATGGCTGTTAGCATTTGCCTTATGTATTGAGGTGCTCCTATTTTAGGTGTATAAATATTTACAGTTGTTATATCTTCTTCTTGGATTGATCCCTTGATCATTATGTAGTGTCCTTTTTTGTCTCTTGTAATAGTCTTTATTTTAAAGTCTATTTTGTCTGATATGAGAATTGCTATTCCAGCTTTCTTTTGATATCCATTTGCATGGAATATCTTTTTCCATCCCCTCACTTTCAGTCTGTATGTGTCCCTAGTATGTGTCTGAAGTGGTTCCTTTGTAGACAGCATATATAGGGGTCTTGTTTTTGTATCCATTCAGCCAGTCTATGTCCTTTGGTTGGAGCATTTAATTCATTTACATTTAAGGTAGTTATTGATATGTATGTTCCTATTACCATTTTTTTAATAGTTTTGGGTTTGTTATTGGAGGTTTTTTCCTTCTCTTGTGTTTCCTATCTAGAGAGTTTCCTTTAGCATTTGTAGTAAAGCTGGTTTTGTGGTGCTGAATTCTCTTAGCTTTGGCTTGTCTGTAAAGGTTTTAATTTCTCCGTCCAATCTGAATGAGATCCTTGCTGGGTAGAGTTATCTTGGTTGTAGGTTTTTCCCTTTCATCACTTTAAATATGTCCTGCCACTCCCTTCTGGCTTGCAGAGTTTCTGCTGAAAGGTCAGTTGTTAACTTTATGGGGATTCCCTTGTATGTTATTTGTTGTTTTCCCTTGCTGCTTTTAATATTTTTTCTTTGTATTTAATTTTGATAGTTTGATTAATATGTATCTTGGCATGTTTCTCCTTGGATATTTCCTGTAAGGCACTGTCTGTGCTTCCTGGACTTGATTGCCTACTTCCTTTCCCATATAAGGGAAGTTTTCAACTGTATTCTCCTCAAATATTTTCTCAGCCCCTTTCTTTTTCTCTTCTTCTTCTGCAACCCCTATAATTCGAATGTTGGTGTGTTTAATGTTGTCCCAGAGGTCTCTGAGACTGTCCTCAATTTTTTTTATTCTTTTTTCTTTATTCTGCTCTGCAGTAGTTATTTCTACTATTTTATCTTCCAGATCACTCTTCTGTTCTTCTGCCTCAGTTATTCTGCTATTTATTCCTTCTAGAGAATTTTTAATTTCATTTATTGTGTTCTTCATCATTGTTTGCTCTTTAGTTCTTCTAGGTCCTTGTTAAACGTTTATTGTATTTTCTCCGTTCTATTTCCAAGCTTTTGGCTCATCTTTACTATCATTACTCTGAATTCTTTTTCAGGTGGACTGCCTATTTCCTCTTCATTTGTTTCGTCTGGTGGGATTTTTCCTTGTTCCTTCATCTGCTGTGTATTTCTCTGTATTCTCATTTTGCTTAACTTACTGTGTTTGGGGTCTCCTTTTTGCAGGCTGCAGGTTCGTAGTTCCTGCTGTTTTTGGTGTCTGCCCCTAGTGGCTAAGGTAGGTTCAGTGGGTTGCGTAGGCTTCCTGGTGGATGGGAGTGGTGCCTGTGTTCTGGTGGATGAGGCTGCATCTTGTCTTTCTGGTGGGCAGGACCGCATCCTGTGGTGTGTTTTGGGGTGTCTGTGACCTTATTATGATTTTAGGCAGCCTGTGTGCTAATGGGTGGGGTTATGTTCCTCTCTTGCTAGTTGTTTGGCATAGGGTTTACAGCACTGGAGCTTGCTGGTCGTTGAGTGGAGCTGGGTCTTAGCGTTTAGATGGAGATCTCTGGGAGAGCTTTCGCCTTTTGATATTACGTGGTGCTGGGGTGTCTCTCGTGGACCAATGTCCTGAACTTGGCTCCCCTGCCTCAGAGGCACAGGCCTGACACCCTTCCGAGCAGCAAGACCCTGTCAGCCACATGGTTCAGAACAAAAGGGAGAAAAAAAGAAAGAAAGAAAGTAAATAAATAAAAGTTATTTAAATAAGAAATAAAAAAATTTTTTAAATTTTTAAAAATTAAAAAGTAATTTAAAAAAAGAAAGAAGAGAGCAACCAAACCAAAAAAGAAATCCACCAATGATAACAAGCACTATAAAGTATACTAAAAAGCAAAAAAACAAAAGAAGTACAGACAGAACCATAGGACAAATGGTAGAAGCAAAGCTATACAGACAAAATCACAGAAAGTCCACTGCCTCAATTTTGGGGTGATTCATTGTCTATTCAGGTATTCCACTGCTGGGATAGATTTCCCTTTTTCTTCTTTGTTCGCACAGCTCCTGGGGCTCAGCTTTGGATTTAGCCCTGCCTCTGCGTGTAGGTCACCTGAGGGCGTCTTTTCTTCACCCAGACAGTACAGGGTTAGAGGAGCAGCTGCTTCGGGGGCACTGGCTCACTCAGGCCGGGGGGAGGGTGGGGTACGGAGTGCGGGGCGAGCCTGCTGCAGCAGAGGCCAGCGTGACGTTGCACCAGGCTGAGGCGCGCTGTGCATTCTCCCGCGGAAGTTGTCCCTGGAATTTGGGACCCTGGCAATGGCGGGCTGCAAAGGCTCCCGGGAGGGGAAGTGTGGACAGTGGCTTGTGCTTTCACACAGGATTCTTGGTGGCTGCAGCAGCAGCCTTAGCATCTTATACCTGTCTCTGGGGTCCACGCTGATAGCCGCGGCTCGTGCCCATCTCTGGAGCTCGTTTCGGCAGTGCTATATTAATCCCCTCTCCTTGCGCACCCCGAAACAGTGGTGTCTTGCCTCTTAGGCAGATCCAAACATTTTCCTGGAGTCCCTCCCAGCTAGCTGTGGCACACTAGCCCCCTTCAGGCTGTGTTCACTCAGCCAACCCCAGTCCTCTCCCTGGGATCTCACCTCTGAAGCCCGAGCCTCAGCTCCCAGCCCCCACCTGCCCTGGCAGGTGAGCAGAGAAGCCTCTGAGGCTGGTGAGTGCTGGTCGGCACCGATCTGTGCGGGATGCTCTCTGCTTTGACCTTCGCACCCCTGTTGCTGTGCTCTCCTCCGTGTCTCCAGAGCTTCCCCCCTGCCCCCACTGCTCCCTGTCTCTACCAGTGAAGGGGCTTCATAGTGTGTGGAAACTTTTCCTCCTTCACAGCTCCCTCCCAGAGGTGCAGTTCCCGTCCCTATTCTTTTGTCTCTGTTTTTTCTTTTTTCTTTTGCCTTACCCAAGTACGTGGGGAGTTTCTTGCCTTTTGGGAAGTCTGAGGTCTTCTGCCAGCATTCAGTAGGTGTTCTGTAGTTGTTCCGCATGTAGATGTATTTCTGATGTATTTGTGGGGAGGAAGGTGATCTCCACGTCTTACTCCTCTACCATCTTGAAGGTTCATTCGTATTTTAAATACTCTTCAGAGCACAATTTTTTAACTTTTATTTCTCTAAACATAATTATTTAATAATTAAGAGGTGTCAAAATATTACAGTTGGTTTTTCTTGTCATTCTGTTTGTTTGCTTGATCCCATATTGTATCTTGGATATTTTGGGGCAACTTATATTCTGTAGCAGTATACAGTATATATGCACAATGTTTTAAAAATCTGATGTGTTAATATTGAGTTTTACTGTCACCTAGATGGCAGATATGCAAAAAATAAATTCATTAAAATATTTCTAATGTCCTGGTTTTAAAATAGGGAGCACTTTCTCAATGTTCATCTCCTCACATAGTCATAAAGTTTCCTACTTTAACAAAAGTCACTTGGTTCTCTGCACGCCAGTGAACTTGAATGTTAAATTTACAAGTTCATGCTAATGTGTTCTCTGCTAAATTTGGGGATTTTCTTTCTGTGTATCCATTGATATTTCACTATCTATCATGGTGGTGTAAATGCTTGGGATAGCTTGACCTAAAGGCATCCAAATTCGTGGAAATGGGACGATATAATTAAATATCACAATTAATAGGCTTGATGCTCCTATTTCATTCTTCACACAAACATATTAAAAGTAGATTTTTTTTTATTAGGTAAGACTTGGTTCTATATATAGTTGAGCCAGAAGTAAAATTATTCCTAAACCAGCCTGTCTCTCAACGTAATGCATCAGCTTCAGCCTGTACACATAATGACAGTCAGACCTTGATTGGCTTTTTTCTCTTCCAACTGACGATGTAGACAGCAAACGGGAACCCTGTCTGAGAAGAGTTTGTGTATAGACCCAGAGAAAAATTTTAACATGGCACTGTTGTTTATGTTATGATCAACCAAATTTATTGATCCAGTCATTTATTTATGTGTTCTTACAAAGTCCTGTATTCATCCATCCAGCACATTTTCTGAATACTTACCATGCACCAAATACTGAAACTATAGTAATAAGCAAAACAGACATAGCCCACGTAGTCCCGGATTTCATAATTTGGAAAGCGCAGCTGGACTAGAGTTACCCTTAGGAAAAATACGTTCAAATATAATTAGATAATCACACAAATATGTGAAATGAATAATAAACGTATGATGCTGTAAAAGCAACGAGACCCAGTATTTTCAAGAGGTCAAAGAAAGGCTTTTTTGTGTCAGTGCCATTGGAACTGAGATGGGAAGGACGCATTAACTAAACAGTGGCGGTGATGGGGAAAGTAATCACTAGCTATCTGACCTCAGACAGGTTACTTAACCAGTTTATGCATCAGTTTTCTCATCTATCAAATGACAAGGTTAATAGTACCTACTTTATAGGGTCTGGTGAGGATTTGGTAAGAGTTTAGGACTATGTTCACTACATGGGCTCTATGTAAATATTACATATTGTTGTTACATGGCATTTTTACCCATAGTTTGCTAAGTTAGAAACATACTGAAGAAAATAAAAATAATTAAATAATACTGAATGTTGATTTCAGATTTATTCAAAGTAAGATGCAAGTGATAAATAAAACTTTCCATACAAAAAGTCACAATTCAGGTAGGGAGACAACATGGAAAATGTTGAAAGCGATGAAAATGATGATGTGAACTGCTTAAAATATATGCATTATGAAATGACACCTAGGAAAACTGGAAATCAATGAAGTTGTGTTAATTGCTATTTTTTTTGGAAAGGGAAGATGGATGCTTGCAATAAATTTAAATGAAAGATTTTTTAAAATGGTGCCCTGGGAACAGAGAGGCACAAAAGCATGCTCATAATTTTGTGGCTTGGGCTGAAGCATTTCTCAAATGTCCTTGAAAGTTTCCAAAGACAGTCTTTCCTCAGGAAAGTATTTCTCCTGCGAGTAAATAATGTTCTTGCCTAGAAATGAAATGCAGTAATATATTACACTGCAAGTGAACTGTTAGCAAGACTGGCAGCAGAAGTTCAGAAACAAATGTCGCATTGCAATCTAGAGTTTGAGGCTCTGTATCTGAACTTCCATAACTTCTAAAGGGATGCCCTTTGTATTCAATCGAAATAGTCCAGAGAAGAATTTTGACTTCTCTTTACTTAACTATTAGAAGGATTTATTTGGAATTATTATTGTGTCATCCATGTTCTGCCTTAAATTTTCTGTGGTTGAGTTGCACAATTGATAAGCTAAGGTTCCTTTTCACCATAAAAAGGCTCCTTTTAAGGAGTCCTATAATAATGACATTTAAAATTGTTGCTTGCTTTTGAAGAAAGCTTCATGCTTTATAAACACATTTCTATGAGGTGGAACATGTCCTGTCAACAGTATTTTACAGAAAAGAAAATGGAGGCTGTAAAGGAAAGCTGCTTGGTCAAGGTCACTCAGTGCGTTAGGTGAGTTTTCATCACAGGAGTACTCACAGTTGAGCAGGGAATCCAGCAGGGAAAGCTTAAGGCTTTAGTCTATCTTTACACAAGTATTTTTGCATAAATGAAAATTTTACCCAAAATGAAGTGCATTAGGTACCTAGTACTGCCTTCTTGTTCCTTAGAGTCTAGTGAGGGATATAGACTGAGCATATTCTGTCCCAACGAAGATAACTTAGATTATTCTGAGGATGATCACTTGGGCTTCAGAATCTGAATTCCAGCTTGACCCCGTACATGAAGGAAGTTACTTAATCTTTCAGAGCCTGTTTCTCCATCCCTTAAATGGCAATTTTAATGCTCTCTTATATGTTTATTAACTCATTCACTTAACAAAGCACCTGCTAGATCTCAAGTACTCTGCTAAGAATGGTGAAGCTTCTCTAGGAAGTCAGAAGGCATCCTTCAGTGGATAGCGGAGGTCAAGAGAGGTTAGAGTTAAAACTTGAATTTGACAGTGGGAGAAGATGAAAGGTTCACACGGCAAGGAAAAGAGAAAAAGACTATTATACAGGTTAAAGAGCTAGACCTGGAGATATTTGGAGTGACAAAATTTCTGAATTTTGATGTACCATACTTCCTGCCTCAGTTTCCATATCTTGGAAATGGGAATAATGATTAAACATGTTTCACAGTATTCATTTGGTAGAGATTAAATGAGGATTAAATAAGCATGGAAAGTGGCATAGGACAAATTTGATAAATTATTATGTATGAAAGTGTGTATAAATAAAATCAATTGCCATGACCCCTCTTCGTACCAAGTGATCACAGCACGCTTTAATTTTCTAGCTGAGTCTGGATATGGATTCGTAACTTTATTCAAACAGTGTATCAGGCACCACTTAACCTTTTGATTGGCTGGAAATTTTTGCTCCTCTGCTCTAATACAATTTAATTTTAATTCTGGTTTTTAAGGTACATGGGTATAAATAAGAAGAGTGTTAAAGAAATGTATTTCAGATTTTAAATTCAAAAATGTAGAAAAACTTTCTTTTACTATTTTTCATTTTACCTTTGGGTGCACTGACCAGCTACTTTTTCTTCTGCACCCAGGCAAAAGGTGCAGATTCTGAAGAAAACACTTTAAAATTTTGATTTCATATATAAGATAGTGGGAGCCTCTGCCTGCTTGATTTACATTTGTGCTCACCTTCCACTTTATGCGGGAGGGGGCATACGAATAAAGGAAATTTTTATATGATTTCAAGTTATTTAATTCCTGATATTATATTTAGCCATGATAGAGTGTTATGATTTGCTTACAACATCCATCCTTCCTTTTCTTGTACCTTACCTTGTTCAGAGAGGACTTGTGCCTGTTCTGCTTTGAATTTCAGCTGCTAAAATCACAGGTGAAGCTTAGTTTCTGCTGATTTAATCCACCCAATCGAGATAGAGTTTCTCATTTTATTCAGCAAATATTTACTATGTCTTAAAAAAAGATTTTTTAAAAAATGCATGGTCTTATTTGCTGATGCTGCTGGGAATTAATTAATTAAGTTTTAGGTTCACAGTAAAATTGAGCACAAGGTACAGAGATTTCCCACACATTCCTCTGGTGGGAATGTGATAAATTGGTACAGCCACTGTGGAAAACAGTACGGAGGTCCCTCAAAAGCTAAAAATAGAATTACCATATGATCCAGCAATCCCACTCCTGGGCATATATCCAGACAAAACTATAATTCAAAAAGATACATGCACCCCAATGTTCGTAGCATCATAGCAGCGTTATTTACGATTGCCAAGACGTGGAAACAACCTGAGTGTCCATCAACAGATCAATGGATAAAGAAGATTTTATATATATATATATATATATAATTTAAATATATATATATATTTACATACATATATATAAATATATATATATTTACATACATATATATATAAATACTACTCAGCCATAAAAACAATTGAAATTAATTTTTCCATTTGCAGCAACATGGATGGACTTGGAGGGCATTATTCTAAGAGAAATAAGTCAGACAGAGAAAGATAAATACTGTATGATATCGCTTATATGTGGAATCTAAGAAATAAAACAAACTAGTGAATATAACATAAAAGAAGCAGACTCACAGATATAGAGAACAAACTAGTAATTGCCAGTGGGGTAGGGGGGAAAGGCAATTTAAGAGTTGGAATTGGGAAGTGTGAAGTACAAACTATTTGGTGTAAAGTAGACTCCAGGATGTATTATACAACAGGGGGAATATAGCCAATATTTTATAATAAATGGAAAGTAGTCTTTAAAATTGTATAAAAATATTTTCTTTTTTAAGAAAGATACTTCTTAGCTGATAGAAGCTTTAGAAGTCTACAGAGGCAGATAATTTTAAAATTGCAGCATATAACTTCTGGAGCCTGGCTGACATTCTCATAGGAAGCCGCATGAAAATTACTTTCAAAGGCATTCATCACCTTAGCTTAAAGGAGTCTGTTCCTTCAGTGTGTATTAGTCCATGGTGCATCCTTACTTTGACTTATCTGTGAGGTTCACTTCTCGCCCCCAGGAACAAAGCCTGCAGAGGGGCAACTTGTTTGGCTTGGGAGCCTGCCCAATATGAAAAGTTTGCAGGCAAAATCAGAAAGAACAGCTGCAGGAGGAGAGATGAGGGTTGCTGACAGCTAACGATTCAGAAAGCAATTTGCATGAGAGCCTTCTGCTTAACAGGAGGCAGCATGTGCTGGGCAATGGTTTACCATCCACTGCCAAGCTGGTTTCTACACCCTGAGTCCTCATTCCATCAAAACACGTGTCCTGAGGGAACGCCCAGCCACCAGCTTCCACTTACCTGAGTTAGCATGACCTGCCATCTAGAATTTCAGAGAGCTTTTCATTTATTAACTCACATGAATCTACTTTATCCTGAGGCTCTGGATACTAGTCCCATGCAAACTGACTTAATAACAAACATTTAAGTGCAAATCCAAGGTCATCTAGATAATATTCTTTGACAGCTTATTGCATATGAGGCACCGCACTGTGCACTTTTTATACCATATCGGACTTCATAACAGACCTCTGAAGTGGGTGGTTAAGTTTCCTGCCAAGGGATCCATACACAAGAAACGATAATCAGAAAAGACCAAAGTATTATTTATTACTAGTGAGCTAGCCGCTGTTACTTCATTTTGGAATTCTAATTGAGGCTTTCCTTCTCTCTTTCTCTTGCCCCCAAATCACAGATGACTAGGTCATGGGACAAGCTTAAGCTAACATGCCTTATTCTGTGAATCATAAGCTGAGCTACTGGGACAGAACCATGTGACACGTTTGTCACTTTCAAATGTACTAATTCTACCCATAGCTCCATAGATGTTCTGGTTACTGACCAATAACATTAACAATTCCTCTTCCAAGAATAGGATGGAGGGGAAAGGCACTGGATCTCCTATGCCTCCCAAACATGTGAAGGCCAAAGCATGGTGGGAGGAGAAGCATATCTCTTTGTAATATGTTTTATTCCCTGTTTTATAGATGTGCATATGGAAGATTAGAAAGGCTGAGTAACTTGTCCATGTCATGTAGCCCATGCTTTTAACTTTTTTATTATACCACTTATCCTTCTCACCTATCAATTTGCCCTTTATACTGATGTCCTGAGAAACAGACCACTGTACGGTATAGAAATGAACAACCATAAATAAGCTGGAAATGCATTTCTATTTACATTAACTAAGATAGTCACTTGTTTAAGTGAGGTCCTCCACCTTTTTAGGGACCTGAGTAAACTAACGATATGCTTCCATTGATTAAACAAGAATTCTCCAATATTCCATAGAAGAATCATACATTTCTTTAAGCCCTATGTATGCTTCTAGGGTTTAGATTCTAAATCAAATAGGTTTCTGTTTTTCATTTAAAAAAAATGAACACAGGATTTCACTTGTAAATTTATTAACTTTTTTTTTCTGTCTAACAACAAGCAGTGACTATTGTTGGGTTGGTGGACATAGTAGAGATGGCCATTCAGAAAATCCCAAATTTTAGGAACTCTTAGCACTGATGTAGCTCAGAACTGTAAGAAGAGACCAGAGGAAGATCAACATGCTTTAAAGTATATTACAAATCAATGTTGAAATAGAGCTTAACATATAATTCGTCTGGAAAGAAGCTCAGAACATGATTGCCAGTTATTTAATATTCTGGTCAAAGACAATGGAAGCACTATTAAAGTATGGCATTTTGACTGCCATTGGAAAGGTCAGGTTTCAAACAGCAGTGCACTAGTTGTGCTCAAAATGACTAAAGAATGATGACTAATTAAGTGAAGAGGAAATGGGAGACCTGCATTCTAATCTTGTTTTGGCCACTGATGGGAATCATGTGGACTTTAAGCCCATCACACAGTCATTTACCACCTTGGTTTTCTCACCTGTAAAATGAGGGTGTGACTATAGTTCTTTAATAATCCTTGATGATCTTTAGCTCTATGATTCTAGAAGCATCTTGATTTAATACAGTTTGAGGATTTATGTCTAAACTCTAGCAAGCAGAAAAATGTTCTTTTATTTCTAAAATGACCTTGACATTGCGTTAACAGAGCAAATGAAATCTTTTGAGGATTGTTCAAAGAATCACCAACTTAAAATTCATCTCCATTGTTGGTTTTTATTGTCTGTTTAACTTTTGCTAGATCTATAATAGTTTTATTTATTTTCCTTTGCACCTGGACTGGCAGCCTGTGTGGTTGGAGAAACACATCACCACTTATTTTAGATACTTTGTTATCAGAGCCAACTCTGTAATCTTTGCTCTGCCTGTGAATTATTTATTTAATTTGATGTGTTTTTTCCTGCATTCATAGAATTTCCTTTTGTCATGATGCTTCTTTCCATTTATGGGACTGTAAATACAGCTGACTAAACCTCTCTAGTGGCCGAATACATATCAGGTCTTTTGTGTGAAGGATGCTAGCTAATCTTCCCGTTCATAGGCTGACTACATTTTCATTCATTTGCTTTTTTTCTACTCACCCCTGACAGCAGTACCTGTGGAATAAATAAAATAATGATACCTACTACTTATTTAACTCGGATCAGAAAACTTGACCTTTTCCTAATTTTTTACATTTGCTAGCTTTGTGGCAATATGCACCCCTGTTTTTCTCTGAATCTCAGTTCACCCTCTACATGGGAATAATTATGCCTACCATACAACGTGGTGATCATAAAAGAAATTCTACCCATCTACTACCATATTGGGGAAAAATATTTGGATTGACTTTTACCAGATTTGGAGGCACATATTTGCAGTGGCCTGTTTGAAAATACTGACTACATGGGGTACAGTGGGATACTCTGAAGGCACCTTACAGAGGTAGATAATATCTCTCCCAGGGCATCAACGCTAAAAGTGAGAAGCATTTTGATTTCTCATCAAGAAAGAAATGTTCTATGATGTTAATGGTTCTTAACTTTTGGTGATTCATTAAAATCTCCTGGGGAGCTTTTGATAATCTTAAATCCCAGCCTGTAATTTATACCAATTAAATATGAATTTCTGGGGGTTGGACTGAGGCATTGGTATATTTTAAGGTTTGCAGAAGTAATGGTTAATTTTCAGTGTCAACTCGACTATATCCTGAGATACACAGATATTTTGCTAAACATTATCTCTGGGTAGGTCTGTGAGGGTGTTCCCAGATGAGATTAGCATTTGAATTGGTAGATGGAGTAAAGCAGATTTCCCTCCCCAGTGGAGGTGGGCCTCATCCAACCTCTTGAGGGCCCCAAAAGAATAAAAAGTCAGAGGAAAGGAGAATTTGCTCTCTCTGCCTGAGTGTTTGATCTGATCCCCTGCCCTCTGACTGTGGCTTACGTCAGTTCTGAAAACTACACCCCTGGATTTCCTAGTTTCCAGCTTATATTTAATATACAATATATTTAATATGTTTAATATCAATTACATATGTTAAAGCAATTACATATATTACATTATATTTATTATATATCTCCTATTGGTTCTGTTTCTCTGGAGTACCCTGACTAATATGGTGCTTCCAATACACTGTAAATATTGAGAACTACTATACATGTTAAAATACTATGGCTAAGGTATTACAAAAGTGGATGCTCTGACAGTGTAGTTCTGCTTCTTAAATGGGCAACTCAGCGAGGATAAGTAGCAATGTAAATTATTTTTTTTATTTTAAATGGTGGCCAGTCATATATATATAAACACTTTGGGAGGCTATAAGACACTAATTAAAAGAACTTACAGGATATAAGCACTAAAACCACATCGACTTGCCACTCAGTAGAAGGAATTCTAGGCCCAAGATATAGAAACCTCCATACCTGAATCATTGGAAAAGGTGTAGAAAAGACTCTAAAACTATTGAAATTTTCAGAGAACCCTTGTGACCCTTTTGGAGGTCATGATATCAGGACTCACTGTCCCCTGAGTCTTGTTTTGTAATACAGAGAGGGACCCACAGTTACATAGTAAATTGACACCTTAGACTTGTTTTTTTTCAGCTAGAAGTGGAAAGGAGAAATATCTTTCACTGAAGCAGAGAGTAGAGGTGTAAGTGGGGAAGACAAGGTAAAGAAAGAGAAAAGAAAAGAATCCATTTAGAGAAGACTTGCTCTTGGGGCAAGCCCTGGACATATAGTCATTTATATATCCTATTTCAGGACACATTGCATGCTTTACTGTAAGTAAGCATTTAATGATTTGTCTTCCACATACTTTGCTTCATTAAAGAGATCCACTTCTGCTGGCATTTTGTTTCATGGGATCCCAGGCCCTTAGCATAGTCCCTTAGTAAAGTATTTGTGGAATGAATCAGTCAATATGTCCTCAAAGTCAGTACCCTTCTCAAATCAGTTACCTGCTTTATACCATAACTGAGATTATATTATCATAGTGTTAGGACTCAAAGGGAAATATGACCTCGGTTTTAGAAGTTGACGTCATCTGTTTTATCACCTCATCCAATGTAAGAATTCATGCTATAAAAGTACTGGTAATCTGGCCTCTGTTTGAGCACTCCTCGTATCTTGAATGCTCTACTTGGTGAGTTAAGTCTTCCAGCATACGAACAGCTATAATTTCTACAAAGTACTTCCTTACAGTTGCCTTCCTGAAGCATGTCACCCATTGGTCTTAGCTTGAGCTGATGGAACTACAGAGAAAAATATTTGAGTTTCATATACCCATGTTTGCACTTCACATCTTTGTAGTCCATTATCACACAACTGAAGTCTACTTTTCTTCAGGAAAACATCTAATGTTTTTTCCTAAAAATCCTGTGAAAGTATGTCTAGGCCCTTCCCCATCTTGTTTATTGATGTTTGTACTTGCTTTTGTTTTCTAAAATACTCCCAAAAAGGCAATGCTCAGAACTGGATCTAGTGCTTCTGACATGGTCCTTCTGAGACAGAATGAGACAACATATGCAAAAAAGGAAATCTCTATTTCTATTAAGTATAATTGTATAATTCTTATATCATAAAATCTGCATGTGTTTGTTTCAAAAATAAAAATACAGAATAGTATAAATATACAACATTTTATATAGTAGAATATAGATATAGAGTAGTATGGAAAAAAAAAAACCTGAAGTCATTCAAAATAACCCATTACCCAAAGAAAAGTACTTTCAGATCCATTCATCTCTGCTTTTTATCTCCCTATATTGTGTGTATGTTCATTTGTGTGAACATCACACAAACATACTAACATATACACATAGTTTAACCTAAATAAAAACATAATGTTTTAAACCCCTGTTTTAAAATTTAATGTAAGCATTGGACATTATTACATAGTTATAAATTTAATTCTGCATCAAAGTTTGCAAACTCTTGGCTGACTAGTTAAATTCAGCCCATAGACATTTTATTCCCCACCCCCCAGTCCCACCCCCGGGCCTGCACAACATCTGAAAAGCCTAGGCATGTTGCAGCTTCTCCTGAAAAGTGGACAGTCTGGTGATACTTGGTGTGCAGCCTTACCTGGATGTGGGGGAAGTTGAAGCGCAGGTACATCTGATGCCCTGGGAGGTGTTCTCCAGCGAGAGCTTCATCGTCAGCGATTCCTGTTTGATGCAAACAGCCTGCAAGAACAGCCCCTCCCGGGTGAATTTGTGTTCCGGAACATGATCATTTTAATAGCTGTAGCTCTAGGCAGTGGCTGTAGCACCATTCATTTCATAAATCCCCTTTCGGTAGACCTTAGTGTTGGTTCCATGTTTCTCCTATTATAAATAGTGTTGCAACAAATATCTTTTTCACCCAGTTGCTTGATAGTCTTATGATGAGGTCCCAGACTAGATGTGGAATTGTGTGGCCAAAGTAGACTTCGAGGTCTCAGAAATTGTTTTAGTCTTTTAAACATCATGAGAACCACAAAAACAGCCTTTATTTTTCACTCGCACTCTGTTAAGCAAACACGTGACCACTCTATATGTAAAAACAATTGTAAAAAATAGAGTTGTTCAAAAATACATAGTAATTAATATTTTATGGTAGAAAAATTATAAAATACAGAAAAATGTAAAGGAAAAATATAAATACACTTGCAGAACTCTGAGATAAATATTATCTTTTCCATTTTTGCATTTTCCCACTTATATGTGCATATATATTTATATAAACATATATTTACATATATTTTATACATACATTATTTAATAAGGCTAAGATATACTGTTTATATAATTTTTATTTCTAGTACCTTTTCACCTAATGTTATCATGACAATTTCCCACATGATATAATATTCCTCATTTCGAAAATTTAAAAATTATTTAATATTTCAACATATGATATCACTTATTTAAACAATGCCCTATTGTTGGAAACAAATCATTTCCAAGTTTTTCTTTTTTACAAATAGTGTTCCAATTAATGCCATGGTACCTAGATTTCTGTGAAATCCTTAGAATAAATTTCTACACATGTACTCACTAGGTCAAATATCCAACTCGTACAGACAATTTTTTAAAAATCTATATTCAGACCTTTACATTCACAACTATATTAAGTATATTGATTTCATTTGTTTTGCTCTTTTGTTTTCACCCTGTTGATAGATAGGTAGGCAGATAGAGAGAGAGAGAGGCATTTATTTTAATTTAATACGTCTCTCATTGATCTTGTTGCCTCATGTCTCTGCCTCTTCTAAATATTTTTGCACAGTTTTGGCGTTAACTGGGTGTTTTGGCAAAAAGTCAGTTCAGTGTTCCTCAGGTAGTTGTTCAATACTGCCCGCCTCTTCAGGTGCTGAGAAAGGAAATTCTAATGATTTGTTAACACTTGTTAATAGAGATAAGATTAAGGCCCCAATTTTCTTATGAAAGCTTACTACTTGGGGCTGGTTTCACAGAAATATAACATTATATGCAGTCAAGTTGCACTGATATTCCATATGAGGAAACAAAATCTGTGAAAGGATTTAAATATGAAAATAATTATGTAGGGCTTCCCTGGTGGCGCTAGTGGTTGAGAGTCCGCCTGCCGATGCAGGGGACGCGGGTTCGTGCCCCGGTCCGGGAAGATCCCACATGCCGCGGAGCGGCTGGGCCCGTGAGCCATGGCCGCTGAGCCTGCGCGTCCGGAGCCTGTGCCCCGCAACGGGCGAGGCCACAACAGTGAGAGGCCCGCGTACCGCAAAAAAAAAAAAAAAAAAAAAAGTAAATGATAAATATTATTTATTATTAAGTATAATTAGTAGTTGTCAAGCAGATCCTTTTCTGCCAAAGAGCCACAAATCTTTCAAAGTGAATGCTTGCAATTAATAATATTTAGATAGGGGAAAAATGAGTTTTTCTCAACTTTTCCATCATAGCCTAGTTACTGCCAGGCAGACAACGTGATAGAATCAGTGGAAGCTTAAACAGGTGATAATCTCTTGCTCTCCAATTTATCACTAAATGGCTTTTCTGTGGATTGCAATCATTGAAAGGTTGTAATTGTAGCCTTCTGCTATATTTACCAATAGAAAATTTCTTTTTACATGGAGCGTGCTGTTCTAATAAGTAGGGGTTTTTTCACAAACTCGTTTATCATTCACAATGATTAGGTTCCCCCTTATTTGAACTGGTGCATAAAATGCCACTTATGGTATTTTTTTAATTTTTTAATTTTATTTTATTATTTTATACAGCAGGTTCTCATTAGTTATCCATTTTATACATAGTAGTGTATATACGTCAATCCCAATCTCCCAATTCATCCCACCACCACCCTCCCCTCGCCACTTTCCCCCCTTGGTGTCCATACGTTTGTTCTCTACATCTGTGTTCTCTACATCATGTTTTTAAATGACTTTTTCTCTCTGCCTTTCCTGTTAGTGTAACCGGAAGTGGGGTCTAGCTGCTCGCCGCTCAAAAGCAAGTAAAGAGACAAGGTCGGTGGAAAGGAAAGTTTACTTTGATTTGGGTGCCGGCGACCAGGGGATGTGGGAGGGAGGACGCCTGTCCGAAGGCCAACTCCCCGCACCCACCCAATGAGGGGGCAAGAGCTTTTATAGACGGAGGAAGGGGGGCTACACGCAGAAACAGCACAGTCAGCTCTGACCGTCATCTTGAAATTGGTCATCGGTGGTCTGACCAGTGTCATCTTGATTGTTTTAAGTACAGTTAGTCTTCAGTCCCAGGGTCGGTTCGCTCTCATTTCTTTGAGGCCAGTTCTCAGAATTGTGAATTGTGGCAGCTTATGTCATGCCTACAGTCTGGTCATCATGTACTTAACTTCTTCACCTAGTGGGGTTTCACACAGCTCACAGGATATGGCTCAGAATATTATCTATAGCCATTGAGGAGGAACTAAAGGTCCTTAACTTTGCTTACTGATAAATTATTATTGTTTTGTCCTGTTTGACTGCTTTTATTTTTTGCTTCTGCATTTTCTCACTTCTCTGATTAAACTTAATTTTTGGCTAAAGATTTTTCACAGACAAAAAGCAGGCAGAGGACATGGTTAGGGGAAAGGATCATAGGGTCCTGCTCTGTCTCATTAGGAGTCTCATTTAGGTGCATAGTTAATGTCTGCATCGCTTGGCCTCTGCTAGAAAAGGACTGAGGTGCACAGGACGCCCACGGCCTGCTCGGAAAGCCTACAAACATTGGAAAGGGATGGCGGTATCTGCCACACTGTCAACCTGTTCTACTCGGTGTGCTACTGCTGTTACAGCACATGCTGAGCTGTCAATAAAAATCAGTCAAAGCATTCTGTGTGGCGTAGGGAGGTGTGGGAAAAGGGGTCATTCCAGTTGCATAAAGATGATGCATCTGGTTGGTAAGAGGGCCCATATTCATGTTTAATCATGTACGGAGCCTCTGTCCTCCTTCCTGGTCCCCGTTACTCATCCGTTCAGGTCTCCCTGCCTCCCTGACCGCCTCCCCCATCTTCCCAGCTGCTCATCTCTGTACTTGATTCAGAGTATCTATGAGAGTCGGCCCTGAGCTGCAGGGCCTGATCTCTGCAAAAATGGATTGGTCTGTCGTGAGCCGCACAAAACAAAACGAAAATCAGGAAACGAGTGAAAGCATCTGTGAGCTAAAGTGAAATAATTATACCTCGGTACCCTGTCTATAAAGATATATAGCAGACTTCCTGCCATATTATCACCCAGTAAGTGTACTTTTTTTTTCCTTTTAGGGAAGAGAGAATGCCTTTATGTCAATCTATTCATGCTTAAGACTCACAGTGCCTATTGTCTATAACTGTGAGATACAACTCGGGAAGGATATAGATGGAGTATTTGGCTTCAATAAAGTGGGTGGAGCAGGAAATGGGCCCTACACCTGGCCCTGTTTACAACGAGTGACTTGTTAAAATGAGCATCTGTACCAGGAACAATTAATCAGCATATGTAGCCATAAGGAAGGTGGAAAGTGCTGATCACATACATTGCTCAGGTGCTGTCAGAGAGATTCCGGGGATGATGGAGGCTGTACAAGCCCTAGCATCAGATGGGGACAATTCTCTCCCCCACAAGCTAACCCGCTTTCCCCCTTCCTAAACGCAGGTCCTTACAAATGTGGTGTCTGGGGTGGTCCTCTAATTTTCCCTAATCTGTGTGTGGCTGTGGAATGAGATAGAGCTAAGGTGCAAACAAAGGGTAGTGAAAATGACATGAGCTCTGGAGTGAGACAGAACTGCATCCAAATCCCATCCCTATCACTGATTTAGTTATGTAAATTGAACAAGTTCCTTAAATTCTCTGAACTGCAGTTGCCTTGTCTGTGAGGTAGAAATCAGGTCAGTCTTTACTGGGTCATTGTATGCATTATAAATAATATATATAAAAGGCCTAGCACGGCACTGACATAAAACAGACACTCAAAGTGATAACTATTACTATAACTCAGGAAAACTACTCTGCCCAACGTAGGCAGTTCTAAAGTGAAACAATATATAATAAAACCTTATTCAGAAGAACTTATAAGTAGGCAGTGGATTGGGTAGCTATATCCTATGGCTAGGTCTCAGTGCATCAATTCATATCCAAGGAGATTCTCAACATGTAGTAGATGCAACGTATTTCCAATTAATGTCATCATAAGAACTAAACCTTTGTATTTCTTTGGTTTCTAAGAAATTTCCAACCTTAATAATACGTTAGAGTACTTCTGGATTTAGCTCGTACTAAATTATAAATGCTGTCATTTTATACCTAAGATGCATGGTTCACTCAGTGCAGGTGGGGGAAAACTGAATGTTTTACACTGGCTAACTCTGGCTTGCTGAAGTTCTGGTACATGGACTAAGTGGTGACGTCAGTAAAGCTGATGAGGTTTCGTTTCTAAATGTACTAGGACTAGGTCAAGATGCTAGTTTCCAGCTGCATATATCCTTTCTGATGATGATCTTTTTTTTTTTGCTTGAGTGTAAAGATATTGTTTTCTCTGTATTTTTGAGAAAATATTAGCTTGGCTGTCCCAAGCTAACATATGACGTTATGTTAGCTAAAAACTATGACGTTATGAAAGAGTGACTTCAGTGACTCAGTGCTTCCCACTTGGTAATTTCTCTCACCCTCAGGAGTAGCCTCAAATGCTAGCTCCCATCAATTACTGGATGCCCCATATTTTCCCAGCATCATTATAATCACTCCTATCATTCAGCACCTGTAATGAGCCAGGCTTCTTATCCATTTACAACCTTCACTGCTTTATATATATTAGCTCAGTTTGCTACCTCTTGTCCCCCTCAAGCCAATATCAAATTGTTTATTAGTTAGGTAAAAATGGTATTAACCACTTACATCAGGAAGGGCAAAAGGGTATCATCTTGAGTGCCCATTTTGAATGAGTGGTAATGGTTGGCAGAAGCACTGAATTAAGAAAAAAATTTAAGCTCTGTCCAGCCTTGGGGGGAAGAATGCCGTGATTGATTAGCAATGTCTGCCTTGGTTAAAAGAAAAAAGAATAGAAATAGGTTGAGTGACTTGCAGGACGGAAAGGATGGGGATTCTCGGGCTCAATTTCCTTGCTGTTTATAAGCTTCTTAGAGGCACAGGCAATGTTTCAGCTTTCCATCATGTTGCCACAGTGTTCATTTCCAAATCATTTATTTCTTCACTCCTCCATTTATTCCTGCTGAGTTCTCCTGGACTCAGAAACTTCACACACTCTATTCCCTTATGTTGAGCCTCACATACTTCCAAGTGGCTTCCAAGTGGCCTCCAAGGGTGGCCTTGTCCTGTTTATCCCGAGAAACTCCCCCAGGTTAATGTGTCGCAACATCTTTCTCTTTTATGCTATAGAACTTGTATGAATTTGTAATTATTGGTTAGAATGTTTTCTTGTTAATTTACTGTTTCCCTCACTGAACTCTAAATTCCATGAGCCCAAGAACCGCATTTCTCTTTTTGACAAGCCACCTTGTTTATACCCAGCACACACATCTGGGAAAGAGTAGACATTTAATAAATATTTATTGAAACAGCAAATCCACTAAACTTTGGAGATTCGAACTTAATAAAACATGGATCCTGGCTTCACAGAACTCATATTGAAGCAGAAAGTTGATTAAGTAAATGGTTATGATGCAATGTGATAAAAGAAACATAGACGTAAGGAAATATCACTGCCTGCCTGGATCAGGGGGCAGGTGTTGGGGACGCATTCTAAAAGTGATGTCAAGATTGAAGAGTAAGGAGTAAAAATGGACCTTTTAAGAAAAATCAAGCGCTGCAACTTGTGCGATTTGAATTTGATATGTTCCACCATTAAAGTTTTTTTTTAAATCAAGCAGGGTATATTAACATGCATCTGTAGTACTGCCGTAAAAGCATTTTAAAAGAAATATGGATGTCTTACCTACAGAGGCACACAATTAGGCTTTTCCCTCAAGGTATTCTTAGTGTTAACCCTTTATATTGCTTTTTACTTGATGTACCCACTAATTGTTCTGATCCAGTGGCCTTGATGAAATTTTTGATCGTTTGCAAAAGTGTCCGTGGGGATTATGTGAGCACGAGTCTTTCAGAATTTTAAGTAGAAAATGGCTCAGGCATCTCCTACAGTTAGGGTACATGTGGTTACAGTAGAATAATTTAGAGAGGTGAAATTGGGTTTGTCTCTATAGGTTTAAATATATGACTTGGGGATAATAAAGGAAAATCATCACTAGCACAACAAGGGATATTTAAAATTAAAGATGGTTTTAGGTACACCACTAACTTCCTTACAGCGTCAATGATAAATTGTTAGGTATTATATTGATGGTAGCAGGTGGTAACATGTCCCTTTGCAGTTGAAGCATTTTTTAAAGCTTACTTTTATTTGTATTTTTTAACATCGTTATTGGAATATAATTGCTTTACAATGGTGTGTTAGTTTCTGCTTTATAACAAAGTGAATCAGCTATACACATACATATATCCCCAAATCTCCTCCCTCTTGTGTCTCCCTCCCACCCTCCCTATCCCACCCCTCTAGGTGGTCACAAAGCACCGAGCTGATCTCCCTGTGCTGTGCGGCTGCTTCCCACTAGCTATCTATTTTACATTTGGTAGTGTATGTATGTCCATGCCACTCTCTCACTACGTCCCAGCTTACCCTTCCCCCTCCATGTGTCCTCAAATCCATTCTCTATGTCTGCATCTTTATTTCTGTCCTACCCCTAGGTTCTTCAGAGCCTTTTTTTTTTTTTTAGATTCCATATATATGTGTTAGCATACAGTATTTCTTTTTCTCTTTCTGACTTACTTAACTCTGTATGACAGACTCTAGGTCCGTCCACCTCACTGCAAATAACGCAATTTCATTTCTTTTTATGGCTGAATAATATTCCATTGCATATATGTGCCACATCTTTATCCATTCATCTGTCGATGGACACTTAGGTTGCTAGTTGAAGCTTTTTTTACAAATAAGCTGGAGGGGTTTTTTTTTGGCTCGATTATATATTTATTCTTTTATAAGGCAGAGAGGAAGAAAGGGAGGGACAGACTAAGAAAGTATGGAGCATTTCCTTAAATCACATTTAAAATAAGGTAGAGCGTAGTAAAAGACAAGGTAGACTGAAAGGCAACGGTAAATTAAAAAAAAAAACTTTTATAATTATATCACAGCACTTGACAGAGCTGTAGTGCTTTGTATAGGCCTTTAAAACTTCCCCCAAACATGTTCATTCACCTTGATTCAATCATGTGCACAGAAGAAGTTCCTTGTTGGGTTGGTAAATCAGAATCATATCCAGGCTCTAGCTGGATCCAAACACTATTGCAGTTCTGTACAAACCTGTGTGGTATGTACAGATAGAAACAATAATATGTAAACCTGTTCCCCTTTGGTACATTGATCATTTCCTAAACTTATTTCACCTGTACCCACCACCCCTCCACACACACACACAAAGCACTAATACCCCTGTAAGATATATTAAATGTGTTGATTTGGATAACTAGAATTTGATGGACATAATTCCTCCAGCAAGAGGGAGTTTTAGGTAAAATGGAAGAGAAACTCATGGAAACGCTTGAATGGTCCTTTCCTTGATTCCACAACATGAGTAAGACTGATCGAGTCCCTTTAATATGCAGCATCCATATTGCATTTGTTCTTACATTTTATGCTGTAATTAAATACAGAGTAAAAGTTATTGAGTGAATATTAAGTTTATTGGGTAGCTGAGTTGATAATTGTATTTTATTTTTGTGCATTGGAAATCTATTTACATTTATATTGTAGGAATATGGCAATGCTCCAAGAAAAATGAGAAATTCACTGATAATTTCCCACCCAAAGAGAGCCATTGTTAACATTTTAATATTATATACTCTTTGTGTCAGTTTGTTTTTTTGTCAAAAATGGCATTTTATTGCTTGAATTTGCACTTCACTGATTATGTGATAAAAACTCCTTTTTAGGGCTTTCCTGGTGGCGCAGTGATTGAGAGTCCGCCTGCCGATGCAGGGCACACGGGTTCGTGCCCCGGTCTGGGAGGATTCCACATGCCGTGGAGCGGCTGGGCCCGTGAGCCATGGCCGCTGAGCCTGCGCGTCCAGAGCCTGTGCTCCGCAACGGGAGAGGCCACAACAGTGAGAGGCCCACGTACCGCAAAAAAAAACAAAACTTCTTTTTAATTTAATTTTTCTTGAGGTAACATTGGTTACCGCCTCTCAGCTCGAAATTCACTCTTTTGTTACTTGCTCTGTGAAAACTGCTGTGGGTCCTTTAAATAGTTTTTCCTTGGCCAGCTCCTGTGATGTTAGGCTTTACTAATTGATGGCACCTGAGGAAGGTATTGCTTCGTGATGCCCCAGTGCTTGCTGGGAAGGCTCTTGGTGGTGCCTTCAGCACCCACTCACTCCTGCAGCTCCGAGGGCGTCCTCAGCCCTGCTCCCGGGGCTCACAACTTCTCCGGTAGTCGGCTTCAGCAGTGCGCAGAGAGAGCAGTGGACGACAGCTACCGTCAGCATCTTCTATCAAGCAGTTTTGGAGTAGCGCCTCAGGTGAGAAATCTCCCCGTGCATAGTTTTACTGGAACCCTAGAAGATGGATTTCCAGGAACTTACAGAGGGCCTATTTCCAGAAAGTTCCACCACGAGACACCACAGCAGCTTCTTTACCATCCAGTGAGCCACAGTCATGCTCTTTTCAACCGGGTCTGGACCTCAGTCCTGTGGGCAGGGAGGAGGAGGTCTTCTTTTCAGCTGGAGGGTTAGCGGCTCTCCTTATTTCTGCTGTGTGTTTTGGCGTTCTCTTTACTTGTCCCTGGCCATTCCTTCCTTACTCTAATCCTCTTTCATAATTAATAGTTTTTTCATTACACTTTCCATGCTCAAATTACTGCTTGTTTTTCTTCTGGTTGGACCCAGAATAATAACTAAATAATCTAATATTAGTGTGTATTGTTTTGTTTTAAAACCCGTTTTTCACATTTTTTTGTTTCTACATCATTATTTTAATGGTTTCATAGTAGTCCATGTAGTAGTAAATACTTCATGCCTATTGTTATACAGTTTATATGTTTTCATTTTCACAATTGTAGACAATGCTTTAGTGAACATCTTGGTACACATCCTTTGCTCCTATCCATAATGATTTTCATTAATTCTCAGTCATTTGGACATTTTAGTCAGAGGCAAATGATGAACACACCACGTAAAGTGCTTTGTATATTTCCAGGGGAATACTGAACATATTATTTACTGCCATAGCAAAACATCAGAAAAAAGTGAGGGAATCATGATTTTTATTGTCTTCTGCCAAACTCTCATAGCAAGAATCTGAAAAATCTCTGGTGAAACACAATTGAAACTAGATTTGAGATTGAGCCATTAAATCCCAGTTATCACCAATCACTTCTGGCTGCTTCTGATTAAACACTTTCTCTGTGTTTACGATTGGGGAATCCACCTCATGAAAAGAATGGCAAATGGGAAAGAAGTAAATGATTCAGAATAGTTTGGTCGTTCCTGGGAGAGAGTGCTTTGACAAAGCAAACGGTTTACCTGAATGTCTTAAGCAAATCGAGCTTGGCTGATTTCCTGTGCTTACAGAAAAGAACCGCTGTAGCTTCAGCTGGAAACCCTAAGCCACTGATTCAGTGGTTGTTTTTTTGACGTGCCTGCGTCACAGGTATAAACAATCTGCGATGTTGAGCTAAACATACCTAAACTGCTGAGGATCTTTCAGGTTAATTCAAACCAACAGGGAATGATCCTGACTGGCAACAATAGAAGATTCTCTCCCAGCAGGGAGTGCATGGGGGCATCCCTTCTAGATCACATATGCTTCAGGGACTGCTTCTGCAAGCGGTCGTCTTAATTGAATGTTTGTTTCTGAATGTTTGTTGCTCACAGATGTTTCTAACCGATACTGTTGAGCCTTTTGGTGGTTTCTAAAAGAGGCTATGTTAATCTCAGAACAAGGAGATACAACATATATGACGTGTAATCACACTATAATGATAAAAATAGACACATGCCATCGTTGTTGTCATGGGCATTATCAACAACACAACACAATCACTGTAACTTATTGGGCACCTGTTATGTAGACAACATGTCTCTTGTCCATGGGTTAGTGTAGTTAATCCTCACAAAGCTCTTAAGAAGTAAGTACCAATAATATCCCCATTTTACAGATGAAGACACTGAGGAAGAGAAAAGTTAAGAATTTGCCTGTGATCAGTTATCCATCTGTTCAGCCAGTGCACAAATTACACTGCCCAACTCCAAGATCAGGTGAGTACAATGGCCTGAGCACCATGCTTTACTGCTTCCCACATACTTAGGAGCCAAAAGAAATCAAGTAGTGGACCTTAAAGAAAATCTTCCTCTACCTTCGTTCAACTCTTTTCGTTTTCATTGTGGTGGAGTCTGTGAGAGACTTAATGTATCATGTAGAGTTATCAAGTTAAATGACTGCATTTTTCCCCTTAATTGACCATTTTGAACTGAATTACTTGGATTTATCAGATTTTTTGTAATGCAGTGTGGTCTACAATAGCTATTACCAGCCTCTTTCCCACCATCACTACACCTGACAAATAAAATTCACACATATGACATTCTATCATGTGCTTATCCAGAATTAATGCACAAAGCTGCATAAGTAAAAATCTGTAGTTTATGCACAGTTTCTTCCAGGCCAGCTGCTGTGTCTCCCACTCACCCTAGGGTCTGCAGTTAAGGACCTGCAAGTCTAGAGAAACTGAGAGACGAGTTGGCTTGGCCAATAGATCTTGAGCACCTATAAAATGCAAGGAGCTGGATCACTGTGGTGGACTTGTCGGGGATTTAAAAATAATAAGACAGCCTAGGAGACAGGCTTTGACACCACTGACAAAAATACACTTCAATTACCAGGCAGTGAGAAAAGGAGGGACGTGGGTAGAGGAACATGTCAGCAAGGTGTGCTGCGTGTGGCCCATCTTCAAGTCTCAGTTGAATTCTACTTTTGAAATGTGGGCCACTTGTGGGAAATTCTGTACCATGAGGGTTTTGCTTAATGTTTAAAAAGTCTTACAAAAATATGAATAGGAGACATAGCAGGTACCAAATCAGAAAGTTGTGTCTTGTAAACAGGGGGAGGTCAACCCAACTTCCAATCCCAAAATATATCAATATCCCGTAATAGAGAAGCACTATCAGGGAACTTTCTGTTTGTTTATTAGTGGCAGCCTGGCATAAAATCAGGATAATTCAGCGTTTAAAATCCCTACTTTGTTTGAATTTATAACTAGTATAAATACTTCTAAGATGATATACATTTAAATTTTTTCTGCAACAAGTTAGACAGGATCACAAATTCACATGATGCTCAAAAGAACACTCAGAAATATTTAATGAAAACCTTCATTCTAGTGATGAGGAAACTCTAGCTCAAATAAGAAGGGACTTGATCCATACTCAAGCAAACAAATCTGTAAAAGAGTTGTAATCAGAAGTATCCAGTTGTCCCACCTCCTAATTTTGTGATCCATCTGCTTCACCCTCAGTCAAAATACCTGATTCTTCGAATAAAGAACTTTGGCTTGGCTTTATAGAGTAAGATTAAAAGAAAGAAAAAACCAAACACTTAGGCAAAGGAACAAACAGCCAAAATGAAGCAAATCTGGGATTTTTTTTTAAACCAGCGTTGTCTGCATTGTTATTTTGGGCTCAGAGTGATAGCTTGATGCCAAATTTAAATGGAAAGCATTATCTACTCCATATTTATAAATCTTTAGATTCTGCATGTGTCATGAAAAATGTAAGTAAATTTTATAATAGTAAGGTGTGTGGGATTAATTTGTATTCTATGTTGAAAAGCTCCACGGTAGGCAATTAATTCATGAAACACCAGCGATTGCTGCCTTAAGGGCTACATTGCTAGATAAAAGTACAGACCTCAAATCTTATTATTACACTGGTATCTATTTTTTGTGTGGTCTAGGGAATATATCATCTTAAATTGAATATTTACCTAATCAGTAGGCTAAGGGTATCTTCTGGGTTCTGCCCCCTCCGACTCTAGAACACATTGTCTAGTTGTGAATATTAATATGCTGCTTATATAGTTAGGTACCACTGCTTACTGTTTTCACTTCATGGCACACTTATTAAATGACGCTTGTATGCTATACTAGAATAAACTAGAGGGGATCTAATGGAGCTTGGTAAAAATTGTACAGCCTTTCTATTAAACAATGATAAAGTAAAACAACTGATATAAATAAAAGTTTAAAACAACAAGCCATAATAAAGTATAAAGTATTGGGAAAGATATCAAATATTTAATTTACATAATTTTCAAGTAATGCTTTTCAGGATTTTTACTGAGAAACTTGTAGTTGCTTCCACAAACATAAGTGTTTTTTGGTTTTTTTGTTTGTTTTGTTTTGTTTACCAGGTCTTACTCTTGAAACTGTGACTAATTCTGATCAATGTTTTAATAACATCTCTCTATTTTTGATCGTCACATTAGACAAGAAAATTTTAATCATTTTTACGATCATTCAAAAATTTTCAAGCCAGTGTTTTTCAAAGAATCTAGTTTCTTCTTTCTTTGGCACACAAAAACTCATTGCAGTATTATCTGATGATGTGAATGAGACTGATTTCGTTCCAAGTTGGTGGTTGCTTTTATAAGGTATGTCCCAATAATGATGGTAGAAGGCACAGACTGTGGTAGGGCCTTCACATCCACTAGGCGGTCATATCATCTTTACATGAAGATAGAGATGGGCGGGTAACCACCTAAACCCACGCTGACAAGGTCTCCTGGGACTCCCGCCCCTGACCTGCTGTATCTTTGCTCTGGATCATTAGTTCTTGTAGCAATCCTAGGAGTCTCTTGTTCACCATGAGCATTGGCATACTCGCCGCTGGCTGTTGCACAAGTTGATGCCCGCTGATTGAATGGCGAGAGAACTTTGATGGACCCATGGGTGTGGCGTTTCTCACTGTGTCTGCCATCCGAGACCACTTTTGACCTTTCGTCTGACACTCTCTCTCTTGGGTAACCTTCCTGGGAGACCCTAGAGAGGCTATTTGTGGCTGAATGTGAATAGTTCCAGGGTTCTGGGTAACCCAGGCTGTACCAGGCAGCCCCAAGGGTTGAGGGGATCATTATCTCATGTCCCACTTACAGACATTAGATTCAGAACTGTATAGCTAAGCAGACTGCTTGGTACCCTCTGATTCAGGTATGTGGCTTAAAACAGCCTTGAAGAACTTTGAAAGTAACATAAAAAATGGCAAACTTCTCTCTTTTACCCTTTCTTTACCTAGACTAACCCTGCAGCCTCACAGGAGCTGAGAACATATTTATTCTTTATCTTTTACTTAAGACACTCAGCAGGAAGGTAACACACTTTGAGTGAAAAAGGACAATTCAAGTTAGTTGGTGCTTTGCCTAAGCCAGAAAGGTTTAGGGAGAGAAATTGAGGATGAAGAACAAAAGAGACAAGCTTTTTTCTTTTCTTTTTTTAAACCTCTGATGGTTTGACTTAATTCTATTATTTGAAAGATTTTGAATTGATATGGACACACCCACATTTAAATATAAGTTCAAAAATGCATTCTAAAGTCAAATGGAAAGTAATTTGTGTGGTCTTGTTATGAAAATAATTGTTTTATTTTCTGTATACTCCAGTCTCTCCACTCATTTATTCATACTTGTATTCATCTATTTACACATCATATATTCACAAAATATTTGTTACTGTGGGTACTATACCTGGTATTGATCTAGGTGCTGAGCTGGAAAGGTGAAAAAGTCATTATCATTACCTTGGAGGGTCTCCCAGTCTTGTGGGGAGTCATAGAGGTTAACACATAATTATTGTACAGTTGGACAAGTATCATTATAGTCTTATGAACAGAATATCAGGAGAAAAATATTTTATTTAGTCTTATTATGTATTTGAGTATTCACCTGCCCAAGATGGAAATCTATCTAATAGAGTTTGTGCTTTTAAGGACATAACCCAACATGATATTTTTTATTTGCTGAGATCTTTTCTCCATGAGGTGAATTAGGAACCCAGGCTTCTTCTATGTCCTGACTGTCTTTCCTAGGGCCTCAAAGCCTTTGGAATGTAGTTGGAAGACAGAAGAGAAAAGGGTGTAGAGGCTCTGCTCTTAATCACTCCATCCCAGAAGTGACATTCATTACCTTTGCTCACATTCCATTGACAGGGTATACATGCAGGAGGTGCTGGGTCCTGCAGCCCTGGCAAGTTAACATGTAGCAATAATTTTACACAGAGGAAGGCTAGTGAGCTGTTTGCTGAATTGCTCACATTCTCTGGACAAAAGTAAGGAAGTCTGTGGCTGTTTATCCCCTTCTCAAATGTATGCTTCATTTTTTTCCATCCCTCTAACTCTAATCATGGGCAGCAATATTTCTTCAATATTTTATCCACTCACACTGTCCAGGGAGGTTTCTTCGGCACAACAAGCAAGGCACACTGGGTTTATTTTCATAGCACATTTCCCACAGTCGTATCAGATAAACGCATTACATCTCACCAGGTGACTGCTGAATACTCTCACAACTGTGGCTTCCCTGTGAGAGGCTGAGATGATTAGCTTCCAAGGTGTTTGTGGGCCAGGATTGCTCTGCTTCCCTCAACTAGGTAGGTTAGTACCTGTTGGAGTTCTTTGAGCTTTGTATACTGTTCCCTTGATTCACAGGAAGAAGTCATAGACTTAATAGTCTGGTTGTGAGGATTAAATGAGATCTTTTATATAAAGTGCTAAGCATGGTTTTAGGCACATATAGAAAGCAATCCATAATTGAGGCTCTTGTCATTGCTAATTAAGGATAGGATATTAAGCGAAAGTGGAAGTGTCCTTTTTGTGGAGGAGGATGATATACTGAAACATTTAAACGTATTATTTCCTGTAACTAACTTCTAATGAGATTTCAATGTGCGCTTGCTGTCTGATTCTCCAAGAGAATGGATTTTCTCCCTCACCTTATCACATAGATATTGCCTGAATAAGGTCCAAATACCTGTAACTGAATTCACTTTTAGGATTGCACTATCCTGTAAGAGGCAGCCAAATATATTAATAAAGAGTGTTAGTTCTAAACTCAGATTTCAAGTTCTAGCTCGGTTACTTATCAGCTCTGTGACCTCGATCAACCTGTTTCTGAATCTGTGAATGTTAGCCAGTGATCTTCCTTTCTGCTGACATTATGCTGGGAATGAGATGATTTATATAAAACACTTAGCAGAGAAGATGGCATAGAGCAAGTACCTAATACATGTTACTTTAATCATGATGGTTACACAGAATATTGGGATTGGGGTCAGATGACCTGAGTTTATATCTGTGTTCTGTTGCTTTTAATCTTACTGAGCCTCGGTCTCCTTATCCATAAAATGGAGCTAATAATATTCTCTTCACACAGTTGTTATGGTGATTTTAACGTATGTGAAAGTTCATAGAATCTTGCCTAGAACCTGTAAAATATTAAATACGTGTTAAAATTATTTTCTTTTATTTGCGGTATCTGTGGCCCTAGGCAAGTTGATCTTCCTCTCATATTGGTTATGCCTCCTACTTGGCCTGTTATAGTTAACATCAAAAAAAAAAAAAAAAAAAAAACCGGGCTTCCCTGGTGGCGCAGTGGTTGACAGTCTGCCTGCCGATGCAGGGGACACGGGTTCGTGCCCTGGTCCGGGAAGATCCCACATGCCGTGGAGCGGCTGGGCCCGTGAGCCGTGGCCGCTGAGCCTGCGCGTCCGGAGCCTGTGCTCCGCAACGGGAGAGGCCACGACAGTGAGAGGCCCGCGTACCGCAAAAAACTGAAGGATTTGGCCATTGGAATTGTGGAGGAAGACCATCTTGGGATTTGTGTGGTGACATTTCTTAAATGCATGGTATAGCATGGGTTGCTTTCATCACACAGTAGGGAAATACTAATATCTATAATTTTATAATCCCTAACCCAGATTAACTTTAAAGCCATTAGTAAAGACGAATTCCATTTTGATATTTAGTACCCTGCTAGAGTATCTCTCACTACAGAAGTTTAAAATAAGCATAAAAATAAATCCAGAAACAGATAAAACTAGCCTGTGCTGTGGAGCACCATATTCCCAGGCAGTCCAATATGAGGTCCACAGTCAGAAAGGATTTTAATCTATGAACTGTGTCTACAGTGGGTGTTGATGGGAGACACTGAGAAATTGATGCGTTTTTACCCTCCCTCTGTCCTGAGGTGGTTTCTAATTCAGGTTCGATCATTACACCATTATAGAGAAGCCCTGCTATGCCTAATATTTTTCTTAGACTTTGAACAAACTCAGACACCATAAGATTTTTTTTTTTTTTAACGAGGGAAACCTGAGAGCTTTCTGTGGTATCTCTCTTGTACTCCTGTTCTCCTACGTGGATGCCCTTCTCTATCTTATATCAATTCCCCAGTTCAAGAATCCTTCAAGAGTAGCCTCAAAGCCCATCTCTTCTTTGCAAAGTTACTTGTTCCATATTGCTTACATAGATCTCTCTTCTTCCAACCCCCTTGAAACACTGTTCTTATCTTTCAGTTGAGTGTTGAATCACAGAATTTCTATCATTTAAGTATTTAAGTATTATTTAAGTAGCGCAGGGAGAGGCTAATCCTTGAAATCAGGAAATAATTATATCTTAAATTATAATTTACAGCTCCATGGCAGTGAACACAGTGGCTAAATAAATAAAATTTAATTAAAATGGTATGCAATGAGGGCCTTACAAAAATGCCGTTAAGAATAACATCGTTTGCATAAAACTGAATATCTAAAAACAGCTAGATAACTATTTAACTTCCCATTTGTATGTATAGATAAAGCACAAGGATTTGCCCATTAGGATTTTATTTTCCATGGTAGGTCATTTCAGATGCTTTAAGTGACCCTACAGGCATCTTTTTAAGATTACCTTTGGACCCCGGTTTTTCATCTTGGGACTGCCGCCATGTACAATCCTAAAATGTTCCATAAAGGCTCAATCTTGCTTTTATTTCATGAGCCGTTTCCATTTAGTTAAAATTAAACTCTCAGCTACAGGAATATCTCCCAGGACTCAAAGCTTTCCCGTCTCAATTAAAGCGTCTAACCTGCTAGCTTCCTGAGGGCAGTGAGCTCAGGGTGAAGCTGAATGACAGTGAAACCCCAAAGTGACGTGACATCGCTTCATTCCAGAATGGGTGTTTCCTGACGGCTGCATCTAACATATGCACAAAATCTCCCTCTCGATTTGCACTTCCAACACCGTTCCTAAAATGTAAGCATTGTTCTTTGGTGTCTCATAGGTAGCATAAATTAAATGAGATAATTTTTATATTGTGTTCCACCTCCACGTAGATTTTTCTTTACTGGTTTCTACATATGTCTCAAGTTAAAGCATTGTTTGCTAAATATCTCACTCCCTCTCCTGTTTACCCTCCTGTCCCTCACTTGCATACCGGAGCACAGTAAGCAGACACCTTTCCTAGTATCCACCATTGATCCATCCCCTATTGCCCTGTCCTCAGAGGACCTGATTTGATAGGAAAACGTGTTCATTCTCAGATATTTACCAGCATGAGTGAGACTACCAGTGCTTCATCCTTTCACTCACTGTGTTAGGTTTGTAAGAGACACATGGAACAAAAGGGGCGTAATCTCTTTTGGCGCCCAGCTGGAAATCCACAGGGAGAGAAGGAGCAAACAGGGATGCTGCCAATTATCAAACAGGTTTTGATGATTGGACATAGAACAGGGAATGAGAGCTCACCTGGTTGGAAGCAGGTGATCAGGGGTTTGACTTTTTAATAGCTTTATTGAGGTACAATTTACACACAATACATTGTTCATATTTAAAGTATACTAACTACTGTGAGTTTTAATATATGCGTAGACCCACAAACCCATCATCCCAATCAAAATACCAAATATGTTATAATTGCCAGTGTTTTCTCGTGCAGCTTTGCAATTCTTTCTTCTCTCTATGCTTTACTCACTATATATTAGTTTACATTTCCTAGAATTTTATAAAAATGGCATCATGCTTTTTTTTTTCTTGGTCTGGGTTATTTTACTCAGCATAATGATTTTGAGATTCATTCATGTCGTTGAACATATCGATAGCTTACTCCATTTATTCACTTACTTATTTATGGCTGAATAGTATTCCATTACAAGAATATACCACAATTTAACTTTGCACTCCCTGATGGGCATTTGGGTTGTTTCCAGTCTTGTCTTTTATAACTAAATCTGTTAGGAATATTTGTCTACAAGTCTTTGTGTGGATGATATACTTTCATTTCCTCTTGGTAAAAATTTAGAAGTGGCCTTGCTGGGACATACTATCAGGACTTTTGACTGATGGAACAGCATAAGAGGTTGGAATACACACAGTAATGAATCTTTGAAGGAGGAGAGTTGGGGCACCTTTTGGTCCCTTCCCAGGGGATAAGTATATAGTTCAAAGGTACCTCAAATTTGCCAAGTTTTGAGTCTCAGTTCTCGACCTTCTTTTTCAAATGTGGTCCCTTGTCAGTATTCCTTTGTTCAGTAAATTGTACCACCATCTGTGAAGTTGGGCAACACAGAAAGACAGCTTTGACACCTACCTCTCTTTCACTCCCTTTATTCTATTGGTCTTCGAGTCCTACAGCTTTTCCCTCGTGAAAATCCCTACCATTTGTACTGCCCACACTCTAGTGTGGGTCACTGCAGTCTCCCGCCCGGACCACTGGGCAGCATGCTCACCGTCCCCCATCCCTTGACTTGTATTCTCCATCCATTATCTGTGGTTATCATAAAATGACCTTTGAAACATGATATACTCAGCTTAAGCCTGAGTATATCACTTCACAGATTAAACCTTTAAACAGCCCTTCATAATCCTTGGAAAAAAGCCCAAGATCTTTACCATGGTTTACACAGTCTGCATATCCGTGTCCCTGCTTAATGTACGTACTCAGCGTTACAACTCAGTATTATCCTCCGGTTCCATTTTATGTTTCGCCTACAGTGAGCTTTATTCAGGTCATCAACTTTTCCAAGTTCTTTATTACCTCTGGACCTTTACACTCCCAATGTCCCTGCCTTTCTCTTCATTTATTTGTCTCTTACTTAACCAAGTTAAATATCATTTCCCCTAGAAAACTCAGGTCTAGGTAAAATAACTTAAGCCTGATCCTCCATACCAATCTTAAGATATTACAGTGGCGAAGATTCTGGTCAGCCTCCCTAATTAAAAGTAGGGCCTAACTCATCACTTTTGCATTCCTAATACCTAATACAGCAGCATATCTTGAACATATTAAGTGCTCTAATGCATTTGATCATGAAATAAAAGGCTATGACAGTGATCTAGACTTTATATAACAGATGCCTGACAAATATTTGAAAAATTGAAGTGAATTAAATTCAAGAAATGTTTCTCAGTAACCAACGTGGATGTCACCAGTTTCATACACTAATATCCATGACTTTGCTTATGACAGAGTCCCTCTGGCTCTCATTCAAAATTAATTTTATACTTCGTCTACACAGTCCTAGTAAATTCAGGTATCAAGTTTGTTATACCAGAATATATTAGAAACAGAAAATCCAGTGGTTGAAGTGAAAAATTACTGCAGTTGTGTATAGGCACACACACTGCAGCAGAGTGAAGATACTGAAAAACATGGAACTGTAGTTCAAAACCTCAGTAGTCTAGGGTCATTTTGTCGAGGGTCATATGATCTGATGCCATCATTTGATTGGAGTGGAGGCAGATTTTGATGTTACTAATTAAGGTGCTGATCTGATGAGGCTACCGGTAATCATAGGTGCCCTTGATTGTGTTCTGTGTGACAGAAATGGAGCCAAGCTCTCTTTGCATTATCTCATTAAATTCTCATCATGACCCTATAAAATTGGTATTGACTTTATAGAAGAGAAAAGGAAAGTTGAGAGAAGTTAAATATCTTGGCCTTGGCTACCTAGCTTTCAGATATGACTCTAGCCTGCTTAGTCTAAGTAGTCAAGAAAGGATGAAATTATGTTCTTTGACCGTATTTAAAGAAACAACAAATGGTAAAAGAAGTTCATTGAAAACAGATTTTTTTCTTTAAATTTTGGATTCTCCAGGGGGATGTTTGAGTTATCTAAAATAATAAGGTAGGAACATTTATTTCCCAATCATGCCAAATAAATGAAGTTTTCCTGTAAATGCTTTCCCATGATTACATCACACTTCATGATGATCTGTAAAATTACGAAAAGCCTCTAGCGAACAGTGCTTCCTGAAAAGTGGCAATAGCATGATGCTAATACTAGACAATGTATTACCCTATATGGGCTCATTAAGGGGCCTGGTTTTCATCTTTAATTGCAAAGAACATATATCCCTGAAATGAGTTTGTAGTCATTTTAATAAGAAGTACCAGAAGTGTAAATAGAATCTATCACCAGATCCACTTAGAACTCATTTATCTTTATGACTATATGTGTTATGGATCATCAGCCCATGATCATACAGACCCCCATCAACACTCATCTTCCTTATGGCAAGTGTAAAATGCAGTGTCTCTACTGGGAGATGAATTTTTTTTCCACACTTCTGAGTGATAGACTCCTATGTTCCTAAACATATTTTACCTCAACTAATTAATTCCAGCGCTGCATTAGGTAAACCTCTACTCCCCAGCTCTGTCTTTTAAGGAGTGTTCACCACCAGGCAATGACTCAAGGACAGCCCACCCCCAATCAATTCCTCCTCTCTCCCCAACTTCTTCACGTTGTCTGATTCCCGACTTCCACGCTTTTTGATATATTTTACTCTCTTGGATTTAATAGATCGCCACCTCCCCCAAATTCTGTTGTCCAAGTCGATATAGACTTCCCCTTCCCTAGCCAGGACCCCACCTCCATTTAGCATTTTGAAAGCCCACCAGTATGGTGTATAACCAGTACTCCCCACCAGTGCAGTCAGCATGTCTCCATATCTGTTTTCACCACTTACCTTCCCCCAGAAGACCAGCAGAATTGATCTCATCACGCTTTTATTCCCATTTTACTCTGTAACTACCAAAAGTCCAAGCATTCAAGATATTTAAATACTAATTTTTATCCCCATAACCTCTTACATCTCTTGATCTGATCTAATCTCCCGTCTCTTTCCAATCCCTCACTCCCCAAATAGTTTCTGTGTATCCTTTAGAATATATAGTCTGTCATTACTAAAATTCCCAGTCTTCAGTATTTTCCTTTATCATCTGGCTTGAGTAAAAAACTGACTTCCGGGCTTCCCTGGTGGCGCAGTGGTTGAGAGTCTGCCTGCCCATGCAGGGGACACGGGTTCGTGCCCCGGTCCGGGAGGATCCCACATGCCGCGGAGCAGCTGGGCCCGTGAGCCATGGCCGCTGAGCCTGCACGTCCGGAGCCTGTGCTCCACAACGGGAGAAGCCACAACAGTGAGAGGCCCGCGTACCGCCAAAAAAAAAAACCAAACTGACTTCCCCTGATGACACAGCTTTCCTTACTGTCTCCTCAGAGAAGGACAGCTCTCTGTTGTAGAGCTTAGAGACTAGATTGTCATTCTCTTTCCCCCCACCCGCAGTGCTGCTTCTAAGACATTTCTCCTAATTAAAAAAACAAAAAGAAAACAACAACAAAAAACCAAAGCCTCAGCTGGTATCAAGTATGTGCCAACAAACTGTACTATCCTGGCTGTCATAATCATCTATCAAATCTCATTCATTTCTCCTCATTTCCTGAATGTTTTTGCTTGCAGCTTCCTATTTTTCTGTCACTATTCTTGTCATTATTTTTGGAGATTTGAAAAGTCCCATAGCTCATCTGCCCAGATCCCATTCTCTCAGTTCCTTGGCCTCTGAACATTTGGTGATCTTCTCTTCCACCAGACTTGAGCCATTCGTCGTTTTGGATGTACCTGTCATCATGGATAGGAGGACCATTTCTCAAATCTCAGTTGCTAGCATCCCATGTTCTCACAGCTCCCTCCTGTCTTTCCATATCACACAAATAACCCTAATAACCCCATTCATATCAATTCCTCCTTCCCCAGTGTAATTGCTACATCTCTCCTCATATTGACTCCCTTGCGCATACCTTTAACTCCTTTGCCCCTTTTCCATCTGTTCCACCTACATGACAACCCCATTCCAACTCTCCACCTGTTAACCCCCTGAACCTAAACAGTAGAATATGGCTTGAGAAAAATGCACAGGTATTCGGACTGGTTTCACACTAGTGTGTCAGTGGACCTCCCCACTGACTGGAAATGTTACCTCTTACCCTCCATCAATCACACCTTGTCTTCTCTACTTACATGTTCGTCCCATCCAGCCCATGCATCCTTCTTCTTCTTCCTCCCCTTCTTCCTCTTCCAAAACCTGAGAAACATGAATATATTAAAACATCCTTCAACTGTCTATGAAGACAAAACTCTTAATGACTAGTAATGATGACATATACTTATTCTCATCCAGTTGACCCATTTAATGCAAGTGCAAAGAGTTTTAACCTGAAAAAGTTCCAGTAGCACAAGTAATTTGACTAGGTCCACACAACTGGTGGTGCCACGGCCGGAATTCAAACCCAGAACTGCATGGAATTTTTGCCCTTAACAACTGTGCCATCATGCAGCATGAATTACCTTCCCAAAGCAGTGAAGGAGGTAGTTTCAGGTTTCACTAAGAAAACTAACAACCTGATAGGAGAATAAAGGGGAGAGGATTTCTTCTTTAAAAAAAAAAGAAAACGAATACAGTAATCATTTTTTTTTTTTTTTTTTTTGCTGTACGCAGGCCTCTCACTGTTGTGGCCTCTCCCGTTGCGGAGCACAGGCTCCAGACGCGCATGCTCAGCGGCCATGGCTCACTGGCCCAGCCGCTCCGAGGCATGTGGGATCCTCCCGGGCCGGGGCACGAACCCGCGTCCCCTGCATCGGCAGGTGGACTCTCAACCACCGCGCCACCAGGGAAGCCCCAGGCTAGAGTTTTAATGTCACTTCAGCTGAACCTCATTTAATTTTCTCCCGCTTTGTTGAGATATAATTGACATGTTAGAATTGTTATATTTAAGGTGTACAACGTAGTGTTTTGATGTACAGATAATTGTGAAATGATCACTAAAATCAAGCTAATTAATGTATCTATTGCTTCACATGGTTACCTTTTTATTTTTCTTTTTATGGAGAGAATACTTAAGATCTTCTCTCAGCAGATTTCAAGTATACAATACATTATATTAGCTATGGTCACCATGCAGTATATTATGTCTGCAGAACTTATTCATCTTATAAGTAGAAGTTTGTGCCCTTTGACCAACGTCTCCTCATTTCCCCCATTTCCCTCAGCCCTTGGTGATTATCATTCTGTTCTCTGTTTTTATGAGTTTGACTATTTTAAATTCCAAATATAAATGAGATCATGCAGTATTGGTCTTTCTGTGCCTGGCTTATTTCACATAGCATGATGCCCTCCAGGTTCATCCATGTTGTTGCAAATGGCAGGGTTTCCTTCTTTTTTGAGGCTGAATAATATCCCATTATGTGTATATATAGCACATTTTTTCAACCTCATTTAATTTATCTTAAAAATGGCGATGATAAAGCCTGCCATACCTCCTTTGTAAGGTTTCTGTAAAGATCTTCTCAGTTAATATACATAAAAGACATTAATCTGGCTTCTAATTTTACTTTTTCTAATTTAGAACCTTTCCTATGAGAATTGTGAAGCAAGGAAAGTTATTGTTCATTTTTTGTTTAGCCTCTTTTTCAAGACCCACATGAAAACACATGATGTTGACATATTTTCTTTAAATCAGCATCACCCCCAGTGAACGTAAACTTCATCCCTCCTCTCTCCTGCAGAATTATTTTCAATCTCCCTTTACCCTTGGCCTCATAACCACCCTAATTCAATTATGAACTAACTCTTATCTAGGTGGCATTGAGTGAAGTGAGCTGATAAATTAATTCACATTCAATGTCATTGGATAACTACCAAAATGATCCCTCAAGAGATATATATCCATAAACATTTCTTTTTGTTTAAAGGGAGTAGTATGATAAATATTATGCAATCTAAATGTCAATTGCATTTCTAATTGTTGCTTAATATTCCATTTATGGAATTAATAGCATTTTATAAAACTTAGTCCAAGAAAAGGGAACGTTTCTAATTGTTGCATAGTATCCCATTGTATGAAGTTAATTCCATTTTATAAAACCCAAGAGTCCAAAAAGGGAAATTGGTTAACTGAATTCCTGTAATGGAATACCATTAGTCATTAGAAATCATGATGTACATCTACATGGACTTGGAAAGATTTTGTGAGTGTTAATTTCATAAAAATATTATGAAATTTTTTCTATAATATCTTTGTGTTGTCTATGTATATGTACTTGTGTTTGTCTAAAATATGCATTTACATATAATTATTTACAGTGATCAAATTATTTTTAATATTTTTCTTTAGATTTTCAAATATTTAATGTAATAGTCAATTAAAGTCATAATATTAAAATTAAGTTAAATGCTATGTATTATTAGAAAGGGATGCTTTGCTAATGTGGGGAGAGACTTCATACATGATGACGTGAGGGCATAGGAAATATTTGGAGGGAGAGATGTTACCTATTTTAACATGTCCCAATGATATATTTATTCATTCAGCTGATGTTTATTGAGCATCTACTATATGCTAGGAACTGGGGAGATGAATGAGTAAACAGACTCTGTTTCTACTTTTGTGCACTTCATTGTTTAATGAAGGAGACCAGCATAAATCAAATTACTATACACATGTACAAGCACAAACAGTAAGAGCTATGAAGGAAATGTAAGTGAGCTTCTATTTCTAGCTCTGAAACATGAGGGTGGAATGTGTGTGTTTAAAGAAGGCTTCATTGGGCTTCCCTGGTGGTGCAGTGGATAAGAATCTGCCTGCCAATGCAGGGGACGCAGGTTCGATTCCTGGTCTGGGAATATCTCACATGTCATGGAACAACTAAGCCCGTGCGCCACAGCTACTGACCCTGCTCTCTACAGCCTGCGAGCCACAACTACTGAGCCTGCGTTCCACAACTACTGAAGCCCGCTTGCCTAGAGCCTGTGCTCCGCAACAAGAGAAGCCACTGCAATACGAAGCCTGTGCACTGCAACAAAGAGTAGCCCCCGCTCACCGCAACTAGAGAGAGCCCGCATGCAGCAATGAAGACCCAATATAGCCAAAAATAAATAAATGAAATAAAAATAAATGAATAAAGAAGGCTTCATTGACAAAGTGGAATTTTGGCTGAAATCAGAGGGATACAGGTAGGTGTCGCCTGGTGGAGAGAGGGCTGAAGAAAGTCCCGGCAGTGGGAACCACATGTCTAAGACCCCGGGTGGGAGGGCGCGTGCCGCTTGCCACTTGAGAGGAGCTGATTGAAAGCTAGTGTGACTGAAGCACGGAGAGGACAGTAGGAAGCTACTTGAGCACAATTCTGGTTCTCTTTGACCTGATGACTTTGGTTTATAGACAGCACCTTCTCGCTTTTCATTTTATCCGCAGCACCTTTCACTTGCACCTCCGGTCTGTACCTGACAGCTCAAGTAGGCACTAGAAGAAGATCCGTTTTAAACTTAAAATCTTAGGCTGCCCTTCATCCTCCTCAAGCCAATTTTTGCCTGTGAACAACCACTTTTTGGTGCTTTCTGGAGAAAATAAGTGAGCACTGTTCTGCTTCCATCAGTGGAAGGGTCTGCTGATAACAGACAGGCTGGGGAGGGAAGCTGAGCAACTTTTTAGCATTTCCACTAACAGGTCACACTCGAGTTGATAAACACTCTCCACACTGAAAAGAAAGACTCTTTTGATGATCTGTGTCAACAAACCCTATCATTTGCACCAAGGCGGTCTGAAAGATTTTCGAACCTGGGAGGAGAATTATTTTGAAGGAATTTCTTAGAGGGAATACTGATATCATTGGTGGTTGTATTAAGTGCCCTTTAGGTTTTCCCCCAGCCCAGGTGCTTGTGATGGTGATAAGAATTTACTGTGATTCCACCAGTAATAGCCAGATTCAGGGAATTGTTTGTGCTTCTAGAATTTATGTATTTCCATGGCATCATTAAATCTCCTTCTGTTTCGGACCACATAATTAGAGTAGGCAGAAGGTGAAGGAGTTGTGACAATATAATCCTCCTTCATAACTGGCTGTTCTCTTTTGCAGATCAAAATAGATTAACCTTAACTAGGAGAAGGTGTAAGGATGCAAGGTTGGACTAGTAACACAGAGATCTTCTAAGCTGGGGAATTTTCTGGGGGCTCCAGCTATAAATGGAAGATGCTGTATTTTTGCAGTTTGCATTTCTTGCAATGAATACGTATTCTAAGAGGGCAGAGCCAGATTTTACCAAGTGGTGAACTTTCCAAAGATTGCTCATTAGATTGGATTCAGTCAAGAGTTTGTACACCTGAAACTAATACAATATTGTAAATCAACCATGCTTGAATTTAAAAACTAGTTAAAAATGAGTTTGTACAACCATTTCCCTATCTTTCTACCCTCACTCTGCAAAGACACCTTTTAAAAATTGAAACCTTTTTAAACTTCAATATATGTGATAAATCCGTGGATCTGTTAGAAAGTTCCAAACTTTGTCAAAGAGGAAGGTGACATTTTTTAAAGTCTGATATGGAAACAGTGGCAGTAGCTGATCGGTGAAAGTAGTTTCTGTAATGGCTAATAAACAAAATATACGGAGCCCAGATGTTGTAGCCACAGCAAGAGTTTTAGCATGACAATCTGGGGTGTCAGTGTTGGCTTTGCTGTTTATAACTTAGGTGATCCTTGGCAGTGAAGCTTAACCTATGCCAACTTCAGGTGTCTCACCCATAAGGAGGAATGATAATAAGAGCTTGCAAAATTATAATGATAATTAGAGTTAACTAATATCAGGTAAGTGAGTGTGTTGTAGCACAGTGACTGGGGGATTTTACTGGCTTTCAACCAGTGCTAGTAATCTCCATAGTCCTTGTTCAAATGCTAAACCATAATAAGCTCTCCTTGATTTCCTGTAATTAGATGACTCTAGCGTTAGGTACATATGTCTTCTCACTTTTTTACAGAAATTGAAATGAATTTATGTAACTATACGTTATAAATTGTCATTTTTTGGGTCTTCCTGAAGGAGGGATACTGTTTTGGGGGGCGGGGCTCGTATTTTAGCGACATAATCAGTTAGAATGGACACTGTTTGATACTGATGTAGAACAAATATGAAAGAAAAACTCCTGTGTCCTATGTAGAATGTGTGATGTCAGCGCAGTATCCCGATGGCCGGTGTGGGGTCCAGGGAGACATACAGTGGTTCTCCACCCTGGCTGTGCCTCAGAATCCCCTGTCAGTGTGACACCCCAGGTGCTTGAGTCAGTGTCTGAATAGGGAAGGGGGAGGGTAAGAAGATCTGAGCATCAATATTTGTTAAGAAACAAACAACCTCATGTCAGTCAAGTTGATAATTTGATAGCTATTTGAGTTGGGGCCATGTTTTTGTCCTCTCTGAGACTTCGTTTCCTGGGGCTACCATAACAAAGCCCTGCAAACTGTGTAGATTAGAATAATAGAAATGTATTGTCTCATGTTCTGGAGGCCAGAAATCTAAAATCAAGGTGCTGGCAGGCAGGGCCATACTCCCTCTGAAGGGTCCAGAGAAGAGTCTGTTTCATGCTACTCTCCCAGCTTCTGGTAGCCGTAGTTATTCCTTGGCTTTCAGATGGCCATTATCTTCTCCCTGTGTCTCTTCAGTCATCTTCCTTCTGTACATATCTGTCTCTGTGTCCAAATTTCCTCATTTTGTAAGGATACCAGTCCTAGTGGATGGGGACCCACCCTAATTACCTCTTTTCATCTTATTTCCTTTTTAAAGACCCTATTTCCAAATTTAGTCACTTTCTGAGGTATTGGGGGTTAGGACTTACCATTTTGGTGAGGACACAATTCAACCCGTAACACTTAGTGTATGTATTTGGAACATAACCATACCTCTTTCACCATCTTGTTAACAGAATGAAATGGGATCATTAGAATGCTTGCCACAATGTCTAGCTAAAAATAAGCCATTCTAATATTAGCTACATTGTCAGGATCATTTATTGTGATATCTTGTTCCCATTATTATTTACTTTGTCCTCTTCTCTGTTTAAAGAAATAGCCAAGACTTTTGGGTTTCTTTGGCTCAATGGAGGTTTTTATTGCAGGGTCAAGAGGTAGAGGCTGACTGAAAAGTTTTTCTCCCGTCTTTTGAGTCATCGTGAAAAGTGTCCCAGAGCAGGAAGCCTAATCCTGCTGCACGTGGTACACATTCACCAGGAAATGATTACTGTTAGATGAGAGATGGGCCCAGGCTGTCAATTTTCTTTTTTTAAAAAAATAAATATATTTATTTATTATTTTTGGCTGCATTGGGTCTTTGTTGCTGCGCACAGGCTTTCTCTAGTTGCGGCGAGCAGAGGCTACGCTTCGTTGCGGTGCATGGGCTTCTCGTTGTGGTGGCTTCTTGTTGCAAAGCACGGGATCTAGGCGTGCGGGCTTCAGTAGTTGTGGCACATGGGCTTCAGTAGTTGTGGCTTGTGGGCTCTAGAGCGCAGGCTCAGTAGTTGTGGTGCATGGGCTTAGTTGCTCCACAGCGTGTGGAATCTTCCCAGACCAGGGCTCGAACCCATGTCCCCTGCATTGGCAGGTGGATTCTTAACCACTGCGTCACCAGTGAAGCCGATCAATTTTCTTGAGTACACCAAAAAATCCAATTTGTATGTGAAAGCTACCAAAAATTAAATATTGGCAACTACTTCCATCTCTACTGAACTCCATTGTCAATGATGTCATGTTGGTTGCCTGAAACTGACTGTGGTGGGAGTACTTACACCATTGAAATCGGCAAACACTAAAGACCAGGGTTTTTTTTGGTTTTGGTTTCTGGTGACCCTATAATTAAAAGTTTAAAACATATCCCTTTTGTTGTGTTTGTTCTTGTTTTTTTTTAATTTCTGAAACTTATAGTTTTTTTTGTTTGTTTGTTTTTCTGCGGTACACGGGTCTCTCACTGTTGTGGCCTCTCCCGTTGCGGAGCACAGGCTCCGGACGCGCAGGCTCAGCGGCCATGGCTCACGGGCCTAGCCGCTCTGCGGTATGTGGGATCCTCCCGGACCGGGGCACGAGCCCGTGTCCCCTGCATCGGCAGGCGGACTCTCAACCAATGGACCACCAGGGAAGCCCGAAGGACAGTTTTTATTGCATTTCTTTAGTGTAAAAACAATAACAAGTAATGTTTATTGAACATTGTACCAAGCTTTTTACAGTGCATTATCTCATTTAATCCTCACACAACCTAACGAGTAGGTATTATTGTCTCTGTTTTATAGTTGAGGTATCTGAATATATCTGTCATTATTTCCAGTTAAATTTGTAAAAGAGAGATTTTTAGTATCAACATAAACTTCTGAGAGATATGTGGGTTGTGTTAAGTGGTATTTTCTCACCTCATGGATGTCAGAACACGCAGTACCATTCCCTTTTGAAGTGTGTTTCGCATCCCAGGGCAGGAAGGCACTCAGTTATTAAAATACTCCTCTGACTGTTCTCTGAATTAGATTTTTAATGTGCCGCCTCTTCCTCAAACTTCTGCAGTCCTGGAGGTTTTCACAGTGAGAGAGTTCTGATTTTCCTTGTCCCCAAGTCTCTGAAAGAAGGCAGAAGATGAAGGTGAAGAAGAAAAAACAATGTCCTTCTTGCAGAGTGGGCCAGAAATGTATGGTAAGCGTATCTGATGAGGTCCCTCACCTGCACATCCAGTGCCATCCCTAGGGTGCCAAGGGTCTCATCTGTTGGTGTGTGCTGGTTTGGAGGTGGATGCTGAGATGAAGACAGTGCAGAAGGTCTGTTACAGAGGAACCTGTGAGAGTAACAGAGAGGAGGCAGGCGTGGGCACGTGGAGCCACTAGACCACGGCTTAGAGCTGAGAAAGTCTGTGTCAGGCCCGTGAGCAGCCCTGGAGCAAAGGCAGTTTAGAAGCATCTTATGCCCAGCAGAAATGGCTAGGTCCTTGTACCACCCCCTTGTGCAGTCATTGGTGCCCAAAATAGCTTGAACCCAGCTCAAGAGCTGAGGGGGATCCTAATGAAGCCAACAACAAGGCTTTTAACAAATCATACTCCTTGCAGTTGGACAGCAAGTCACTTCTTGAGGGGGGATCTCAGTAGCAGGTCTCGGTGTCTGCAGCAGGTCAGTATGTTTATGGAGTATTTCAGGGGGAGCTGGAACTGGAAGTAGAGCCAGAGGATGATTTTGCTAGTTTTTGGTTTCTGCCAGTTTCCCTGGCACTTGGAGCCTTACTTTCCTCCTCTGTAAAACGGAACATAACGTACATCAACCATAAAGAGCGGTGGCAAGACAAAAATGAGGTTATGCAGATACTATTGTGGTACATACAAATGCTTTGCGTTTTTACTGCGGTGGTTGTATTACTTTTATTATTATTTTTTCAAATAGCACTCGTTCAAAAAATGAATAACTCTTAATTGTGCACCTACTGTGCACTGTGCTCCTTTTTAGCACTGAGCTTATAGAAGTGAAACCATCAGGCAAAATCCCTGCTCACAAGGAGCTTGCATGCCAGTGGGAAAAAATAGACAATAAAAAAGAATACACACGGGCTTCCCTGGTGGCGCAGTGGTTGCGAGTCCGCCTGCCGATGCAGGGGACACAGGTTCGTGCCCCGGTCTGGGAAGATCCCATATGCCGTGGAGCGGCTGGGCGTGTGAGCCACGGCCGCTGAGCCTGCGCGTCCGGAGCCTGTGCTCCGCAACGGGAGAGGCCACAGCACTGAGAGAGGCCCGCGTACCACACACAAAAAAAATAATAATAATAAAATAATACACACAAAATATATCAGGTGGTGATAAGTGCTTAAAAGCAAATAAATTCAAGATACAGGAGGACGAGTGAGGCTCCCATATTACACATGGTGATCGAGACAGATTTCAGTGATCTGATGGTATTTGAGCCAGACAGGAAGAAAGTGAAAGTGAGTCATCAGACTGTTTGGGAAAGGAGCTGCTAGGCAGCGAGAATAGCAGGTGCAAGGGCCCTGAGGTGGGAATGTCCCTAGAATGTTCTAGGAATTACAAGGCATCAGATGTGGTTGAAGTGAGTGAGCAAAGGAAGTGTAAAAGGAGGTGAAGTCAAAGAGGTAAATCCTATGGAGACTTAGCAGCCATTCTAAAGGCTGGTGTTGATTGACGAGAGGGGAAGCTATTGTAGGAATTTGATCAGTGTTGGGCATGAGCCAATAGCCTGATGTGTTTACAGCAAGACTGTATGAGGGGGATTGCAGGGAGAGCAGTTACGTGACTCCTACAGTAAGATGTTAGACGATAGTCAACTCAGACCAATGCGCACTTTAACTTTGACGTGAAGTGGTTGGACTCTTGACATGTGTTTAATATAGTCAACAGAATTTACTGATGGAGAGGATGTGAACCATGAATGTAAAAGAGGAGCAAGAGTGACTCTATAAAGTTTTAACCGTGAACAACCAGCAAGACAGCTATTTGCAAAGGTAGGAAAATGATATGACTTGCATGTTTGCAGGGTGGGTGGTGGAATTGAAGTTAGCATCTGCAGAAAGATCAGGAGCTCAGTGTGGTAAAAAATTTCAGATGTTTTATTTTCTAGTCATGCTCCTGGAGATGTTGAATAGGCAATTGAGTGAAAGCATTCTGGAGATTAAAAATGAGGATATCAGTTTGGCAGCTGCCAGCCTAAAGATGGCATTTGACGCCTGGCGAATGCAGTTGTTGAGATTATCAAGAGATGAGTGCGGGTTGAAGATAGAAGATGTCTGAGCACTGAGCCCTGGACACCACCTTTTGACAGTCTGGTCTATTGGATGAGGGGGAACCAGTGAAGGATACTGAAAAGCATCTTCTGTGAAGTAGGAAGAGAACAAAGAGAAAGCGGTGTCTTGGAAACCAAGTAAAAGAGTTATTTCAAGGATGAGAAAGTGATCAACTATGTTAAGAGCTGTAGCCCCATCAAGTAAGGGAGAGAGGGGTGTCAGATGTATCACAGTGAAGTATTTTGTGACCATGACAGCTTTTTGGAGGAGTGGAAGATAGGAGTGGAAACCTGATTGAATTGTACTTTTTTAGAAAAGAAGAGGCGATAAACTGGGAATTGCATAGAGAAGTTATTCAAGGAGTTTTGCTGGAAAGGGGAGGGGATGATGTCATGGCAGAAGGAGAGGTGGGATAGATTGTGCTTTGGGGACACATTGGGAAATACTAGAGTGTGTTTGTATATTGATGTGTTTGATCCAGGAGAGGCAGATAATCAGGATGCAGGACAAAATGGAGACAGCTTTAGTAGAGGAATTTTGAACAAGCAAGGGGGACAGGATATAACGCACAAAGAGGGGTTGGCATTAGGGGCAGAGACAGTACATCTGCTGAAACACATAGTTTAAGGGTATAAATGCATGTAGGTGAGTAGCTGCAATGGGGTAATACATGGAGAATCTCTTGATTTCTTCTGTTTCTCAGTAAAAAATTGTGAGCAGAAAATGAGGCAGTAGAAAATGTACTTGTGGTTTGAGAAGAAAAGAGAAATGGTCAAAGTCAGGTCTACCAGAAGATCTCAAATCTTGCTGTGAAAGATCTCAAGGAAACACCTCCGACTGTAGTTCGTATTTGAAAGAGAAGTCTAGTAAGAGATTTTCAAGAAAACTGTTGTGAATTTCAACTTGATTTTCTCATTTTCTAGCTGTGTAAGATTGGGAAAATCACTTCACCTCTTTAGGCCTCCATTTCCTTGTCGGTTATGTCTAGGAATTAGACAAAATCAGGGCTTTCACATTTCTTTGACCACAGCTCTCCATAAGACATTTCGTATCATGACCCACTAAAGACACATGCTGATGTACACATACGTGTACTTGCAAAACCAAAGTTTAAAAAGCAGTGTTTATTCTTCCTATAAAGGATGTTCTCTCATATTTTCTCTTCTACATTAATATATTTGTTTTAAAGTAGCTTAGTTTAGTTTTTGGATTACTTGTTTTTAAGGCTGGATAAACTGGCTATAAAATAGGGTTCACAATCCACTAATGAGCCATGATCCACAGTTTTGTTTTCTTTATTTTTGGCTGTGTTGGGTCTTCCTTGCTGTGTGCAGGCTTATTGTCATGGCTTCTCTTGTTGAGGAGCACGGGCTCTAGGTGCATGGGCTTCAGTAGTTGTGGCATATGGGCTCAGTAGTTGTGGCACACAGGCTTAGTTGCTCCGTGGCATGTGGGATCTTCCTGGGTCAGGGCTTGAACCCGTGTCCCCTGCATTGACAGGCGGATTCTTAACCACTGCGCCGCCAGGGAAGCTCATGATCTACAGTTTTAAAAGACATTCCCTTATGTGTGTCCCCATCTCTAATTATGAGTTTTTATGAACTTTTAGAACACGAGGGATAAAGTGATCTTGACCACAACAAGCCTATTAAGCATGTGGTTCTGTGAGAGATTACATATCCCACTTTATAAAGACACAGGAATGAGACATAATTACTAAATCTGGTTGAAACAGTCTCAGATCTCAACAAGGCTTCTTTTGTTTACCATCCAGCTTCTAGGATTTCAGAATTAATGCTCTGTAGGGCCACATGTTTAAATGAAGTATATTTTGCTATCCTCAACTTCAAACGTGTCATTTATTTGTTTGTTTGAGTTCTAATGAACAAGAAACTTTGGGAAGGAAAAGCAAATAAAATTCTTACCTGAGTAATCAAATCATAGTATTAATGGGTAATTCAATTATACTTAATACTATTGGAGGTTACAAACCCTTAGAGAAGATGATGAAAACTATCTTCTTTCCAGAGAAACACACATACACAAAATGTTGTATACAATCTCGGGGGAAAGGTAGTATTTATTTTTTGAAGCTCATCACAAATCAGTTTTCTGAGTCCAGTCTAGGAACTCATGGTTAAATAATCTTTATGATCCTTTCTGGTTGTGTTCTCCTAACATAGGACAAATGTCACTTGTGTATCCCTGCCAGTATATGGCACCAATCACTTCTTTGTCTTCCCAACAAATCCTTATACTGAAAGAAAAAATTGAGTGGCAAGTCTTCTTGTCTGTTTCACACTTGGGAAACTTGGATCTGCAGCTCTACCTCGGTGAGGTCCAAATATTTGGGCCAACTTGTGATTTTAAAATAGAGCAATTCTCCTTATGTAAGGACTACTATTGTTTAACTATAAGGATATTAAGTGATATACATCTCACATGTGTATGTGACTAAATGCTTTAAATACCGTGTCGTAAGCAAGCACTCACCCCAGTATAGGTGTAATGGCGTGTTCAGTATTCTCTTAGCCACTTGTTCACAGCTTCCTATTAGAGAGACGGGTTAGGTAAAACTTACTCACTAGGTTCTGAGTGAGTTTCCCTACTGGAAAAACAAAAAAGAAATTGCTTCTAACCCCAGAAAAGAAACGAGAGAACATGTAGAGAAAAAATTTGAAGCTGGAGAGGTAGAAAAAGGCTATAGATCAGAGGAGATGACCCCTCTTCATGACACATCCAACGTAAGCCGGTGAAATTATAGAAGTTACAAAACGCTCTCTTAGGAAGGGGTTTTTCCTTGATGCAAAGTCGTGAATGAGCTAAACTTTATCTTTATCTTGCCTTGTGGCAGAACTAAGTTAGAGGGAACAGATACAGAGGTGAAAACAGGAGTCTTGGCAAGAATTTGTGGAGGTCATGGAATGGAATTCAGCTAAAGTTTCACCAAAACTCTGACGGATGTTAGGACCCAACTGACTTCTGGTTTCCATGTTTTTGATATTTAAATTATAAATGTGTGATTCATTTATACTTCAGATGTGTTCTTTTAAGGGAAAATATTTTGGCCTTAAGACTCTAATGTAGTTATATGCACAGTGTAAATTTAGGCATATTATGTAATTCACCACAATTTTGGGGCTTTTTTTTTGCTGTGGGTGTTTTTCTCCAGCACCTTCTCTGTTGAAGTGAACAAGGGCCTTAGAAGAAGACAATGGAATCTCCCCATCCCTGCCCAAAATTATGTAAATGAGGCTCCAGAAGTCCTTGGTTCTTTTTATAAATAATTGTCTATTTCTGGAGGCTGGTGTTGGTCCGTCTCGGGTGTAAAAATTGCACTGCAGGGTAATTACTCAGTGCACTATCATTCTCCTTAATGGAGGGAAGTCATCTCCCTCACACATGATTCTCTGGTCACTTGATCACCCTCAAATTGATAGCTTCTGATTCTGGATTTTCTAGCCCACAGGAGAGGACTGTGTGTTTTATATTGAAATTATATTTTGATCTGTCAGGATACATGGTACAAGGAAGTCAGTGGGGAGAAAAAAGAACGTAGCATGTAAAAACCAATTATAAGACATAATTTTGTCTATAATTTCACTTTTTTTTCTTTCACCACTACAAAGGAAATCTATTCACTTATTTTTTAAGCAGCTTTATTGAAGTACAATTGGCATACAGTAAACTACACAGATTTAAACGGAAAGTTTTGATAATGTTGACATACATATACACCTGTAAAAACATCACGACAACCAAGATAATGAACATATCTATCACCTATTCCCCCAATTTTCTCATGCTCCTTTATAATCCCACCTTCTGCCCCTTTCTCCTCCCATCCCAGGAAACCATTGATCTCCCTTCTGCCATTTCACATAAGTTTGCAATTCCTAGAAATTTATGTAAATGAAGCATACAGTACATACCCCTTTTTTCTGGCTCCTTTTACTCAACAAAATTAAAAGTCTTTGTGTGGACGTGTGTTTTCTTTCAGTTAAATACACACCTAGGAATGAATGAATAGGTCATATGGTAGGTCTATGCCTAACTTTCTAAGAAACTGACAAATTGGGTTCCAAAGTGGTTGTACCATCTTGCCAAGACTTGGTATGGTCATAGTTTTCTTATAATTTTACGTTTTAAATTATGGTACCATGTAACTGACTTTGGTGTATAGTTCTTTGAATTTAACACATGTATATATCCATGGAAACAGCACCACAGTCAGGATACAAAACAGCTACATTACCCTCCAGAAAAACCCTCCCTCATGCCATCCCTTTATAGTCAGATTCTTCTCCAACTGCTCACCTCGAGCAACCACTGATCTGTCTGCATCACTATAAAAATTTTTGTCCTTTTGAGAATGTCATATCAGTGGAAGCATACAGTATGAAACTGGCATTTTTCACTCAGCATAGTGCCTTTGAGATTAATCCAAGCTGTTGTGTGCATTTCTAGCTTACTCTTTTATTGCTGAGTAGTATTCCTTTTAAGGATATACCACAGCTTGTTTATTCCTTCACCCGTAAAGAGCATTTGGGTTGTTTCCAGTTTGGGGATAGTGCACATAAAGCTATTTGGAACATTCATATACAGGATTTTGTATCAATATACGTTTTCATTTTCCTAGAGTAAATACTCAGAAATGGAATTGTTTACTTTGCCTTTTGGAAAAAAAATTGGTGGGCAGAGTTATTCTTTAATTATTTCTAGTTATCAAATCCTCTCTACTTTTCCTTTAGAAATTCTTCTTTTGTTGATTCTTTGCACTCAATATGCAAAAATGAATTGCAAAGGCAATAGGCTAGAAAAGGTAGGCACAAACGCAAACGACTAAAAAGTGACGCATATCTCTGACTATCCAAGAATATTGGGGAAGAAAACTTGCCAAATGGTAAACTGTGAATTGTTCATTTTCAGGATAATACTTTCAGAAAAATTAGATCTGGCATTTCCATGCTGGGGGTAGAGCAGGAACTGACATAAACCCACTGAGGAAAACTTCTAGGGTTTCTGTGGTTAGGAATCTTTATGGATTGTGTAGAAAGAAGGGTTTACTCTGCTTAATGGTTTCAGAAAGTTGATTGGTCAAGAGTAATAAAGGGACCATCAATGACCCTGTGTGAATTAGGTGTTTACTGAGGGCCTCATTGTTCAGCGTAATTCTCGTACATAAAATGACCTCAAGGTTTATTCCAAAAAACAAAGTTTCATGTTTTGACAGAGCGTTACAAACCAGTAAATTATTGTGGAATAATTCTCTTTTCTGGTTTGACATTGAAAATGCAGTTCATTTACTAGTTAAGCATCGTGGAAGAAACCACTTTTACAGAATTCTTCTTTGTAGACTTAAATGAGTTAAACTTTTTCTATAATTCTACTCTAAAATGATTTTTTTTTTTTAGTTTCCAGTTTTCTGAGTGCCAAAAAATGATAGATTTCACTAAAAAGACTATCTCATTTAATCCATAAAACTACCAAAATAATCCTTGCATGGTTTGTTTTCTTCTCTTATCGTAGAACAAAGAGTTTCTACCAAGCATAGGACAGTGACAGGTGGAGACTTCCATGGAATAACCTGAGGACAAATCAAAGCTCACCTGCTCAGAAATATTTCTCTTGTTTCTCTGCCACATTTGGTATTTGAGGAGTTTTAGACAGTCTTTAAGACATTATCTCTAGTTCTGCTAAAATAGACATCAGTGCATTAGCACCTTGTCTTGGGGACAGTACAGCCTTGTGATTAAGAAGGTGAATTATAAATCCAAGAGCTCAATGAATGTAACTATATTATCATTATTATTATTAATTCCATCAGTTAGACCCGTGTCATGACAAAAAGCAGAGTGCACAAGAGTTGGGGAGAAGGAATAGTATTTCATCAGTGCAATTAAAGTCTCTTTCATTAATAATCCTCCTGTCTCGTATGTATCTTAACTCTTTTAAAAGCCGATGTGTTACAATGACAGTCCTTATTAAGGAGTAGAGAGACTTCATTCCATCAGCATTTACTGAATTCTTCAGTAACCTATTTTCATTAATGATTAATTGCCAGGTATTCTATAGTAATCATAGCAGAAGTTGCCATATCTATGCTGCAGAAATTAACTTTTTTCTTCATGAATCTCCTTTCATTCCCCCACATCCATCCCACACCCACTATGAACACGTCTACATCCATTTTTTGGTGATACAAATGTTCTTCTGGATAAGGCAGTCACCCTGAATGGTTTTTTTTAGCCATTATGGAGGGAAATTGTCAAACAACCCTTGTGGTACACTGTCACATCCTGATGATGGTTATGAGGTCAGAGTTTGGCAGAAAATAAAGTGCAAGAAAAGTAAGGTCATAGACTGTTGAGAAGCTGTTTCTGGAGTAGAATTAAGCCTTTTCCCATTGGGACCTAGAAAGTAGGCTGCTGACTTCATGTATTGTATCATGATACGTCTGCATGTGCTAGACAGTCTGTGTGTCTGTTTAGAGAAGAAAAGCAGCCCATTTCAACTCGTCACCTTTCTCTTCAGCTTCAGACAGATCACAGAGGCTGAGACCACAGCTGGAGCCAAGGCTCACAACTCCCTGTGTTTCCCTCATTCGTCACATTTTCAGCATATGTTTCCAAACCACTTCACAACGTCATGTTGCTTAATCCCTACAGTGCGTTTGTAGGTAAGCCCTATGGGTCCTGTCTTACAGATGGAGAAACTGAGGGGTTACATGACTTGACCTGTGTCACATGGCTCCCAGAAGGTAGGCTGTGGATGTGGATCCCGACTTGCCCACTGAGTTTCATTTCTCTTTCCACTATTGCACAGCTGTTGGTGCTGAAGTGCAAAGAAAGGGATGCAGGTACTGGCAGAAGCACTTCTGTCTGTGTGCAGCAAGGGCATGTGTCAACTCTGGGAATGGGCTTGACTCCAAAGGGGTAAATTATAAAGATACATATATGGTACCTTAATATTTTTCTAAAATAATGTGTGAGAAGACACTCCCCAGAGATGTTGTCAAGACTCAAATTCATCTAGTTAAGGGCTTGCAAGACTCCAGTAGTTCCACCATAAGCAATCATTTCGTTCCCGAAACTGACTCCTTGTTTTCGTAGCTCTTTATGGTCACCCTCTAGAGGTTCATACCTGGCCTCTGCCTCACACCTGACTAGTTATTTCATGGTCATGGAATTAACCATGATGATTTTCTAAACTCTCTTTGCTTCTTCTCCTCTGAGCCCTCTGTCTGGAATAGCCTCTTGCCGTTTTTTACATGACCAGTGTCTGCTTGTTCATTAGAATGCCATTTTTCCAGGAAACCTGCCCTGGCTTCACCTGTGTGTGAGGGTAAAAGATCCTCTTTCACGTTTCATGGCCATTCTTTTCATATTTCCATCTTAGCACTCATCAGCCCACTGTCATTCACTTTTTTTTTTCTCTCTCATGAGTGAGTGAGTGAGCTTCTGGATTAGAAGTATTATGCTTTTCATCTCCATACCTTCAATTCTTAGCATAGTTCCTGTTACTTAGTAAGCACTTAATAAATGCTAAATGAATTAATAAATGACTAAATGATGTCTTTTTCCAAAATTTGATCCTGGCCTGTTACTCAGTTAATTCTTCATCTACTAAGATATAGTTTTGTGTCCTACCCTTCCCTCTTAAACCCTGTTTTTTCTAGTTTGTTTTCCCTCTGTCCCTTCCTTCCCTTTCCATTCCACTCCCTTTTCTTTTACCTCCCTCGCTATTTGCCTTTCCCCCTCCTCCCTTCTAGCCTTCCTTCCTGCCTTACGGATAAGTGCCTTCTGAGCGCTCATTATGTGGTAGGAAAAGATATGAGTTCCAGGTGAAAAATGAAGATGATTTCCCTGCATTTAGAGCACTAACATTCTAGTGGTAGTGGAGACTGACAACAAACAAATAGTAAAAAGAAAATAGTTTTAGAGCTTGTCATTGCTACAAAGAAATTCCAATTTGATAAACTTATGAAAAGTAGCTGACACTACATTAAACAAGGTGGGCAGGGAAGACTTCTCTAAGAACGATCCAATTGAGCTGAAACTTGAGTGAGCTTCAGGTGTTCAAGGAGCAGAGAGGAGAGGAGTGGAAGTACATCGAGGTAAAGTTTGAGAGCTAGTCCAGGCTAGATCTTGCTAGTTAGTTGTAACCACTATTTCCTAAGTTCAATGGGAGGCCGGTAGAGAGATGTTGATGGGGAAGTGGCATGATCAGATTACCATATTTAAAATATGACATTGGCTGCTATATGAAGAGTGGAGTATTAGGGCCCAATACAGGAAGATTTCTGGAAGCAGAGAGACTGGAAGATGGCTATGGACATGGTGCAGGGAAGACCTGACAGTGGTCTGGGCCAGGTTGGTGATGATGAAGGTGGAGATCATCTCCTTGATACTGTTGCTCCCTTTCAGAAGAACAATGTATCCTTAAAGACCCATAGACTTAGAGTCCTTCTCTGCATGAATTGGCCCTGAAAATAAGTCTGGCACTTAGGGGAGCTGCAGTAATTCCAGCTTTCATAGGTCAACATGGACCACTCTTTTAGGAATTAACAGCTGGACCTATGGGGTGGCCATCAGGAGTTCCAGCAGGCACCAGATGGACCCAGTGTTCTCCAAGAATTCTGTTCAATCACTGAGGGTATTATCTTTCTTAAAGCACTATGTTTATTTTCCTACTGACTGAGTCTCCTAATGACAGGTCTTAATGTTATCCTTGTAATTATTATTATTTTTTTTTAGTTTTTAAAACCTCTTTATTAAGGAATGATTCACATAGAAAAATCTGTGTATTTTTTTTTACAACTTTATTGGAGTATACTTGCTTTACAATGGTGTGTTAGTTCCTGCTTTATAACAAAGTGAATCAGCTATACATATACATATGTCCCCATATCTCTTCCCTCTTGCATCTCCCTCCCTCCCACCCTCCCTATCCCACCCCTCCAGGCGGTCACAAAGCACTGAGCTGATCTCCCTGTGCTATGCGGCTGCTTCCCACTAGCTATCTACCTTACGTTTGGTAGTGTATATATGTTTATGCCTCTCTCTCGCTTTGTCACAGCTTACCCTTCCCCCTCCCCATATCCTCAAGTCCATTCTCTAGTAGGTCTGTGTCTTTATTCCTGTCTTACCCCTAGGTTTTTCATGACATTTTTTTTCTTAAATTCCGTATATATGTGTTACCATACGGTATTTGTCTTTCTCTTTCTGACTTATTTCACTCTGTATGACAGACTCTAGGTCCATCCACCTCACTTCAAATAAAACAATTTTGTTTCTTTTTATGGCTGAGTAATATTCCGTTGTATATATGTGCCACATCTTCTTTATCCATTCATCCGATGATGGACACTTAGGTTGCTTCCATGTCCTGGCTATTGTAAATAGAGCTGCAGTGAACATTGTGGTACATGACTCTTTTTGAATTATGGTTTTCTCATGGTATATGCCCAGTAGTGGGGTTGCTGGGTCATATGGTAGTTCTCTTTGTAGTTTTTTAAGGAACCTCCATACTGTTCTCCATAGTGGCTGTACCAATTCACATTCCCACCAGAGTGCAAGAGTGTTCCCATCTCTCCACACCCTCTCCAGCATTTTTTCTTTGTAGATATTTTGATGATGGCCATTCTGACTGGTGTGAGATGATATCTCATTGTAGTTTTGATTTGCATTTCTCTAATGATTAATGATGTTGAGCATTCTTTCATGTGTTTGTTGGCAATCTGTGTATCTTCTTTGGAGAAGTCTATTTAGGTCTTCTGCCCATTTTTGGATTGGGTTGTTTGTATTTTTGTTATTGAGCTGCATGAGCTGCTTGTAAATTTTGGAGATTAATCCTTTGTCAGTTGCTTCATTTGCAAATATTTTCTCCCATTCTGAGGGTTGTCTTTTGGTCTTGTTTATGGATTCCTTTGCTGTGCAAAAGCTTTGAAGTTTCATTAGGTCCCATTTGTTTATTTTTTTTTAATTTCCGTTTCTCTAGGATGTGGGTCAAAAAGGATCTTGTGATTTATGTCATAGCGTGTTCTGCCTATGTTTTCCTCTAAGAGTTTGATAGTTTCTGGCCTTACATTTAGGTCTTTAATCCATTTTGAGCTTATCTTTGTATATGGTGTTAGGGAGTGATCTAATCTCATACTTTTACATGTACCTGTCCAGTTTTCCCAGCACCACTTATTGAAGAGGCTGTCCTTTCTCCACTGTACATTCCTCCCTCCTTTATCAACAGTACGGTGACCATAAGTGTGTGGGTTTATCTCTGGGCTTTGTATCGTGTTGTGTTGATCTATATTTCTGTTTTTGTGCCAGTATCATACTGTCTTGATTACTGTAGCTTTATAGTATAGTCTGAAGTCAGGGAGCCTGATTCCTCCAGCTCTGTTTCTCGTTCTCAAGATCGCTTTGGCTATTTGGGGTCTTTTGTGTTTCCATAGAAATTGTGAAATTTTTTATTCTAGTTCTGTGAAAAATGTCAGTGGTAGTTTGATAGGGATTGCATTGAATCTGTAGATTGCTTTGGGTATTAGAGTCATTTTCACAATGTTCATTCTTCCAATCCAAGAACATGGTATATCTCTCCATGTATTTGTATCATGTTTAATTTCTTTCATCAGTGTCTTATAATTTTCTGCATACAGGTCTTTTGTCTCCTTAGGTAGGTTTATTCCTAGATATTTTATTCTGTTTGTTGCAATGGTATATGGGAGTGTTTTCTTAATTTCACTTTCAGATTTTTTATCATTAGTGTATAGGAATGCCAGAGATTTCTGTGCATTAATTTTGTATCCTGCTACTTTACCAACTTCATTGGTTAGCTCTAGTAGTTTTCTGGTGGCATCTTTAGGATTCTCTATGTATAGTATCATGTCATCTGCAAACAGTGACAGCTTTACTTCTTCTTTTCTGATTTGGATTCCTTTTATTTCCTTTTCTTCTCTGATTGCTGTGGCTAAAAATTCCAAAACTATGTTGAATAAGAGTCGTGTGAGTGGGCAACTTTGTCTTTTTCCTGATCTTAGTGGAAATCAGTTTTTCACCATTGAGGATGATGTTGGCTGTTGGTTTGTCATATATGGCCTTTATTATGTTGAGGGAAATTCCCTCTATGCCTACTTTCTGCAGGGTTTTTATCATAAATGGGTGTTGAATTTTGTTGAAAGCTTTCTCTGCATCTATTGAGATGATCATATGGTTTTTCTCCTTCAGTTTGTTAATATGGTGTATCACGTTGATTGATTTGCGTATATTGAAGAATCCTTGCATTCCTGGAATAAACCCCACTTGATCATGGTGTATGATCCTTTTAATGTGCTGTTGGATTCTGTTTGCTAGTATTTTATTGAGGATTTTTGCATCTGTGTTCATCAGTGATATTGGCCTGTAGTTTTCTTTCTTTGTGACATCCTTGTCTGGTTTTGGTATCAGGGTGATGGTGGCCTCATAGAATCAGTTTGGGAGTGTTCCTCCCTCTGCTATATTTTGGAAGAATTTGAGCAGGATAGGTGATAGCTCTTCTCAAAATGTTTGATAGAATTCACCTGTGATGCCGTCTGGTCCTGGGCTTTTGTTTGTTGGAAGATTTTTAATTGCACTTTCAATTTCAGTGCTTGTGATTGGTCTGTTCATATTTTCTATTTCTTCCTGATTCAGTCTTGGCAGGTTGTGCATTTCTAAGAATGTGTCCATTACTTCCAGGTTGTCCATTTTAGTGGCATAGAGTTGCTTGTTGTAATCACTCGTGATCTTTTGTATTTCTCCAGTGTCATTTGTTACTTCTCCTTTTTCATTTCTAATTCTATTGATTTGAGTCTTCTCCCTTTTTTTCTTGATGAGCCTGGCTAATGGTTTATCTATTTTGTTTATCTTCTCAAAGAACAGCTTTTAGTTTTATTGATCTTTGCTATCGTTTCCTTCATTTCTTTTTCATTTACTTCTGATCTGATCTTTATGATTTCTTTCCTTCTGCTAACTTTGGGGTTTTTTTGTTCTTCTTTCTCTAATTGCTTTAGGTGCAAGGTTAGGTTGTTTATTCGAGATGTTTCCTGTTTCTTAAGGTAGGATTGTATTGCTATAAACTTCCCTCTTAGAACTGCTTTTGCTGCATCCCATAGGTTTTGGGTCATCGTGTCTCCATTGTCATTTGTTTCTAGATATTTTTTGATTTTGTCTTTGATTTCTTCAGTGATCACTTCGTTAGTAAGTCGTGTATTGTTTAGCCTCCATGTGTTTGTATTTTGTACAGATCTTTTCCTGTAATTGATATCTAGTCTCATAGTGTTGTGGTTGGAAAAGATATTTGATACAATTTCAATTTTCTTAAATTTACCAGGGCTTGATTTGTGACCCAAGATATGATCTATCCTGGAGAATGTTCCATGAGCACTTAAGAAAAATGTGTAGTCTGTTGTTTTTGGATGGAATGTCCTATAAATATCAATTAAGCCCATCTTCTTTAATGTATCATTTAAAGCTCATGTTTCCTTATTTATTTTCATTTTGGATGACCTGTCCATTGGTGAAAGTGGGGTGTTAAAGTCCCCTTCTATGAATGTGTTACTGTCGATTTCCACTTTTATGGCTGCTAGTATTTGCCTTATGTATTGAGTTGCTCCTATGTTGGGTACATAAATATTCACAATTGTTATATGTTCTTCTTGGATCGATCCCTTGATCATTATGTAGTGTCCTTCTTTGTCTTTTCTAATAGTCTTTATTTTTAAGTCCATTTTGTCTGATATGAGAATTGCTACTCCAGCTTTCTTCTCATTTCCATTTGTGTGGAATATCTTTTTCCATCCCTTCACTTTAAGTCTATGTGTACCTAGGTCTGAAGTGGGTCTCTTGTAGACAGCATATATATGGGTCTGGTTTTTGTATCCATTCAGCTAGTCTGTGTCTTTTGGTGGGAGCATTTAATCCATTTACATTTAAGGTAATTATCGATATGTATGTTCCTATTACCATTTTCTTAATTGTTTTGGGTTTGTTATTGTAGGTCTCTTCCTTCTCTTGTGTTTCTTGCCTAGAGAAGTTCCTTTAGCATTTGTTGTAAAGCTGGTTTGGTGGTGCTGAACTCTCTCAGCTTTTGCTTGTCTGTAAAGGTTTTAATTTCTCCATCAAATCTGAGTGAGATCCTTGCTGGGTAGAGTAATCTTGGTTGTAGGTTTTTCTCCTTCATCACTTTAAATATGTCCTGCCACTCCCTTCTGGCTTGCAGAGTTTCTGCTGAAAGATCAGCTGTTAACCTTTTGGGAATTCCCTTGTGTGTTATTTGTTGTTTTTCCCTTGGTGCTTTTAATATGTTTTCTTTGTATTTAATTTTTGACAGTTTGATTAATATGTGTCTTGGCGTGTTTCTCCTTGGATTTATCCTGTATGGGACTCTCTGTGCTTCCTGGACTTGATTAACTTTTTCCTTTCCCATATTAGGGAAGTTTTCAATTATAATCTGTTCAAATATTTTCTCAGTCCCTTTCTTTTTCTCTTCTTCTTCTGGGACCACTATAATTTGAATGTTGGTGCGTTTAATGTTGTCCCAGAGGTCTCTGAGACTGTCCTCAATTCTTTTCATTCTTTTTTCTTTATTCTGCTCTGCAGTAGTAATTTCCACTATTTTATCTTCCAGGTCACTAATCCGTTCTTCTGCCTCAGTTATTCTGCTATTGATCCCTTCTAGAGTATTTTTAATTTCATTTATTGTATTGTTCATAGTTGCTTGTTTCATCTTTACTTCTCCTAGGTCCTTGTTAAATGTTTCTTGCATTTTCTGTGTTCTGTTTCCAAGATTGTGGATCATCTTTACTATCATTATTCTGAATTCTTTTTCAGGTAGACTGCCTATTTCCTCTTCATTTGTTACATCTGGTGTGTTTTTACCCTGCTCCTTCATCTGCTGTGTGTTTTTCTGACTTCTCATTTTGCTTATCTTACTGTGTTTGGGGTCTCCTTTTTGCAGGCTGCAGGTTCGTAGTTCCCATTGTTTTTGATGTCTGTCTCCAGTGGCTAAAGTTTGTTCAGTGGGTTGTGTAGGCTTCCTGGTGGAGGGGACTAGTGCCTGTGTTCTGGTGGATGAAGCTGGATCTTGTCTTTCTGGTGGGCAGGTCCACGTCTGGTGGTGTGTTTTGGGGTGTCTGTGGCCTTATTATGATTTTAGGCAGCCTCTCTGCTAATGTGTGGGGTTGTGTTCCTGTCTTGCTAGTTGTTTGGCAGGCATATGGTGTCCAGCACTGTAGCTTGCTGGTCATTGAGTGAAGCTGGGTGTTGGTGTTGAGATGGAGATCTCTGGGAGATTTTTGCCATTTGATATTATGTGGAGCTGGGAGGTCTCTTGTGGACCAGTGTCCTGAAGTTGGCTCTCCCACCTCAGAGGCACAGCACTGACTCCTGGCTGCAGCACCAAAGAGCCTTTCATCCACACGGCTCAGATCACAAAAAGAGGAAAAGAGGAAAAAATAATAAATCTTGCTCTCAAAGTCCACCTCCTCAATTTGGGATGACTCGTTGTCTATTCATGTATTCCACAGATGCAGGGTACATCAAGTTGATTGTGGAGCTTTAATCCGTTGCTCCTGAGGCTGCTGGGAGATATTTCCCTTTCTCTTCTTTGTTCGCCCAGCTCCCGGGGGCTCAGCTTTGGATTTGGCCCCGCGTCTGCATGTAGGTTGCCGGAGGGCATCTTTTCCTCGCTCAGACAGGACGGGGTTAAAGTAGCTGCTGATTGGGGGGCTCTGGCTCACTCATGCTGAGGGGAGGGAGGGGTACGGAGTGCGGGGTGAGCGTGCGGCGGCAGGGGCCGGTGTGACGTTGCACCAGCCTGAGGCGCGCCGTGCGTTCTCCAGGGGAAGTTGTCCCTGAATCCCGGGACCCTGGCAGTGGCGGGCTGCACAGGCTCCCCGGAAGGGGGGTGTGGATAGTGACCTGTGCTCATACACAGGCTTCTTGGTGGCGGCAGCAGCAGCCTTAGCGTCTCATGCCTGTCTCTGGGGTCTGCGCTTTTAGCCGCGGCTCGTGCCCGTCTCTGGAGCTCCTTTAAGCAGCGCTCTTAATCCCTCTCCTCGCGCACCAGGAAACAAAGAGGGAAGAAAAAGTCTCTTGCCTCTTCGGCAGGTCCAGACTTTTCCCCGACTCCCTCCCGGGTAGCTGTGGTGCACTAACCCCTTCAGGCTGTGTTCACCCCGGCAACCCCAGTCCTCTCCCGGAGCGCCCGAGCCTCAGCTCCCGGACCCGCCCGCCCGCCCCTGTGGGGGAGCAGACAAGCCTCTTGGGCTGGTTAGTGCTGGTTGGCACCGATCCTCTGTGCGGGAATCTCTCCGCTTTGCCCTGCGCACCCCTGTTGCTGTGCTCTCCTCCACGGCTCTGAAGCTTCCCCCCTCTGCCCCCCACAGTCTCCGCCCGCGAAGGGGCTTCCTAGTGTGTTGAATCCTTTCCTCCTTCACAGTTCCCTCCCACTGGTGCAGGTCCCGTCCCTATTCTTTTGTCTCTGTTTATTCTTTTTTCTTTTGCCCTACCCAGGTACATGGGGAGTTACTTGCCTTTTGGGAGGTCTGAAGTCTTCTGCCAGCATTCAGTAGGTGTTCTGTAGGAGTTGTTCCACGTGTAGATGTATTTCTGGTGTATCTGTGGGGAGGAAGGTGATCTCCGCGTCTTACTCTTCTGCCATCTTCACCCTCTCTGTCTGTTATTTGTAATTATTAACTCTAAAAACTTAAAGAATCAGCACTTTTCAGCTCTAGCTCAGGTATACAGTGTAAAACATACCTACTGTATTTTTTCTTTTTTTCCATACTACAACTTTATAATGTTTTATATCATTTTTTCCCATTTCGCTTAACCATGCCAGAGACTGACGTCTTAAAATTTTCATTTGCCCATCTTCCAAACAGCACATTCTCCTACTGTGCCAAATTTTCCATTTGGACTCTTAAGTTCAAATTAGTTACATTTTATGTCTTTTTAATTGCAAATTATCATGGAATTTGGCAACGTCTTCACCCCACGCCCACCAAAGGTAGGATTGTTGTTAGGCCATGTAAATAAATGTTCCTAAGGCAGTGTTTCCCAAAAACTCCAGTTGATCCTTGAGATATTAATAGATGTTATTGCCAAATAAAGCTCCTGATTTCCTGTCATTTAAAGAAAAATTATTTTATATCGTAGTATATTTTACAATGTTTTGTTAGTTTCAGTTGCACAGCAAAATGATCCAGTTATACATACACATATATCTGTTCTTTTTCTGATTGTTTTCGCATATAGCTTGTTTCAGACTATTAGTGTTCCCTGTACTATACAGTAGGCCCTTATCGATTATCTATTTTATATATAGTAGTGTGTATATGTTAATCCCAACCTCCTAATTTATCCCTCCTACCCACTTTTCTCTTTTGATAACCGTCGCCAATTATTAGAGAAATGCAAGTCAAAACCACAATGAGGTATCGCCTCACATCGGTCAAAATGGCCATCACCAAAAAATCTACAAACAATAAATGTTAGAGAGGGTGTGAAGAAAAGGGAACCTTCCTGCACTGTTGGTGAGAATGGAAATTGGGGCAGCCACTATGGAGAATAGTATGGAGATTCGTTTAAAAAGTAAAAATAGAGCTACCGTATGATCCAGCAATCCCAGTCCTGGGCGTATATCTGGAGAATTCTTATCATTTCTTTAATGGTAGTTTAACCAAAATCCACTTTCTTTAGGAAGGGGTTTCTTAAATCCTTCAGAATGCAGACATACTCTGAAGCTCTCTTAAGTGGGCATGGGCTGGGGTAGAATGTACATTTCTCAAAGTAAATTCACAAGATAACCTTTTTTTTTTTTTTTTTTTTGTGGTACGCGGGCTTCTCACTGTTGTGGCCTCTCCCGTTGCGGAGCACAGGCTCTAGACACGCAGGCTCAGCGGCCATGGCTCATGGGCCCAGCCACTCCGTGGCATGTGGGATCTTCCTGGACTGGGTCACAAACCCGTGTCCCCTGCATCGGCAGGCGGACTCTCAACCACTGCGCCACCAGGGAAGCCCAAAGATAACCCTTTTACACAAAGCTTTTAGAAGTAACAGTCAGTGGAATACACATTTGGAAATACCATTTGAAGGTGTTTATTTGTTCCAAAAGCAGTTTGGAAGCTTATTCTTTGGTCCAGAAGAAATAATATACTTTTATCATTTCATGCACTTTATATACTTTACCTCGTCTGCTCATGCTTTTAACAGTACTTAGATCAACATAGAATAGTAAGTCCACAACATATGGAATTTTTAAAAGGCTACTGTACTCGCAGAGAGAACTCAGAGCCATTAGCGTGAGGTGAATTGCCTGTGGTGACATAGCTGGTTAGGGGAAGGACCCAGTATTTTATTCCTTATTCTGTAGTTTTAACTGCTGTGTTCTGGCTACGATAAATGAGTGTAAAACCTATGCTTATCTCAGACTTCCTTCCTCCTGTCAGCACCTCTCTTCCCTTTTCCAAATTCTTATTCTGGATCATACCACTGTTAACAATCATGATGACAAATATATAAGATATCTAAAACGGTCGTAAGGGGAATTGACCACACCTAAGAAACTAGGCGTGAATGTGGATAAGGAAAAGTTCCATACTTTGTGTTCAAAGAGTCGGTAGCTCATATGACTTGAGGAGTGTCATTGGTTAGAAGGACGCCAGGGTCTTAATTGATCATTCACTCAGTATGAATCATCAGTGTAACAGAGCTGCGAGAAGAGCTAATGTTATCTTGGAATTCATGACCAGAAATATAGTTTCCAGAATGAAAGAGGAAGACTCATAAGTGCTAATGAGTCTTATCCTGGAACACTGACGAGACATGCAGAAATGTGGATAGCAGTTGCTTCCATTTATCTTCAGAGATTCTCATGCCTAAGTTGCTCTTTTTCTGTGACGTCCAAGAGCACACGGTGCCAGCTGACTCTCCATTTCCTCTCTGATTACCTATATTCCTTCGTTCCTAAAAGGCTGTATCTAACAGAACCGTTAATCGTTTATGCTAGCAGGGGGCATCCCTTGGACTTCTTGGTAGCTAGATACAGGCAGCCCTTCCCAACTTCCTCTTTTTTTATTTGCGGTACGCGGGCCTCTCACTGTTGTGGCCTCTCCCGTTGCGGAGCACAGGCTCCGGATGCGCAGGCTCAGCGGCCATGGCTCATGGGCCCAGCCGCTCCGCGGCATGTGGGATCTTCCCGGACTGGGCCACGAACCCGTGTCCCCTGCATCAGCAGGCGGACTCCCAACCAGTGCGTCACCAGGGAAGCTCCCAACTTCCTCTTTTATTTTGAATTCCTTGAAAACTGAAGGCAGGTGGTGGGATTCTGGATTTGATGGTTATTTTGCCAAAATCTCTGAACGATGCTGGTTCTCTAGCCATATGTTTTAGTCCATTGCTTTCTTGATATTTAAAAGTTTCATGAGAAGAAAATTAAAAAAGCAAGCGAGCAAAGAAATCTAATGGCACAATTTCATGGACTCTTTCAGGGGGGTCCAAAAATGGGGATCGTTTTATTTTTTAAGGTTTATTAATTCTGGAATGAGAGATTGTAATTAAGAATTACCTAGAATAAAGAAGAAACTTTTTTTTTTGCTCATTTTTCTCCCAAATAGCAGGCATCCAAGACATTTAAAAGTTACTACTATTATCCCTGTTTTAAAGTTACTAGTGTGGAACATAGACATATTAATAAATATTTTGTTTCCTTAATTTTTCCATTTAAGGGGAAACTGAAAGAGGGTTCAGAGAGGTGGAAACAGGAAAGTGGAGAGGAGGTACTGTCGCCTAAACAAAGGCAGAAGTGGAAAGACAGAAGTAGTGGGAGATTAGGGGTGTAGCTACAAATTGAGATGCATGATAGTTTTGAAAATGAGCATTTGTTAAAAAAAAAATTGGTCTTAATCTTCCTTCCCTGCCTTGTCCATTATGCTGTGTGTTCTTTTACATAATTTACTACTATTCAGTAAACTCAATTAAACAAGTATTTATTGAGTCTCCATACATGCCAGATAGTCCATTGATTATTTGGAGTTTGCAAAGATAAGTATTTAACCTGAAACCACCTACAGTCAAATGGTAGAGATGCTTCACATATACAAATAAGTGCAATGCAACGCAGAACTGGCCAGACATCACCAAAGCAGGAAGAAATTGCCTTTGGGGGCTCATAAGTGGGTTATGTCGGTGCTTCATATCAGTAAGGCTGCCAACAGGGAACAGAAACCAATTCAGATAATTCAAAAAACTTTAATGAAGGAACTATTTTTAGAGGTCTGAATAGGTTCAATGGAACTAACAAGGGATGTCGAAGGTGCAGAAGTAGCAATCACAGGAAGCTATCAGCCCTAAAGGGGCCAGGAGAGGAAACAGTTTTCTGAAGCCAGGTAAGGGGTGGAGGCGTGGAGGAGACCTCCTCCACAGGAGCTGGAGTCATCAGGAAAAGCAGCCACTGCCAGAGAACATGGCCTCAAACAAGGAGAGAGTCAGGAAGAAATACCTCCGGCTCTCTTTCTTCCCAGAGAGTTGCTGCTCCACCCCATTGGCCAAAGGCAACTCACACTCAGCCGATGTGGGAGGCTGGGTAATGAGGTCAGCGTCCTGGAACACAGATCAGAACAGGGAAAGATAGAAGAGAGATCTAAGGATGAGGAAGCAGACAGAGAGCCTTGGTGGGGTATCAAAACGGAGCAGGTCATATAATGATACAAGCCTTGGAGCTTAATGACATGGTTGATATCAGGAGAGGGCATTCCCAGGGGTGTGAACAGATTGAGAAGAGGCAAGGAAGTATAAAATAAGAGACATTAATAAAGATTGGCCACTTTATGGCTAATACGGGTCCTAAAATATGTGGCATGTGTCAGGTCAGTGGTCTTGAAAGGAGATGGAGGGAAGCCTTAGATGCCTAGCTGGATGGTTTGTACTGTGGTTGGTAGTCAAATGCTTTTGACTTAAAAAGAATAGCATGTTGGAACAAGTAATCTAGTGTCACAAAGGACAGCTTGGTGGTGTAGACAATGTATGTGGAGAAACCAGCCAGGAGCATATTGTGTTCAAGGTTAGCAATTATGTTGGTCTGAAAAAGATGTTGGCAGTGGGGACAAAACAGGAAATTATGGCTCTTGAGCTGACAGGGTTTAGTGATGGATTAGATAGAGAAGGAGATGTAGGAATAAAGGCTTTGAAGCTGGTGATCTGTGTTATACCCTGACACAAGGAAGAAAGTCATCAAGCAGGAGGATTGAGGGAGGAAGCAATGAATTCATTTCCTGTTACTTGTTGGGAGGTGATAATTTGGAAATGGGTTGAGGCTTGAAGTTGTAGATTTGGGAGTCAGTTGCATAGCAGTGGTAGCTGCTGAAGAATGACTAGGTAGTCAAGAATAGAAAATAACATTATTAGTGGAAATTTGGTGAGTGACATCCTAGTAAATGTGATCATGTAAAGAGATTTTAATACGATATGTAGAAAGAATTATTTTGAGGTAGAAGAGGAAAGGGGGAAAATATTGGGCCATTGGAGTCCATGAAAAGAGGCATTTTCAAGGTAAAATATTTCTGAGTAATATTTTATTTTCTCTGGGAAAAGACTGTTGGGCTGGGTAGTTACGTAAATTACTCTTCCAGAGACCTTGATGGTCAAGGAGCAGCATGAACGGAGACCAAATGCAGGGATGTGATAGGGGAGGAATGTGATTTTGTTTTTCTGGTAAAGGAGACATGAGCATGTTTACAGGGATAGGGGAAGCAATTTTCTTTTCTTTTTTTTTTTTTTTTGCGATACGCGGGCCTCTCACTGTTGTGGCCTCTCCTGTTGCGGAGCACAGGCTCCGGACGCTCAGGCTCAGCGGCCATGGCTCACGGGCCCAGCCGCTCCACGGCATGTGAGATCTTCCCGGACCGGGGCACGAACCCGTGTCCCCTGCATCGGCAGGCAGACTCTCAACCACTGCGCCACCAGGGAAGCCCAAGCAATTTTCTTATTCTCATGTTTTCTACCTGCTTCTGTGTAAATGGAACAGTGTTTGTCATCCTAAATAAAACTTGTTAACGATATACTAAGAGTCCAAAGGATGGAGACACTACTTCCTTAAATTGACCCAATGAGTAATTAAATTGCCATAATATCCCAGTACTTGAAATAAAAAGCTAAAGTTCTTGTTTTTTCTGTTGAAAATCGTAAAGGAAACTTTTTAAAGGACACTAGTAGAACATTTATCCTGGACATATAATTTTTTTCTTTAAAACATCACAGTTTTTTTTAAAGACAACTTCTTGCTGAGTATGATTTTTATTTTTGTGGACCGTGGCCAGTGATAGTAACATAAAATATCTTTTTAAATATCACAGCCCCTGATACATATGATAGTTGTTTAAAAAATAGCTTATAGTATTTTTCTGAGGTCTTTTATAGTGAAATTATGTGTCTGGATGGCTGAGTTTTGTATTTATTTGTTTAGAAGGAGATTTTCTTTAAGGATGTACAGTTACTCTTTCTGGTTCTCCCCACCCAGAGCACTCAGGTTATAGTTCCCACCATCTTGACCTCAGTCAGTGTTACATAACTTGCTTTGTCTAATGAAAAGTAAGTAAAAGAGATGCGTTTAAGACTTGGTGTACACTTTCCCATGCTCTTTTCCCCTTTGGTTAATCCGTGTTGGCATCTTAAAAGGATAGAGATTCTCTCATCCTGGAATCCTCATTGAGCATAGTTTCTGTCAGTCAGTCTATGTTCTTCATGAAACATTGTGATAAAAAAAAAAAAAAAACTTTGTAGCTGTGAGCAGAGGTCACCAAACTTTCCCTGAAGAAGACAGGATAGTAAATAGTTTTGACTTTGTGGGTCATACAGCCTCTGCCACAACTATGCAACTCTGCCATTGTAGTACAAAAGCAGTCATGGGCAATAAGAAAAAAAAAATGAGCATGGCTCTGCTTCAATAAAACTTTATTTATCAAAGCAGGCAGCAGCCAGATCCAGCCTGCAGGCCGTATTTTAATAATACATACTTTAAACCATGAGTTATTGATTTTGTTAGAGCAGCATGACATAGTCTATACTGTCTGATACATACCAGAGGAATGTTGAGGTCTGAAGAGATACAGTGGCAATTTGTGTTTCTCTATTAGAATATTTGTTAAAAAGGGATCACGTGAAATTGATTTGGGTTCAGATCTTTACTTAATCTGACTGAGTCATATCAGGAATCAAAGAAATAGGGAAATAAAAATTGCATAGAACAGTTATTTTTTTAAAAAATGGTGCAAGCATTTAGAAATTTTCCTCAAAATAAAACACATAAAAGAGTACACCAAAAGAAAGTCACTGTGAGAGGCTACAGTGAAGGCCAGAGAATAGCACCTAGGGAACATATTATGTCTAACCAAGGGTCCATGGGGAGAGATTTCCTCACTTCTTCCATATCATTTAAACCCTAATACAAATGAAATTTGAGTTTAAATGATAATTTTTCAGGTCTAGAAAGAACCAAAAATAGGCTTCTAGGACACTAGTAACTTTCTACTTCTCAAGTTCACTGCCAGTTGTATAGTTGTGCTCTCTTTGTAAAAATGCATCTAGCTGCATATTTGCAACATATGTCCCTTTCTGCACATATGTTATACTTCAATAAAAAAATTTTAAATGAATTATTTAATGAACTAAAGTGAGGGAAATCATTTCTGAAATATTACATAATAAATGCACAGTCTAGTTTTAAGAGTGATTTATAAAGCATGACTGTTATGTCAGTAAACTTCAGCTTTCTATAAACCGGTCAGTGGCTCTCTGGGCAATGTTACATTTGTGAATTGGCTCCTAAACTCCCTTATTTTCTAAAAAAGTGCTTCTCTTGGTCAACCTCACAGCTATTGGATATCTCTTTGGTGAGAAAAATGCACCAAATTTTCTCCTTCCATTAATAGTGAGAGCCATCTCAGTCAAATTTGTTACATTCCTCACATTTTCTGTCACAAAGGCAAAGGGTATCTTCCTTCCCTTCAGGCTTTATGTCTTACCTCCTGTCTCTCATTTATGTGGCTGATTTCCTGCTTCAGAAGTCTGAGCCAAGGATTCCTTATGGGAGCTGAGAGGTTCTTATTCACCACAATCAAAATCCGTGGCAAACAGACCCAGGGAAGATGTACACACAGAGGCAGGTAGGAAGGAAAATTGTCCACTTGATTCCCTGGCCTATAGTCTAAATGAAATGGCTTCAGAATAAAAAAATACACATATACCTTCAGCAGAGTAACAAGTTGTGATTAAGACACAAAAGCAGATATGTCAGTAATTTTAGAATCCTGTTTTTAATTATCTTTTCTCACTGTAAGAGTAAAAATTTTAATATGCACATAGTTAATTCATTATTCCATAGCTGTTTTATTCTCTGTCTCTTTTTTATTTAACCTAGTTTTATTAGCCATATTGGACAATTAATATTTTCTTGGTCTGGTGCCATGAATGAGGTTGCTTTTCTACAGGGATAATTTATTTTATCTCCTTTTAATAGAAACTTTGGCTTAACATCTTAGTAGCTTAAGTGAATATGATTACGTTTTTTTGAAAAAAGGATGTATTAATTTCATTTTCAAATTAAACTTCAGAACATAATATGCACTTTGAATAATAAACTGCATTAATTTCATTATGCACTATATGAGCATAGTAGAGTGGCTTACATAATATTTTTGAAGATCTCTCTTACGTTAAAGTTTTTCATAATAATTTTTCATCAACATGAATATAGCTACAAAAATAATGATATGGGGTTTGACATTTTACAAAGCACATTTCAAAGTTCCTAAGTATAATAGGAAAAGGATGGGCTAGAAGTAGAATTCATTAGAACTCCATTTGATTTCCATCTGTACCACTAGTTTGCGCTGTGGTTTGGAGCAACTTAGTTTCTCTGAACCTCAGTTTCCTTATACGTATAACAAATACAAATTCCTACCTCACATAGTATTGTCTGAAATAAATGGGATAGTTTGTTCTTGCATTCAGTACATGGTCCTGTCTCTTGTCCTTCAAAGATATTATCTCCTTTAAGTTGCACAATAGTCCTATTGGAAGATTATTATTGCAGTCAACTGCTTTAATGAACAGTCCTCAAATCTTGGTGGCTTACAACCACAAGTGTATTCTAAATAGGCCAGCAGCTATAGACTGACATATTTCCACATCTCCCTTTTTCTGGGACTCAGGCTTACATAGTGGCCACTACTTGGCATGGCAGTTTTCATGGAGTGGGAAAAGCAGGGGACAAAGCCAGACTTTTGCTTGAACATGGTCTGTGACACCCCTGCTCCCATTTCATTGGCCAGAGCAGGTCACATGATGGAGCCTAACAGGCAGGGATGTGTACACCGACTACGGGGGTCCTTCAAGGCATATGTCAATGGGGAAGAAAAAGAGAACCAACAATGGGGAATAATGTAATATTCCCCATTATATTACCAGTTATGCAATGCTCAGTGCAGTAATGGCCTTTTCAGAAAGTTCTAATCAAGTGATGGTGGTAACGGATACCCTAGCCTTCAACATAACTCAAAATTAAGTTAAAAAATATAATAATACACATAAAAAACTATTGGAGATTTTGTAGTCACGCAAATCTTTATAAAAGCTGTATGTGTGTACCTGTGAATATGGTGTAGTTTGAGGGAGGGACATACATGTTAATTTTATCTATGTGTAATTTATAGATAAGCTAGTTAATTATGAATTTATTTGTAGATCTTTTAAGACCAAATGAAAAAACATATCTATTTGTAAACCAGCAAATAGGCTCTTCCCATATATGAAGAACAGCTTGTTTCAGAGTTTAAAATATAATAAAACTAACTTTTAAATTGAACTGAAAAAAGTATAAGTTGTGGATAAATTGAGCACTAGAGTGGTTTCACTTTTTAGACCTGAATTAAGGGCTTTAAAATTAACTTATTTTTGAACAAGTTTTGCTCAATGTAAGTTTCGTGTATTAATTTGTCTTTGGACCAGCTCTTTGAATGAAAAACATAATTATTTTAAAACTTTAGTTTTCACATTTATAGCCCTGCCTCACACTTTTCTCTGCAATAAACATGAATTGTACCCCACTTGCGGGTAAAAGTCCCATCGGCATGTGGACTCACAGTGCACAGACTCGTACTGCAGTGTGTATTGAGTCCTCCAAACCAGCAACTTACTTGAGATATTTAATTCATTTTAATCTTATATGTTTTTGACTAATGTTGGAAATAATCTTAAGTTATAGCCTCAGTGTTCCTTTTTAATTAATGGGAAACATTCCAGACAATTTGAGAGACTCCCTTACATACCTATTGTTTTAGTTTTAAAAAAATTAGAAGTATGAAAAGACAGATAATTTGACTGGACCATTGAATTATTAAGAATTCTGAAGAAAGGCTAATACCTTGTGGATTAGAATCACAGGCCCTGAATCGGACATACCTGCCTCATTTCTCATCTCACTCCACAACTTTACAGGTTCATGTTTGGGAAAGTTTGCATAGTCTTTGTTAGACTCAGTTTTGCCATCTGAAAAATAGAATAATGATAGGTTTGCTCTGATAATTAAATTAGAGCTAATGTGCCTAGTAGATAATGTTAATCATTAAATCATAGCTTTTATGTGATCCACCATTTAACAGATTGTATGATGTTCAAACATAAAGAATCACTAATATACACATGTAAGATGCTTAAGTGTATTTCAAATACATAAATGAAAGGCTATTATTGAATACCTACTTTATCCCGAGCACTCTAGCCACTTGGAGGTGTAGAGATGTGGGAAAAAAAAAAAGAATGGTCCCTAGCCTAATGGTAGGGGCAGTAAGAGTTACAGTGTTCTGCATAGACAGACATTTCTTTGCACTACAGTGCTGTACAGTGATCTGTTTTGGGTGGTCCTCAGAGAATCATACTATATAAAATCTGAGATATTGCTGGTAAACTAATATGATTTTTTTCTCACTCTAAGACTGATATGTAGAAATGAGTCACTGAGCTAGTGATTGAGTCTAGGTCTCTGTTAAGCCGGTGCTTCATTTTTGTTTTATTTTGCAATTTTAGTTAAGTGCTGGATGATTGCTATTGTAGCAGTAATTAATGTAATGTAGTACTACAATAAGGATGTAATACAGTGGTATTTGTATCTATTCCTGTGTAACAATCTACCCCTTAAAAGTAGCAGCTAGAAGCAACAATAAACATGTATTTTTATTATTATTATTTCATATAGTTTCTGTGAATCAGGAATAATTAGAGCTGTTTAACTGACTCAGGGTCCCTTATGAGGTTTTAGTCAAGATGTCAGCTCGTGCTGAAGGCCTGGCAGGAATTGGAAGATTCACTTATTAGACGGTACATTCACATGCCTGGCAAGTTAGCAGAGAAGTAGGAGAGAAGCTTCAATTCCTTGCTAGCTGCACCACTCCAGAGGGAAGCTTGAGCATCTTAACATCATGGTAGCCAGATTCCTCCAGAATAAGTGATCCCAAAGGGCTCAAGGCAGAAGCCATATAGAGTTTTATGATCCAGCCTTAGAAGTCCACTTCATCATTTATGCAGCACCCCATGCTAATACACGCAGCTATAGGCAATGAAGCAGGTGACAAAATGGGAGAATAAGTGAACAAGTAATAGGACATGAGGCTAATTGGGGGCCATCTTAGAGACTGTCTACAATAGTAAAAAATGAAAATAAGAATTACATGTTTGCAGTGTACTAAAATTAACTGGAAGGGTTTGAAACAAGTGAGGTGTGGTGAAAATACTCATTTTTTTATATTATATAACTTTGGGTAGAATTATAGAAGTAATAGGACAGATGTGCAATACTGAAAGGGTAAAAATTTTAAATAAAATCTGTTTAACTTATTAGTAATGAAAAACTTGAACTTTCCTTTGAAGACAAAGCTATTTTTAAGAACTAGATTAATACTTGAAATGGTTACATGAAATTTCTGATCAAGACATTTTTATGATGATCTCTTCATATTCTTGATAAGCATCTTTAACAAGAAATTTCATTCACACAAGTAGATAAGAAAAGAATTAAGTTCATTTTAGACCCATTTAAAAATTATACCAAATTAGGTTTAAAGATGGTAACAGCTCTTTCTTTTCAGTTTATTGTGATAATGTGAATGGATTTAAAATCCAGTCATATTTTTTCCATGTCAAGTGTTTCAAAATAATGAGGAAGCTCTAATTTACAAACTGCACTGTGTTGTTGGATTAGGGACTTAATGAGTTTGGATGCCCATTTTTTTAAAAAAATGCCTCTAAAAAACACATCAGACAATGGACAGCCAAATCAGTATACAAGAGGACTTAGATTTCAGGCAGCTGCCAGGGGTTGTGAATACCAGAGACGCCTGCTTGCCATCCCCAGGCACAGTCTCCTCTACAGATTGCACTTCGGCTGCATGCTCGACTCCGTGAGCATCATGATCGTATACCTTGTACACACCAGGAGGCCCACGTTCTGCAGCCAACAGGCTGTTGACCTTGGTGTCCAGGTGGCAGCTCACGTCCTTTGCCAAGTCTCCACGTCATGGTAGAACAGCAAATGCTAGATGTGGGTTTTCTTTTTCACTGCCAGGAAGGGCCATGGGCTTTACAGTCTTCCTCAGTAGTTTCTCTCAGGGCTAGCTTCTTTGTAAGCCTAAAGACTCTCCTCATAGGTAGAGGTGAGTATCCCAGGAGATCTAGCCAAGTAGGCATTGGTTGACTCCACTTCCACCCAAGTAAAGGAAATCCACATCCTTGGACAGAGTCACTTATGGCACTCATGTAACATGTTAAGAGTCTGATAAATAAATTTTATCTTATAATCCAATTCTGACATCTTTAAAGTTCTGAAAGCATCTCAAACCTTTCAGTAATACTTATTGCATTTTATGAATGAACTTATATTCATTAGTAATATATGCTAATTTGGATATTTGAAGATATATTACATGTGCTTCTTGAAAATATTTTCTGCTGTGGTTTTCTAACTTGGCTGATCGTGAACCCATCTGGAAAGGTTTGTTTGTATGATTTTTAAAAAATGATGATGAGGCATTGTTAGTTATGACTCTTGCGATAGCAAGTATCCAAAATTCAATTTAAATGTAAAAATCCAGGATTATTTCAGATGTAGGAAAATCCAGAAGCACCGAAAATGACATTAGAATGTTTGCTGGCACCCTGCTGGCTCTGCGTACAGGCAGTAGCAGGCTTACTTCTTACGTTCACACTATGCTTAGCAGAAAGAGGGTGTCTGTTTCCTAACAGCTCCAACAAGGAGCTCAGTACTCAGTCTCATTTTCTTACTGCTCAGCCAGGCAGTGTGGTCAGTGGAGAGGAAGGCTCTAACTGGCCAGAACTCTGCCGTGTGCCCACTCGTGTAATGAAGAGTAGAGAGTCAATTCCATTCAAACCACACCACTGAGATCCAGGAGAGGCAGGCAGGATTCCTCAAAGGAAAAATGAAATGCTATAATCAGGAGAAATAGATATGTGGGGACCCTCCTACTCTCCCCTGCCCTGCAAATCCATTATATCCACAAATCTGAATTTCAGAGGAGTAGGGCTTGGTTCTTTATTTTGAAAGAGTTCCCCAGGAATTTGGAAGCCACTGGTCTGCTGTATGTTGTAGCCTTTATAATTTCTAGATAGCTAGAGTAACAGGCAGAAAACTAATTGGATCATTAATTCTTACTGAAGCTGAGTATATACCCTGAGCTTCAAAGTAACACCAATTAGATCACCAGAAAGTGTTTAAAGAGCACATCTCTATTTGGTATGAACCATAGTCTGAGAAACTGTCGTATCACTCAGCATAAATGTCCATTGGATAAATTCCTGTTAATATCATTTCTTGAGGAGTTGATGTGCATCCTTCCTCCAGATTGAAGAGATTGCTCATCCAGTTGTCTTTGCATTTTTGCTCTGGGTGCAAGGGAGGTCAAAGGAGAAGTTATTGTTTTGCCATAGTAATAGCCTTTGTGGCTGTTATATCTTTCTACCCTTCTTCATAACTTTTTTATTCAGTGTTTCATATAACAATAATAACAGAAGACACACTAAATCATATTCAGAGGAGAATTTTGCAAATCCTTATTAAATTAATTTTCATAACTAGAAAAATCATTTATAAAAATGTAACATTACATATACCCATCTATATGTATATGTATTTTTTTTACACCTGAAAAGGCAAAAGGGACATTGATTTTCGTTCACTGACTTGAAGTATTTCTAATTAATTAAGTTAAACAGGCTTTTGTTTAGCACCTACTATGTGTTAGGATCTGAAGAAAATATAAGGATAAAAAAGAGGTGACTCAAAAGATTTGACAAATATTACTGATCATTAAAACCTATGTAAATAACTTCAAACAATGCAGAATATCTCAGGGCATATAAGAGGGTCTGTTTATTAAGAATAACAAATCTTGACAGAGAACTTGATAGAACTAATGTGACTATCATCTCTGGATAGGTTGAATATACTGCACAGAAGTGTTTCATCTTGGGTCTCCAGCTTAAACGAGACTTCTCAGATGATTTAGTGACAGTGTGGCCAGTGATGAGAGGGCTCCTAACCGGGGCAGGTGACCTTCCCTGGACTGTTGGCTCTACCATTTAACAGCTGCTGTGTGTCCCTCATCAAGTTTCTTTGGCCCTTCGAGCTTCTGTTTCCCATCAATCAGATGGAAACGATGTCTGCACCTACCCTGTAGCATGGTTACAAAGATTAAATGGCACCGTTTATATAAAACAGCAGAAGCCTTAATAGAAATATTAGTTATTGCTATTATTGGCTTTAGAGATCTACCCTGTAGTTTTAACTTTTCTGTAGAAGATATTATATACCCCAAATAGAGATAATATCTGTTATCTTACTGACTCACAGAGACTCAAATAAGTATGTTAGCAAATCTCTCTCAATATCTGGTATAATTCAAGGTCCCTAAGCACTGTCTCACATTCTCTTTACTTCACCAATTCCCAGTCACTGCACCTGTGCCTCAAAGTAGCCTCATGGCCTAAAATAAAAAAGTTCGGAATTACCAACTCCTGTCTGAGTTTGCTCTGCCCTGAAAAATTTGGCATATATTTTCCTCTTACTAGAAATTTTGGTATTATTTACGAAAAGGTTTTAAATTAGCAGATGCCCTACAAAAAGTTCAAGCTCATCCATAGATTGTTCCTTTCTTGAGACAGAAAACACTAAGTAAGTTACATACAGTAGTTGGCAGTGGCTTCAAATTAAATCCAAACTGACACTGCCCATAGTTTGACAGGTTTCAGAATTGGGAAGGAGACCATTTACTCATTAACTGACTGTTCACACTGAGGACATTTGGTCTTTGGCCCGACTGTCCCTTCAGAACTAGGGATACAAGAAATGTTCAAAACGTTCCCTCTCTTCCTGTCCTGCTTTCAAATTAAGGTAAATTACCACCTTTTTGAAGCCAAAAGTCCACCATGTAATGAGGAAATGAAAGATGACACAGCCTTGCCACATGTTGTAGCTAGATGGAGCAGTGCTGGTGTGGATGATGTCTGTTAATTACAATAAGAATGCAAATGAAAAAATAAGTAAACTCTTCTTTATCCATTCACCTCTTGATGGACATTTAGGTTGCTTCCATGTTTTGCTTATTATAAATAGTCCTGCTGTGAACACAGAGGTGCGTGTATCTTTTTGAATTATAGTTTTTTCTGGATATATGCCCAGGAGAGGGATTGCGGGGTCATATGGTGGGTCTATTTTTAGTTTTCTGAGGAAGCTCCATACTGTTTTCCACAGTGGCTGCACCGACTTACATTCCCACCAACAGTGTTGTAGGAGGGTTCCCTTTTCTCCACACCCTCTCCAGCATATGTTATTTGTAGACTTTTAATGATGGCCGTTCTGACTGGCGTGAGGTGGTACCTCATTGTAGTTTTGATCTGCATTTCTTTGATAATTAGTGATGTTCAGCATCTTTTCATGTGCCTACTGTCCATCTTTATGTCTTCTTTGGAGAAATGTCAGTTAAGGTCTTCTGCCCATTTTTCATTGGGTTGTTTGTTTTTTTGTTGTTGAGTTGTGTGAGCTCTTTGTATGTTTTGGAGATTTAAGTCCTTGTCGATCGCATCATTTGCAAATTTATTCTCCCATTCTGTAGGGTGTCTTTTCATTTTGTTTTTGGTTTCCTTTGCTGTGCAAAATCTTATAAGTTTGATTAGGTCCCATAGTGGAATACTACTCTGCCATAAATAAGAATGAGATAATGCCATTTGCAGTAACATGGTTGCAACTAGAGATTATCATACTAAGTGAAGTAAGTCAGAAAGAGAAAGACAAATACCATGTGATATCACTTACATGTGGAATCTCAAATATGGCACAAATGACCCTATCTACAAAACAGAAATAGACTCACAGACATAGAGATTAGACTTGTGGTTGCCAAGGGGGAGGTGGGGAGGGGAGGGTTGGGCTGGGAGTTTGGGGATTGGTAGGTGCAAACTATTACATTTAGAATGGATAAACAACAAGGTCCTACTGTAGAGCACAGGGAACTATACCCAACCTCCTAAGATAAACCATAATGGAAAAGAGTATAGAAAAGAATGTCTATACGTATATAACTGAGTCACTTTGCTGTACAGCAGAGATTGGCACCACATTGTAAATCAATTATACTTCAATAAAAAAAAAGAAAAAAAATAAGTAAACTCATCTATAGGTATCCTTTGGCCTCTCTATTTGAGTCACTTACAATGGATGGATTCTCTTCTTATGACAAGGTATCTCTAATCCAGAAGTAGTCATAGAGCTAATTGGCTTTGAAGCATCTACAAAATATCCTGGTGCCTCGGTGGAAGCTGGTATTTGTAATTCTCTGTTGTCTCTGTCAAGAATGGGCTAGTTAGATTATTGTATTCAAGCTCATCCTTTGTGTAGGGCCTGGTCTTTAAGGAAATCACTTTGCATTCAAAGCAAACACTGATGGGGACTGGATGACAACTCACATCATTATGGGAGACCTTTAGACACTTATTATACTGATTTGCCAAACGTGTTTACATTTAATTAAGAGAACTCTCCTCAACCAGGAGAAAGCTGCTGAATGAGAAACTCAATTATTTGGAAATCTGCATCCCCTCCAACAGGCAAACAAAAGGAAACAAAACTAAAATACCATCATGTTAAAGGAAAATGATTTGCAAGGGGAGAAAGAAACTACTGGATGATGATTTTGTGTTTCCCTCAAATACAAGTTTGTACCTACAATTTAAAATGAAGGACTGAGTTGTTTTTACCTCATCTTAGGGCTAGAAGTGGACTTCAGAGCTTGGGTAGGCTTACCCTCTGATCTCTTCTGTGGTCTTCTGTGGTTCTCCCTCCCTCCCTCCCTCCCTCCCTCCCTCCCTCCCTCCCCACCATGACCTTAAAAACCAATGAATAAGATTCAAATTCTGTCTATGCTGCATAATAATAGCACCCATTTAAATAAAACACCTCACTTCTCTCTAACTCAGGTTTTCTTATCTGAAAAATGCAGGTGATAATAATGACTGTCAGAAAATTTTTGTGAGAATTGGATTAAATAATGGACCTGAAAGGACCTTCTTCAAAATTGTGAGTCTTTATTATTAGGATCTAATGATTCCTTTAAAGAAGTAATTTCAGTATTCATGAATTCTTGCTGTCATGAAGGCCTTTGTTTATTCCAAGGCAGGTAGTTTCCACTTTATTCATTTAAGCTAGATCCTACCTTTCTGTCCCCAGAAATGAAACAACTCCTTATCCTTTCCTTGGTTTTATTAATGTTTATCATGTCAAAGTGATAATAACACCTGTATCACCCTGTCTTCACCGTCTCCATAACATGCATTGAGTATTTACTGTAATAAGCATTAAACTACATAATATACTTAAACCTCCAACAGCTGTGACTCAGTGACTAGGCTTGAAACAACTTGAGAAATGAGGAAACTGGAGTTGGTAGAGAAGTTGTCCAAGGTCGTAGAGCTGATAGGTGGCAGAGCCGGGTTCATACCAGTTCTGTTTGCCTGATCCTGTGCTTACTGCCCTCTTTCAATTTTTGGAAATGATGGGCACCTTTTTGACGCTGCATGTGGGGTAGTCATAAGAGGAAGGGTTCTTACACAAGGGTCCGGGGACCTCCAGGAGATTCCTCAGATGTGCTTTGGGAGTTTGAGAAATCTCTGGAATCGGATGCAATTGTTTGGGTAGTTGAGCAGCTTACAGATTCTCAGACTTGACTCCAAAATACTAGGACCCAGGAAGATACTCTAAATGACATCTAGCTGCTTGGATCTTTATCAAAGGAAACCCTTTCTCTAATCCCAGCATTTAAAACAATGGGCTTTCCAGCTACACCTGCAAACCCACATTTGTAGCAGGAGATGGGAAGTCTTGTGGGGAGGGACAGCATCCCTCTTTCAAGGCTCAGTCCCCTTTGCAGGGAATTTACTGGGCAAAATTATGGATATTTGAGACCATAGTACTGCCAGGAAATGCAAAAAACAAAATAATTCCCTGTGACATTGCACAGTCAGGAAAGCTATTGCAGAAGCAGAGTCAGTGGGCGAAGGGTCTTCCAGATCCCTTGAATTATATGGTTGATACTTAGTTTAAGAAAAATGGTGCGGTAGATAGAGGCCAAGACTATCAGAATGCTTAGAATGTCAAGTCAGAATTCTTAGGTTGCATCCTGTTTCTTCCTGGTTAACTCTACAATTTATGAAGGTTTTTAACATCCCAAAACCTTGGTTCTCTTACCTGACAAAAATGTTGGGGAAGAGGGGTTAATAACAATTAATTTATAAAATTGTTACGTGAATTAAATGAGTTGATTGATACAAATGGCTAGAATGGTACCTGGCATATGTGTTAATGTTGTTGTTATTCCTGTTGTTAATAATTATAAATAATAGTATTAGTGTGGACATAATTGAAACCCCGTATACATAAAAGAGCTATCCACAAATACAAGAAAGTAAACTTTATTACAGTCAGTTAATTGGTAAGTCTCAACTCTAATGTTCTTAGTGCCAAGTTTTCTCTTTTAAAAGCATTTATAACTGGTTTCACTAAATACCTTAATTTTTAAATGACCTTTTTTTTTTTTTTTTTTTCTTGTGGTACACGGGCCTTTCACTGTTGTGGCCTCTCCCGTTGCGGAGCACAGACTCCGGATGCAAAGGCTCAGCGGCCATGGCTCACGGGCCCAGCCGCTCCGCGGCACGTGGGATCTTCCCAGACCGGGGCACGAACCCGTGTCCCCTGCATCGGCAGGCGGACTCTCAACCACTGCGCCACCAGGGAATCCCCAAATGACCTTTTTATATGGTGGTATATGACCACCATGAGATGCTTTTTTGGGGTCACTTTTAGTCTTTGCAATGCATTTTTTCCCCAGTTTAATGCAGAGAGCAGAGACAGGACAATTATTTCCTGTTTTTCACTTACTCAATGACAGTGGTTTTAGCAGAGAAAAATCTGTTTTATCTAAAGTGGCATCCATTTAATAACATCAAAAACTTATTCCTATAATTGACTAACAATTGAAAGCAAAGCTAGAAACAGAAAAAGGCAGAGATACCTGTACTGAGAGCCCTGTGTACGATAATGGGAATCTCTTTTCTTCAGTCTTGAAGGATTAAAAAGAAATTTAAAAATGTTAAGTGAATCTGTAATAGAAACAGTGGGAAAGGTATCATTTTATATTTGAGCGCCTACAAAAGCCTTAGGAAATAGCAGATCAGCCATTTGGGTGTCTGGGGGTTCATTTTTATTCTGTCCTTTGTTTTGCAAATGAAGGTTCCTAGAAGAGAACTTTCCTCTAAAACAAAGCTTTTGAATTGACCTCAGAAAGAGGTTAAACTGTTGAAATCAGATTAACCCTGCCTCTGAGTTCTGTGTCCTGGGCTGCATTTTCTTTTCCTGACACTAGAGTACCAAACCACAGCTGGTTTCCAAGGTGCTGCTACAGAAATGTCTAGTTTTCCTAGAGATCAAATGCATTGTGTGCCCAGGAGCATAACGTACATGAGTGAAGCTGGTCCAGCAAATGCATAGGAAGCAGTGAGGGTCACAGTCACCTTCAGACAGCCTGGTATATCCGAAGAAGAGGTGTCAGTTCTCAGCTCCAGTTCCTTGTCTGATGCTTGGATATTTTAAGAGACTCTGAAAACCTGGAGTTTTATCTGAAATCTCCCAATTAAAACAAAACAAAACAGAACTCTTCATTATTATTCCAAACACATATAAAAACAGAAAACAGTATTTAATGAAACTCCGCTTACTCATCACTGAGCTTCCTAATTTATCAACCCACGGTCTTTCTTGTCCCTCTTGTTCATTCTACCTTGTTTTTTTTTTAAATTTTTAACGTTTTATTATTTACTGGAAAGGTATATATTTTCAGTAGCACCCAAACATATAAATAAATAAGTTTTTATTAGCCTTCATGTAACAGAAGTAAGACATTATAAAGACTCTGTAACACTAATGAGAATTATAGTGCCACAGTATTCCATATATAGGTGATAAGTGTTGGACTACATCTAAGAAGACTGGATCAAAAGTCTGTAGCAGGCCATGGTCATAGGCCAGTTTCACCTATGATGAAATCATAGAACATTCAACACATGACAGCATTTTAGCAGAGAAGAATAGAAATTAGTTTTTCAAGTAGAGAAGACACTTTTATCATTCTTGATAGTGTAATTTTGTGGCATTTTTCTATATAAAGTCTCTCAAAATGATTTTCAGACAAAAACAGTGTTTCTGATTTTAACTTGAAAAATGTCCGCATCTACAAACAAAGCATTTTTGGACTTGTTCTCTTTTCTACGCTCGCTCTCTTCACAAGAGTTTATCATGAGGCTTCAAAGAACATCTGAAGCTTACAACTCCTGAATCTTGTCTTCAGCCTAGACTTTTTCCATAAACTTCGGAGCATAAATCTAATTCTATATTTCACACTTCCATTTGGTTACCCAACAAGCAACTCAAGCTTAAAATGTTGAATTTGCTCTCTCCAGAGCCTTTCTCATCTCAGTTATTGCCAACCTCTTCCTTTCGATTGCCCAAGTCAAAAATATTGGAAACATCCTTGACATTTATCTTCCTTTTAGACCGTTTGATCCATCAGGAAATCCTGCTGCTTCTACAATTTGCCACCATCTCCACTGCTCTGTCACCCTCGTCCAAACTACTGTCATCTATAGACTCTACTATTATATGCCTGCTTCTACTCTTGTCCCCTGTAGATTATTTTCTTTTAATATCCTTATATCTCCTTCCCATTGCATCTCCCCCCACCCTCCCTATCCCACCCCTCTAGGTGGTCACAAAGCACCGAGTTGGCCTCCCTGTGCTATGTGGCTGCTTCCCACTAGCTATCTATTTTACATTTGGTAGTGTATATATGTCCATGCCAGTCTCTCACTTCTTCCCAGCTTACCCTTCCCCCTCCCCGTGTCCTCAAGTGCATTCTCTACTCTACGTCTGCGTTTTTATTCCTGTCCTGCCCCTAGGTTCTTCAGAACCTTTTTTTTTTTAATAAAGCAAGGTCCAGATATCATATTACTTCACCTGTAATAACTTCAGTAGATGTCTCTAAATGTCAGGGACTTTTAAAAAACTTAATCAAAACATCATAATCCCTAAACATCATCAAATATATACTCAGTGTGCAAGTTTTCCTAATGGTTTCATAATTTTCGTTAATGTTTTAAATACATATTTCTTTTCCTTCTCTTTTAAGAGTTTGTTTTGACTGAGAGCTAAATAAAAGCAATACATTATAATTGATTGCTATATATTATAAATTAAAACAATTTTTAAATCTATCAATATACCCTCCCTCTTCTTATTTATTTTTCTTATAATTAATTTGTGGAAGAAACTGCATTATTTTTCCTGTGTATTTTTCCCGAATTTGGCTTTTTCTCCTTGTGATGTTCGTTCCTCTCTGGGATTAAGTATACTGATAATTAGATACAAAAATTTAATCAAATTTTGTCTTTATAAAATAATATATGTACAGCCATAGAGATTTTGTATATTTCCATTTGCATGCATGTGAGGTCTGAAATTTTTAGAGGTCTGAATATTTTAGTAGTTACATCTCTTGATAATCATTGCCTAAGTATTAGTTTACAAGGGGATTCAAACAAACAAACAAAAGCCCTGGGCTTCACCAGCTCCTGACTCTGCTCTAGGCTTCCTTGCTTGTCTTGAACCTGGGAAGAGAGTTGGTTCAGTGTGATTAAAAACAATGAAATTAGCGCATCTTTAAAACACTTAAGATTAGCTAAGATTTTACTGTATTTACTATATTCTACCTCAGGCGATTTGTCAGATATTTATTGAATAGTAATCTCTTTTCTTGCCTTGACTGTAAGGTCTGTAAGGAGAGGGCCTATCTTGCATTCAACTATTACATGCCCAGCATGTAGGAGCGACACCTGAAATGCAGGTTCTCAATAAATGTTTGATTAGTAGATGGATGGATGTGAGAAAGAATGAGTGATTCAATGAGTGAATGGATTAATACATGCTATTTATTCCAGGTCCTATGCTTTCAGTCTATTAGAGAACACAGCTGAGTAAATAATGTATCAGTTATCTCTTTCTGCTCAACAAGTTAACACAAATACTTAGCAGCTTAAAACAACAAAAAATAGTATCTCATAGTTTCTGTGGGTAAAGAATTCAGGAAATTTTAACGGGGTGGTTGTGGCTTTGGCTCTCTCGGGAGGTGCCGGTTAAGATGTCTGCTGGGGCTGCCATCATCTGAAGGCTTGACTGGGGCTGGAGGAGACACTTCCAAGGTGGCTCTCTCCTTGTTCAACACCAGCGCAGGGAGCTCTGTGCATGGAGCTCTCTGAACACCCATACGGCTGGGCCCCACTTATTCCTCTTGAGGCCCAGAACTTTCCAGTGCTCCCAGGAGGCATCAGAAAAAGACACCCTAAGCTTAACTGGCCTGACACCCTTCTCCAGGGAAGACCTGTGAACCTGAGCCAAAGGGCTGGTGTACACTTGCTCACTGTAGAAGCAAGAGCAGAAGGATGTGTGACGTACAGTGGAAGCTTGTACGGGAGAAATAATAGCTTTGAGACAGAATCTGTGGCTGTTGGCAGAAGACCTCACTTCCCTGCCAGCTGTGGTGAGAAGTCCTTAGTTACTTTCCATACAGCTGCCTGAGAATCCTTCCACCATGGCGGCTGACTTCTCTCAGCAGTCACGCGCTGTGCCTCCTGCCTTGACCTGTTCATTAGGAGTGAGTCATGGTTCTAGCCTGCACACAGTGATTAGGCTACACCTTTTGAAGAAAGTGCCAAAAGATTTGGGGGCATATTTTAAGCCCCAAAAAGTAAACGTAATCATCACCATAAAGTACAACAACTGCTGCAGTACAGAGACGTCCAGAGAAGTGAATAGAATACCACTGAAGAGGAATGAGCAGTGAATTTAGGATTTTGAAATCTGGGTTGAAACCCAGCCTAGCTCATTACAAGCTAAATATGTGACCTTAGGCAAATTATTTTCCTTCCTTGGCTCACAATTTTGATGGCTGAAAAAGTACAGAATTGAACTTGACTATAACAGTAATAATAATAAAACAAAGTGACCTTTACTGGGTATATACTATAGCACCAGCACTCTAAAGGCAAAATGTGAAGTACGTTTTAATCCTCTCGATAGCTACTGCTGTTTTGTTTTCAAGGGGAGGAAATAAAACATGGGGAGGGCTTCCCTGGTGGCGCAGTGGTTGAGAGTCTGCCTGCCGATGCAGGGGACACGGGTTCGTGCCCCGGTCTGGGAAGATCCCACATGCCGCGGAGCGGCTGGGCCCGTGAGCCATGGCCGCTGAGCCCGTGCGTCCGGAGCCTGTACTCCGCAACGGGAGAGACCACAGCAGTGAGAGGCCCGCGTACCGCAAAAAAAAAAAAAAAACATGGGGAGATTGAGTGACTGGTCCAGGGTACCCATTGGTGGAGAGATACAAGTATGCAAAATACAGGGATGCAAGATGGAAGCCCCCGTGAGGTTTGTAGCAGGATGAAATGGGATTAGCTTTGTAATTCTTACAATCTTCTTCACAGAAGAATGCATGTCTCTTGTGACTGCAGACTCTGGCAATTTCGACTCCAATTTATACCTTCGGTTTTAAACCTTGCTCCTCAATTTGTTGTTTGTGGCCCAGTAGCATCAGCATCACCTGGGAGCTTGTTGGAAAAGCAGAATCTTGGACCACATTTTGGATCTACTAAATCAGAATCTGCATTTTAACAAAAGCCCCAAATTATTTGTATGCACGGAAGTGGTCTTCAGTGAGGTCCCCTTATCAGAATATTTGAAAAAGATGTTCACATGGTCGAATTTGCAACCAGAATTGAGGACAATTGACCTAGAGAATGACTGTGAGTAATGATTTGTCTTTGTTCTTCCTGACTGCTGGGTTAATGCTAGTTGAATGGGCATAAATGGAGATAAGAGATGATTGTGTAACTTTTCATTTTATCTGTTTTCTTAGTAGATTTACTGGTTGGATCCTTTGGTTCCAAGCACCCTAATAATTACCTTTGAGTTAAATAAAGGGAGAGGCAATTTTCTGGAAGGGTGTAGGATACTCCACAAAGTTGACGACAGTGCTAACCAACATAAATGAGAGGCACATCATCTAATTTTAAATTTCTCTTAGCCATGTTTTAAAAAAAGTAAAAACAGCCGGGTAAGACTTTAATTTTAACAGTGTACTTTATTTAACTGATAAAGTAATAATTTAAAAACCCCTCTTTTTCCATTTTCTCCTCTACTCTCAATACTTGTGATATCAGTTGCGTGTGGCTTTTTCCCGCATCAAGCAATTCTGCAATCTGTTTAACTACCTGGAGTCAGTACAGACTCCACAGGTTAAGGGCTCAGTCCCACAAGACTGGTCCCCACCTATCCACTGAATTGCCAATCACAAGTTCAGGTTGTCACCTGTGCTTCTGATGACAGGCTATAGATCAGAGGTTCTCAAACCCTCTGCTCAGGTTCAGTAATTTGCTAGAATGGCTCACAGAACTCATGGAAAGTGTTTACTTACCAGATTATCACTTTATTATAAAATCATAAAACCCAGGAACAGCCAGATGGAAGAGGTGCGAAGGACAAGGTATTGGGGGAGGGGTGTGGCCTTCCATCTTCCCTCCTGATGCATCACCCTCCCAGCACCCCTGTGTGTTCAGCAATCCAGAAGCTCTCAACCCTGTACTACTAGCCTTCCGTGGAGGCTTCATTACATAGGCATGATTGATTAAATCTTTTGCCATTGGTAATGGAACTCAATGTCTAGCCCCTCTCCCTTTTCAGAGGGTGTGTTGGGGGCCAGGGAAGTTGAAATTTCCAACCCTCTAGTTACCTGGTTGGTTCCCCTGATGACCAGCCCCCCTAGGAGACTGTCCTGGGTCACCTCATTAACGTAAACTCCAGGTATGGTTGAAAGGGGTTAGTTATGAATAACAAAAGTCACACTTTTTACCTTTATCACTCTTAGCACTTAGGAAATTCCGAGGGTTTTGAGAGCTCTGTGACAAGCATGAGGATGAAGACCCAAATATACATTTCCTACTGTAAATCACACTGTCACAATTGAATATATTCCACATATTCTTTCAACATGTACTCAATATAATAAGTTCTTAGTAAGGCCTTTCCATCCTTTTTTATACCAAAGTCTTTGAAATCAGGTGTATATTTTATTTACAGCTCAAGTAAATCTGGACTAGATGTATTTCAGGCCGGTTTATTTGGGAAATGATTCCAGAGAGTTGGAGTGCGGGAAAGGGTCAAGTTACAGAGAAAGGGGCAAAGGTACATTACCAACTTGACACCTACAGCTTGTCTGTGTTTGACCCCATGGGACCTTCTGAGGAGTCTTGTTAAATATGTCTGAGAATGATATACCTTGGGATGAAAGGAGAAAAGCTTTACCCATCCCCCTCCGGACGAGCATGACCCCACAGCAACAACTGTCCTGCACTCCTGGGTTGCCTATGCGTATGGGCCAAGGATGTTCTGCTGGGGTCCCTTGCTGGAGCCTTTGGGCTTGCAGCACACGCCCAGGGCAGGAAATGCGCAGGAACGTGGTGCCAGAACAAGGCTAGGTGCTGTCAGGGTGTATGGGACACAAGCTAATCAGAGCCAGGAGGACACAGTTGTTGCAGTTGTTGGAGCTGGGGTGGAACTGAGAGGCTGTGAGTGGGACAAGAGATGCCCCATATACTAGACAGTGCCAATTTCCTGGCAATTAATAGTTAAAATAAACTTTATGACCTTAAAATTGTCACAGTGTGTTGTATGACTTGTACCACTTTTAAGGTATTGTATTACCGTGTATTATGATAGCTCCAAGAGCAAGCTATAGCATACAGTCCTGAAAATGTTTATTCGCCCAAGGAACACTTTTGGTGAGGTGTATCTTATAAGACTAGTGTATCACATATCACATTTTACTAAGAGATGCTGTACATCTTTGCTACTCAAACAGTGTGTTCCATGGAGCCAGCGGCATCCACACGCATTTGTATACATTGCCCAAATGCTACTGGGAACATACAAGGGAAATAGAGAATTCATCACCTTGAGGGTCATACCTGGGAGCTTTTCAGAATGCAGAATCCTATGTTCACCTCAGACTCAGTGAGAATCTGCGTTTTAACAAGATCCCCAGTAATTATGTGCACACTAAAGCTTCCAAAGCACCGTACTGCAGCATGATTTGCTCAATTAAATTTTAAGATGTTCTCGTAATCATTATTTCACTGTAGAAAGTATGTATATTTCTAAAAAATAAATCATAACCTGGATGTTCAGTCAGATGCACCATAGGAAACTCCACTGTTTAATGTTTCTCAAATTATTTATCAGACATTGGACTTCCATGTTCAAATGCAGATTCCTGCCTCACACCTTATACCTATGAAATCATAATTTCTGATGGAGACTGAATTTTAAACAAGCTACCTACACAATTAGTACATCCATTAAAGTTTGAGAACCACAATTAAAGGGGTGCAATTATGAAATCTGTTGCCTAAAGCCCCCCTTTTTAGGCTAAATACGACATTATAAATAACATCCTGATGATCTTGTATGTAAATATGGAATTTGAGCTTATTCATGCCTTTTTATGCATTTGTTTATCTAATCTTTTCTGAGTGTCTACTACATGCAAGATTCTGCTTAGATGCTGGGAAATTCATGATAAAATAAGATAGTATCTCTTGTCTAAAAATGCTCAGTCTGGTTGAAGGAGCATAGATTATCATTCAGCTTGATGATGGCCAAGTTATATAATGTAAAACAGTTTCTGAGCATCAGGAAGAGGACGTCCCCAGCTCTGACTGTGGATGGAGCCTTTTAGGGAGGAAGGAGACCGGATTTCTTTCTAAAATGATACAGGCGCAGTGGTTAGATCAGATCACCTTAAAAAAAACTCTGCCAGATTCTGTGTTTCCTAGACACAATTTTTTATTGATTCACTGGTCACAGGAATATAAATGTGATAATAATGACCAAATCATTATTTTCAAGCTATTAAACATATGCATTTTTTCTCTTTTCCCAAACAACTGTATGGTCCTTAAGGTGATGGATTCTCTATTTCCCTTGTACATTCCCAGTGACATTTAGGCAAAGTATACGGATGCACACATTGTCCAGCTAACTCAAGGATATCTTCCTATAATATGCTGTAAAGCAATTTTGTCTTAATGGAGAAGAAGCCATTGATTTGACCTGATTCCTTTTTTCTTCCTGGGTTGAGGATAGGAAACCTATCCCTATCCCTAACCCTAACCCTAACCCTAACCCTAACCCTAACCCTAGCCTGTTCATAATTATCCACTTAGTATTACATCATAAAGAACCTTAAGTGAATGAACTTTAAGTTATACTAGCCTTTGAGAGATAGTGCCCTCATTACCTAGAAAAGGTCACTTATGTGGGAATTGCCAGAGGGTTGGAAGCTGAACATCCAGAAACACTGTGGGGCATTATTCTCGAGTCTCAGTTCCGCACAGGTGTCTGGGGAGGGAGAACGGTCCTGATGAGCGAATCAAAGAGATGAACCCTGTCTAGGGAAACTTGGCTCAAAAGGTTTTAAGACAAAGTATGGTTCAATTTCTTCAGTTTTCTTATCTTTCTGCTTGTTAACAATAATTTCTGGAATGTCTACAATTCACCATATATTGCTTCTGTAGTACTTAGCACTGCTGAAAACCTGGTGTTGCCTAACACAAAACCTCAGCTTTGCCTAACACATTACAGCACTAAGGGCCTTTCGCACAGAAATACACTTCACACAATGCTAACTATGTAGTTAACCGCATGTAATCCTATTTGAAGGACAGCTATGAAAAAGACATACGAAAACTATGGACTGTATGGTGATGTCATTGACCACTGTCCCAGCTCAAAGAGTTCAGGTTCTGCAGCAGCCAGGACTGACTTCTTCGACAGATATAATAAGTGCTGTGCCCAGAGTCCGCATATGTCTAGGAGCCCAAGAAAATATTTTAATTTCTTTTAAAATCGGAAGGACAAAAACTAAACTTTTAGGTTAAAGAAGATGTTTGAATATATGATCTTAATACATTAATCTTCATACCAGTGCAGTTGTAAAATATAAGTTTTATCTTATTTTATTTTATTTTTTTATGTAGGAAGAGACCCACGCAAGCAGAAGTACCTTGACCCCATGAAGGTCATCATGCAACCATAGCAGCGAAAACAGGGGGCTTCCCCATCCCTACCCAACTAGGTGTCTAGGGGTCTCTTCTTTTCTTGACTTAACAGGCTTCCTTCTGAAGGATTGTGTGTTAGTTTCCTAGGGCTGCTATAAAAAGTACCACAAACTGGGTGGCTCAAAACAACAGAAAGTTGTTCTTTTACATTTCTGGAGGCTAGAAGTCCAAAATCCAGGTGTTGGCAGAGTTGGGTCCTTCTGAGGGAGACTCCATTCCATGCCTGTCTTCCAGCTTCTGGTGACGACGGTAAACCTTGATTTCTCTGGTTTGCAGCTGCATTACTTCATTCTTTGTCATCACATGGTATTCTCCCTGTATGGTTCCATCCACATTTCCCTCTTTAAAGACTAGTTATGTTGGATTAAGACACACCCTAATGACCTCATCTTAACTCCATTACATCTGCAAAGATCTGTTTCCAAATACGTTCCCACTCATAGCTACTGGGGGGTTAGAACTTCAACATATCTTTTTTGGGAACAGGATTCAACCCCCAGCAGATTGTTTACATGAGATCATCGGAAGGGCACCAAACAGAATGGATGGTACCCTCCTGAGGGCAGAGAGGTGAGATGCTGATAAAAGTCATCATAGGAGGTGTTGGTGACAGAGGCCCAGCCTCTTTTCTCCCATCAGCTCTGTGATCTTCTAGTAATCAGACCACAAAGCAGACCTTTATCCCAGGGCAGCAGGTCCACGCCTTGCTGGACAGTCTGTTCAGGTAGTTTAGATAATGTCTCTCCCCTAGTCTCTTTTTAGTTCTGAGGAAATCTTACCACCTCCTCTTCTTTCTTTCAGGGGGAATCTCTCTTCACATCCTCCTTCTGTCTTATTTACCAGGAGACCTATTTGACAAAGTCTGAAACTTTAGTCATGAAAAAACTAGTTTCCTCTTATCTAGGTCAGAGAAGGCTGAATGTTTAAACCTTCTCCAGGAGAGAGGGGTAATATAAATCTTCTTGCTATGTGGCAAAGGAAAAGAAACTAATCCAAACCCACCAAACCAAATGGAATCACTCTGGCTCCAAAGTAAAGCAGACTAATCACGGATACCCTGACATTGGCATCATGTCACAGAGGAGAGAAAGTTCCTTTTTCCTGAGAAGGAAGATGGTGAACATAGAAGTCCTCATAGAGGAGATGGTGAGAAATCGAGGGTCGCTGGGAACAGAGAGAGAACTTTTGGGACAAGTAGGTGGGGAGAGGATTCCAGGCAGAGCCCACAGCATGTATAGAGACCCCAGTGTGACAACAGATGACAAGTTCACGAAGTGACAGTCCAGTGTGGCTACAGGACGAGAGCATGAGGAGAGGCAGAGCGAGAGCTGAGCCTGGAAGGGGCTATTTGTTAGACGTCATTTTACCGTGACTCTATATGGCGGGGGGAGGTTATTGGATATTTCTCCTTCGAACCACCTCTGCTCCAGGAATTTCACCACATAAAAGTGATACTGTAATGCACATGCTCATGGGTGGTTGTCCATGGCTGCTATAAGTAATAACCGTGAACTTACAGGCTTACAACCACATAAACGCCTTATCTTATCGTCTGGACACCAGAGGTTGAAATGAATCCCTTTAGATTAAATCAGGGTATTGGCAGGGCTGTGTTTCTTTCACGAGGCTCTAGGGAAGAATCTGTTTCTTACCTTTTCCAGCTTCTGGAGGCTATACCCCTGTTCCTTGGCTCGTGGCCCCCTTCCATCTTCAAAGCCAGGAATGGCTGGGCCAGTCTTTCTTACACTGTGTCACTTGGACCCTCTCTTCGGCCTCCCTGTTCCACATATGGGGCCCTTGTGAATATATTGGACCCACCATGATCATCCAGGATAATCTCCCCCCTTCAAGGTCAGCTGATTGGAATTCTTGATTTCATGTACAATCTTAATCCCCCCCTTTCCCTGTAATAGATATATCCTTGGGTTCCAGGGATCAGAGGGGTATATTCTGCTCACCACAAAGTTCCCTGTTTACACAAAGCTGGGGACAAATCTTTAGAAGTGTCTTAAAATATGATATTCCAACTTCCCCAGATCTTCTCGCAATCGCCTCTTTAAAGGCTGGGATGTCAACTCCCCGAGTCATGCTTTTGTGCACGTATGTTTTAAGGATAGAATTACTAGGGGCTTCCCTGGTGGCGCAGTGGTTGAGAGTCCGCCTGCCGATGCAGGGGACACGGGTTCGTGCCCCGGTCCGGGAAGATCCCACATGCCGTGGAGCGGCTGGGCCCGTGAGCCATGGCCGCTGAGCCTGTGCGTCCGGAGCCTGTGTTCTGCACCAGGAGAGACCACATCAGTGAGAGCCAAAAAAAAAAAAATAGAATTACTAGTACACCCCTCTGCCCTCTTTCGCTCTTTTGTGTCTTCCCTGGTTTTTCTGTTTCTGGCCTTCCTACACGTGTGTTTGCTCTGCCTACATCTAATTCTAACATCAGCCTCCTGTGCTCTCTAGTTAGAGGGGATTAGCAAGTGACCATGACTGCGAGAATGGCATTTGCAGCATCTTCATTTAAAAGGCAAATCCTACTCTGCATGGGGAGCTACCATTTAGTTACAAGTAGTAGGAGTCTCCAGTACCAGAATTAATGCACTGATGTATTTAAACCCCTTATATCTCATGACACTTAGCTTGCAAAGTCTTATATGACTAAGAAGCTGCAGCTAGGTGACACTACCTGTGACTCTTTATCATCCACCTACTCGCTGACAGTGACTAAACTGCATTTTCTCTGGGCTGATTACCTACTTTATACTCTAATCAAAAGGGGGTGGAGGCAGAGGGACCGGATTATGGCAGCATCACATCCGTCATATCAGAGATGGACCTCGCATAACCCGGTGATTTGGGGAACATGACTCATGCAGCCTTGCTGTCTAAGGCAAGCTGGGTTGCACTCCAGGCAGCAGCCGAGGTTCTTACCTATCAGGACCACCTCCAAGTTGCCAGGCACCTTGTGGCCAGTAAGATCAGGAGTGATGACTCGGTACTTGACAGATCAACTCTGTTTAGGAGAAATAACCATACCATGGATAACTTTAGTCTTCCCATTCGAAGGAGGATGGCTGATTCCTGAATAAAATGCCTCTTTGAGGTCCCCGTCATTCACTCCTGCTTATAAATGCTACAGGACAAAAGGATTCATTCATGGCATTGAAGATTCAAGGTCTTTTTTTTCTAACCCTGGGAGTTGGCTCTGTTCTTGCAAAAGGGATTAAATATGCCTTTAATAATAGAGTTTGGAATATTTATCACCATGGCACTGCCTAAAAGTGAAACATCCTCCTGGCACTTAGAACAGGGGAGAGAAAAACGCTCATTTATGAATATGCATGCTCAGAAGTTATGCCCATGTAAGAATAATCATTGATGATAGCAATTAGAATTTTCTCCGATAAGTTCTCTCTTGCCCTTCATTCAGCTGATTTAATGCAACAGTTACTAAGAGAACGTGATTGTTGAGTCGCTACTCCCTGACTGTATCTCACCAGAAAACATAGGATCGGATTATAGCACTTCTGTGTTGAATGCCAAAGCTGCCCAAACTCATGGATTTGACCGCAATCTACCTTTCCAGCTGGCTTTCCTTCTGCTCCATTACCAGACTCCTGGTTCTGGCCAGTTGACTCATCTACCCCCAACACCTCCTGGGTTTTCAAAACTCATTGGTTTGCCTCTTACCATGGCTTCTCTCTAAAATGCCTTCCCCATTATGTTTTGCCGCTTCAGAACACATAGCCTTCAGGGGTGAGCACAAATTCCACGTCTCCCATGAAGCCATTCCTTACCCGCATCATCTATCTCATGATGAGCTTTTAATCGGCACAGTTCACAGCACAGAATTCAGCCTCTCTTATCCCAAATACCTACATCCAGCCTTTAAACTCTTCTGTACTATTAGTTGATACCAAGCACCACAAACTGTTGGTCCACGGCATTGGCCTCTCCCAGTGACTCTTTGAGGCATTCCATACAGTAGTTCAGAATTAGAATATCTTAAAAATCTGGGCATCTGGACCCTTGAAGCATTGCAACAGCTGGCAACATTGGGTCTATATTTAAAGTGGTAACAGTTAATCAGAACGGAGTGGCAACCATCCTCCGTAACTAGGAATGCATTATTCAGTTTGCTAAAGATCACACACCATTCCCTTTCGGCTTAATGCAGCCAGCTTCACTCGTTTATGTTCTTGCATTGTTATCTCTCCCAGCACTCTGCACTAACGCAAACTGGCCTTTACCTTTCTTTTTGTTTTTCTTTTATTTATTACTCTGCTTCCCTAGTATTCGCTCTCCACATAGAAGCTGGAATCATCTTTTAAGAAGGGTGGGGAGAGACAAAGTACATAAGAGGTTGTCATCGCTCTGTTGGTTAAGCTCTCCCCAACCCCAATGATTTTCTATCGAATTGAGAGAAATTGCATATTCCTGTGACAGCCCCACTCACTGGAGACCCCTCTCCCAGTTACTCATTATGCTTCAACGATATTGTCTTTCTTTCTCTTCCTTGAACATGCCAAACTGTTCCCTCCTTACATATTTTCTTTTCTTCCAAATCATTTTTTTTTCAGTTTTATTGAGATATAATTGACATACAGTGCTGTGCAAGTTTAAGATGTAGAGCAGAATGACTTGACTTACATATATTGCAAAAATGATCACCACAAGAGATTTAGTTAACATCCATCATCTTGTACAGATACACACAAAAATATTTTTTTCCTTGTGAGAAAACATTTTAGGATTTACTCTTTCAGCAGCTTTCATCTATACAGTACAGCAGTATTAAGTATAGTCGCCGTGTTGTCCATTACATCCCCGGTACTTATTTATCTCGTACCTTTTGCCCACCTTCATCTAATACTTCCACCCGTCCCCTCACACACCCCACCTTTGCTTTCTACTCTGGTATCCACAAATCTGATCTGTTTTTCAATGAGTTGTTTATTTTTAGTTCGCACATATAAGTGATATAATATTTGTCTTTCTCTGACTTATTTCACTTAGCGTAACGCCCTCAAGGTACATCCATGTTGTCACAAACGGGACTGAATTGTACTGTGTGTGTGTGTGTGTGTGTGTGTATGTGTATACACACACTCATCTTGTTTCCATGTCTTGGCAATTGTAAAAAAAACTGCAATGAATATGGGCGTGCATATATCTTTTCCAATTAGTGTTTTCAGTTTTCTTTGGATAAATACCCAAAAGTAGAATTGCTGGATCACAAGGTCTATTTTTTTTTTCCACATCTTTATTGGACTATAAGCGCTTTACAATGTTCTGTTAGTTTCTGCTATACAACAAAGTGAATCAGGTATATGTATACATATATCCCCATATCCCCTCCCTCTTGAGCCTCCCTCCCACCCTCCCTATCCCATCCCTCTAAGTCGTCACAGAGCACCAACGTGATCTCCCTGTGCTATGCAACAGCTTCCCACTAGCCGTCCATGTTACATTTAGTAGTGTATATACGTCAGTGCTACTCTCTCACTTCATCCCAGCTTTCCCTTCCCCACCGTGCTCTCAAGTCCGTTCTCTATGTCTGCATCTTTATCCCTGCCGTGCCACTAGGTTCATCAGTGCCGCTTTTTAAAGTTCCTTATATATGCATTAGCGTACGGTATTTGTTTTCTCTTTCTGACTTACTTCACTCTGTAGGACAGATTCTTGGTCCATTCACCTCACGACAAATAACTCAATTTCATTCCTTTTGACTGAGTAATATTTCACTGTATATATGTGCCACATCTTCTTTATCCATTCATCTGTCGATGGACACTTAGGTTGCTTCCATGTCCTGCCTATTGTAAATAGTGCTGCAATGAACATTATAGTACATGTATCTTTTTGAACTATCGTTTTCTCAGGGTATATGCCCAGTAGTGAAATTGCTGGGTCATATGGTAGTTCGATTTTTAGTTTTTTAAGGAACCTCCATACTGTTCTCCATAGTCGCTGTATCAATTTACATTCCCTCCAACACTGCAGGAGGGTTCCCTCTTCTCCACACCCTCTCCAGCATTTCTTGTTTGTAGATTTTTTGATGATGGCCATTCTGACCAGTGTGAGGTGATATCTCATTGTGGTTTTGATTTGCATTTCTCTAATGATTAGTGATGTGGAGCATCTTTTCATGCATTTGTTGGCTATCTGTATGTCTTCTTTGTAGAAATGTCTGTTTAGGTCTTCTGCCCATTTTTGGATTCAGTTGTTTGTGATATTGAGCTGCATGAGCTGCTTGTATATTTAGGCGATTAATCCGTTGTCAGTTGGGTCATTTACAGATATTTTCTCCCATTCTGAGGGTTGTCTCTTCGTCTTGTTTATGGTTTCCTTTGCTGTGCAAAAGCTTTGAAGTTTCATTAGGTCCCATTTGTTTATTTTTGTTTCTATTTCCATGTCCCTAGGAGGTGGGTCAAAAAGGATCTTGCAGTGATTTATGTCATGGAGTGTTCTGCCTATGTTTTCCTCTAAGAGTTTTATAGTGTCTGGCCTTACATTTAGGTCTTTAATCCAGTTTCAGTTTATTTTTGTGCATGGTGTTAGAGTGTGTTCTAATTTCATTCTTTCACATGTGACTGTCCAGTTTTCCCAGCACCACTTATTGAAGAGACTGTCTTTTCTCCGTTGTATATTCTTGCCTCCTTTATCAAAGATAAGGTGACCATATGTGCATGGGTTTATCTCTGGGCTTTCTATCTTGTTCCATTGACCTATATTTCTGTTTTTGTGCCAGTACCATACTGTCTTGATTACTGCAGCTTTGTAGTATAGTCTGATCAGAGAGCCTGATACCTCCAGCTCCTTTTTTCTTTCTCAAGATTGCTTTGGCTAGTCGGGTTCCTTTGTGTTTCCATACAAGTTGTAAAATTTCTTCTTCTAGTTCTGTGAAAAATGCCATTGGTGATTTGATAGGGATTGCATTGAACCTGTAGATTGCTTTAAGTAATATAGTCATTTTCACAATATTGATTCTTCCAATCCTTCCAATCCAGGATTGCCTTGAACCTGTAGATTGCTTTAGGTAATATAGCCATTTACACAATATTGATTCTTCCAATCCAGGAGCATGGTATATCTCTCCATCTGTTTATGTCATCTTTGATTTCTTTCATCAGTATTTTATAGTTTTCTGAGTACAGGTCTTTTGCCTCCTTAGGTAGGTTTATTCCTAGGTATTTTATTCTTTATGTTGTGATGGTAAATGGGATTCTTTCCTTAATTTCTCTTTGATCTTTTGTTGTTAGTGTGTAGGCATGCAAGAGATTTCTGTGCATTAATTTTGTATCCTGCAACCTTACCAAATTCATTAAATAATTCTAGTAGCTTTCTGGTGTCATCTTTAGGATTTTCTATGTATAATATGCCATTGACAAACAGTGACAGTTTTACTTCTTCTTTTCCAATTTGTATTCTTTTATTTATTTTTCTTCTCTGATTGCTATGGCTAGGACTTCCAAAACTGTGTTGAATAATAGTGGTGAGAGTGGACGTCCTCGTTTTGTTCCTGATGTTAGAGGAAGTGCTTTCAGTTTTTCACCATTGAGAATGATGTTGGCTGTGGGTTTGTCATATATGGCATTTATTATGTTGAGGTAGGTTCCCTCTATGCCCACTTTCTGGAGAGTTTTTATCATAAATGGGTGTTGAATTTTGTCAAAAGCTTTTTCTGCATCTATTGAGATGATCATATGGTTTTTCTTCTTCAATTTGTTAATATGGTGTATCACATGGATTGATTTGCATATACTGAAGAATCCTTGCATCCCTGGGATAAATCCCACTTGATCATGGTGTATGATCCTTTTAATGTGTTGTTGGATTCCGTTTGCTATTATTTGTTTGCTAGTTGAGGATTTTTGCATCTATATTCATCAGTGATATTGGTCTATAATTTTCTTTCTTTGTGATATTTTCTTCTGGTTTTGGTGTCAGTGTGATGGTGGCCTCATAGAATGAGTTTGGGAGTATTCCTCCCTCTGCTATATTTTGGAAGAGTTTGAGAAGGATATGTGTTAGCTCTTCTCTAAATGTTTGTTAGAATTCGCCTGTGAAGCCATCCGGTCCTGGACTTTTGTTTGCTGGAAGATTTTTTAATCACAGTTTCAATTTCATTACTTGTGATTGGTCTGTTTATATTTTCTAATTCTTCCTGGTGCAATCTTGGAAGGTTGTACTATTCCAAGAATTTGTCCATTTCTTCCAGGTTATCCATTTTATTGGCATATAGTTGCTTGTAGTAGTCTATTATGATCTTTTGTATTTCTGCGATGTCAGTTGTCATCTCTCCTTTTTCATTTCTAATTTTATTGATTTGAGCCCTCTCCCTTTTTATCTTGATGAGTCTGGCTATAGGTTTGTTAATTTTGTTTATCTTCTCAAAGAACCAGCTTTTAGTTTTATTGATCTTTGCTATTGTGTTCTTTGTTTATTTCATTTATTTCTGCTCTGAACTTTATGATTTCTTTCCTTCTGCTAATTTGGGTTTTGTTTGTTCTCCTTTCTCTAGTTCCTTTAGGTGTAAGGTTAGATTGTTTGAGATTTTTCTTGTTTCTTGAGGTAGGCCTGTATAGCTCTAAACTTCCCTCTTAGAACTGCTTTTGCTGTGTCCCATAGGTTTTGGATCATCGTGTTTTCCTTGTCATTTGTTTCTAGGTATTTTTTGATTTCCTCTTTGGTTTCTTCAGTGGTCTCTTGGTTATTTAGCAGTGCACTGTTTAGCCTCCATGTATTTGTGTTTTTTACTGTTTTTTTCCTGTAATTGATTTCCAGTCTCACAGTGTTGTGGTCAGAAAAGATGCTTGATATGATTTCAGTTTTCTTAAGTTTTCCAGGGTTTGATTTGTGACCCAAAATGTGATCTATTTTGGAGAATGTTCTGTGTGCACTTGAGAAGAAAGTGTATTCTTCAGCTTTCAGGTGGAATGTCCTAAAAATATCAGTTAAGTCTGCCTGGTCTATTGTGTCATTTAAAAGCTTGTGTTTTCCTTATTTATTTTCTGTCTGGATGATCTGTCTATTGGTGTGAGTGGGGTGTTAAAGTCCCCCACTATTACTGTGTTACTGTCAATTTCTCCTTTTATGACTGTTAGCATTTGCCTTATGTATTGAGGTGCTCCTGTGTTGGGTACATAAATATTTATAATTGTTATATTTTTTTCTTGCATTGATCCCTTGATCATTATGTAGTATCCTTCCTTATCTCTTGTAACAGTATTTTAAAGTCTATTTTATCTGGTACAAGTATTGCTACTCCAGCTTTCTTGTGATTTCCATTTGCATGGAATATCTTTTTCCATCCCCTCACTTTCAGTCTGTATGTAGTCCCTAGGTCTGAAGTGGGTTTCTTGTAGACAGCATATATAAGGGTCTTGTTTTTGTATCCACTCAACCAGTCTGTGTCTTTTGGTTTGAGCATTTAATCCATTTACATTCAAGGTGATTATTGATATGTATGTTCCTATTACCATTTTCTTAATTGATTTGGGTTTGTTTTTGTGGGTCTTTTTCTTCTCTGTGTTTCCTGCTTAGAGAAGTTCCTTTAGCATTTGTTGTAAAGCTGGTTTTGTGGTGCTGAATTCTTATAGCTTTTGCTTGTATGTAAAGCTTTTGATTTCTCCGTCAAATCTGAATGAGATCCTTGCTGTGTAGAGTAATCTTGGTTGTAGATTTTTCCTTTATATCACTTTAAATATGTCCTGCAACTCCCTTCTGACTTGCAGAGTTTCTCCTGAAAGATCAGCTGTTAACCTTATGGGGATTCCGTTGTATGTTATTTGTTGCTTTTCCCTTGCTGCTTTTAATAGTTTTTCTTTGTATTTAATTTTTGGTAGTTTCATTAATACGTGTCTCAGCGTGTTTCTTTTTGGGTTTATCATGTAATGAGGCTCTCTGCACTTCCTGGTCTTGACTATTTCCTTTCCCATGTTAGGGAAGTTTTTTACTATAATCTCTTCAAATATTTTCTCAGATGCTTTCTTTTTCTCTTCTTCTTCTGGGACCCTTGTAATTTGAATGTTTGTGCATTTAATGTTGTCCCATTAGTCTGTGAGACTGTCCTCAATTCTTTTCATTCTTTTTTCTTTATTGTGCTCCCTGACAGTTATTTCCGCCATTTGATCTTCTAGTTCACTTATCCGTTTTTCTGCCTCAGTTATTCTGCTCTTGATTCTCTTCTAGAGTATTTTTAATTTCAGTTATTGTGTTGTTCATTACTGTATGCCTGCTCTTTAGGTCTTCTAGATCCTTGTTAAATGTTTCTTCTATTTTCTCCATTCTGTTTCTGAGATTTTGGATCATCTTTACTATCATTAATATGAATTCTTTTTCATGTAGGTTGCCTATTTCGTCTTCATTAATTTTGTCTTGCAGGTTTTTACCTTGCTCCTTCGTCTGTAACATATTTTTTTGTCATTTCATGTTTTGTTTTGTTTTTTTTGATGGGTGGGGCTGTATTCCTGTCTTACTTGTTGTTTGGCCTGAGGTGTCCCACACTGGAATTTGCAGGCAGTTGGATAGAGCCAGGTCTTGGTGCCGAGATAAGGACCTTTGGGAGTCCTTAATCCAATTAATATTCCCTGGGTTCTGAGGTTCTCTGTTAGTACAGTCGTTTGGACTTTTGTAGCTCCCAGCACAGGAGCTCGAGCCCGAATTCCAGGCTGGGAACCAAGATCCTGCAAGCCATGTGGCACAGCAATTAAAAAAAAAAAAAAGAAAAAAGAAAAAAAGGAGCAGTACAATAACAAAGAATAAAAAACAAAATAAAATTAGATAAAAAATATGAGGAAAAATAAAAATATAATTGAAACAACTGCAACAAGGTAAAATAAAACCACAGAAAAAAGAAAAAAAATGGGGGCTGGGGAACAAGCCAAAAGGAGAGAACAATAACAAAGTATAAAGAGTAAAATAAAATTAGAAAAATGAAAGATTTATTAGAAAAAATAAAAATCAACAACAATGAATCAAAAAGGTAAAACAGAACCCCAATTTAAAAGAGGGAAAAGGAAAAGGAAAAAAAAAAGCCTTGGCCATGGGGGTGGATTTTGGCTGGGGGTGGAACTTAAGCAGGGGCGGGGTTTAGGGCGGGATGGGACCTAGGCAGGTGGTGGGGCGGGCCTCTGCTTAGGACCTGTGCAGAAGGGGAGAGGCAGCACGTCCAAATGAGGGCCTCTGGAGTGTGGAGTTCGGGAGTTTGGAGGTAGGGCCATGGGTGAGGGTATGTGGGTGGGGTTTAGGCCCAGGGTGGTTGGATGGGGTCTTAGAAGGGGTCTCCGAGTGCAGAGGTGGGGCCCTGGGTGGGGGGTGTAGGGGCGGGGCTTGGGCTCCGTTAGGAGGGAGGCTCCCAGGGTAGAGGATTAGGCCTGGGAGACCAACAAGCTCCCCGGTGCCTAAGTGGGCAGGGAAAGCGCTGGCCGTGTTCCCTTCCTTTCCTGCATGCCCCCGCTCCCCCCTCCCCCGTGTCCCCCAAAGTGGGTCCCTCTGGGTGTAGGAACTCCTCCCTTCCCCCAGCCACCTTTCAGGGGTGCAGGTCCCATAGGTCTAGCCTTTACTTTTGCTCCCCCTTCCCTCCCTCCCAGTCCCTCAGGACCCTTGCAGCTAGAGTGGGCCTCTGTGGGCAGAGCAGGCCTGGGATCTCAGCAGGTTCCTGGGGCCCAAGTGGGCAGGGGAAAACTGCCTATGCTCCCTTTTGATCCTCTGCCCTCCCAGGGGTCCCCCAATTTCCCCCTTCGGGTGTGGGAGCCCTTCCTCTCCCCCAGCCGCCCCTCAGGGGTGCCAGTCCAGTCCCGCCTCCACTTCTCCTCCCCCCTCACTCGCCCCCACACCCCGCGTCCTACCCAGTCTCTGGCGGTTCCTCCTGTCCCCTTCGGCATCTGTGGTTCCCCACCGGTGCCTCGTAGGTTCCTGGTAGGTGCCCTCGTTGTGCGGAGATGCAAATTCCGCATCCTCCTAGTCTGCCATCTTGACTCCACCCCCAAGGCCGTTCTATTTTTAATTTTTTTAGGAACCTCCATGCTGCTTTGCATAGTGCTTGCACCAGTTTGCATTCCCACCAACAGCGCTCAGGGGTTTCCTTTCCTCCACAACATCACCAACACTTGTTATCTCTTATCTTTTTCATGATACCCAGTCTAACAGGTATTGAGGTAATACTTCATTTTGGTTTACATTGCCTTTCCCTAAGGAGTAGTGATCTGAGGCTTTTCTTCCAAATATTTGGTTGGCTGGTTCCTTCGCATCATTTAGGTCTTAGGACTTATTTGGCTACCCCATAGAAAGTCACTCTTGTTCCTCCCAAATCCTATTTGCCTGATTACCCTATTTTCTTCTGCTGCTTATCTGACATGATCCTATTTAAGTACTTCCTGTTTCCTTCCATTACCACATAAGCTCCTAGCGGGCAGAGATCCTGTCTTCTTCATTTTGTTTCTCCAAGTGCCTAGCACAGATCAGAGCAAACCTGGGTAAACAGCAATGAAAAACTCAGCTTACTATTCCTGTCTGCCTTACTTCTAGCTTATGATGTTGCATAATAACTATTTCTGCTTTTTCTGACCAATGGATTTATAAGCCTCTTGTAAGTGGGCACCTGTCTTTGCTGATATTTTTGAAAATACTAGAAGTAAGAAGTAGTTAGCTCTTCTATACATGTGTAGTATATATTTGACAATGTTTATAGATTGATGCAAGAGTGGATTATAAAAGACCAGGATAAGGAAATGTATTAATTAGTTTAAAAACTTTCAGATAATAACAACCTTGGCTTAAAAAGAGTAAATTTGGACTTCCACTTTTGGCCAAGATGGAGTAACAGGTACCAGATTTAGGCTCTTATCTGAAACAACTGTTATGAAAAAGAAAATATATAAAATAATGCTTTTTTAAGACACTGAAAATCAGGCAACTAAGAACAGACCTTCCTGAGGGATGGGAAACAAACAAGGTGTGATCCCTGTGGTCGTGTCAGCTAACTGCACAAATAAATGCATAAAAAGATGCTCGGCACGGTTAGTCATTAGGGAAATGCAAATTAAAACCACCATGAATTACCGCTACACACCTATGAGAATCTTTAAAATGAAAAAGACGGACCACATCAAGTGTTTGCGGTAACACAGAGGAACAGGAACTGCTAGATGAGATATATAATAATTGGGCAGTTTCTTAAAAAGGCATTCAAAATAAATTGAAGCTCTTGCACACTGCTTGTGGGAATATAAAATGGTGCAGTGTCTGTGGAAAACAATATGGCAGCTCCTCAAAAAATTGAACGTAGAATTACCCTATGATCTATAAATTCCGCTTCTGCTGTTGAAGGCTGGGGCTCAAACAGATGTTTTACACCAACACTGTTAGCAGCACTGTTCACAAAAGCCAATGATGGAAACAACGGAAATATCTATTGAAGTATGAATAGGTAAATAAAATGTGGTGTATGAAATCCTCACTCCTGCTACAACATGAATGAACCTTGAAGCATTAGGTTAAGTGGAATAAGCCAGACATAAAATAACCAATATTGCATGATTCCAGTTATATGAGGTACCGAGAAATTCACGGGGAAAGTAGGATGGTGATTGCCATGGGTGGGGGGGAGGGGAGAATGGGGAGACATTTTTAATGGGTACAGAGTTTTGGTTTGAAAAGTTAAAAAAGTTCTGGAGATAGATGGTCGTGATGGTTGCACAACAAAGTGAACGTCCTTAATGCCACTGAACTGTACACTTAAAATAATTAAAATGGTACATTTTATGTTACATATATTTTATTGTAGTAAAAAATTAGGCATTCACAATATGACCCAGCCATTCCACTCCTAGGTTTATACACAAGAGAAAAGAAAGCATACATCTCTACAAAGACTAGTACATAAATGTTCATAGTTTTATTTCTAATAGCCAAATACTGGGGACAGTCCAAATATACATCAATAGGTAAATGGATAAAAAAATTGTGATATCTACACAGCAGAATAATGCCCAGCAATTAAAAATGAATGAACTCTCAAGCAGGCACCAACACTGATGAATATTAAAATAATTATGTTCAGTGAGAGAAGTCAGGTATACAGTCTGTGATGTCATTTATATAAAGCTGTAGAAAATGCAGTTGAACCTCTAGTGACAGAAGGCAGATCAGTGATGGCCTGTGGCTTTGTGAGTGGTGGAGAGGGGGCGGGGAGTGGTAGCAAAACAGGCTGGGGTGGAGAGGTTCCAGAGAGCCAGGAGGAAACTTGTAGAGGTGATGGATATTGTCCTTTTGTATCTGCCTTATTTCACTCAACATAGTGCTTCAAAGTTCATCCACACTGTGGCGAGTGTAAGAATTTCATACACCACATCCATTTATCTACTCACGCATCATAGGGTATTTGGGCTGTTTCCACCTCAGGCTATTGTGAATAGCGCTCGTTGTGAAGGTTCATTATCTTGATCATGGTGATTTTATAATAGTCATATACTATGGCATATATTATCAAATTGAACACTTTAAATATGTGTTGTATTTCTATTATACCTAATAAAGGGTGTTAAAAATAGTAAGTCTGACGTAATAGTCATCCTCTTGGATACATCCGTTGGATATTTCAGAAGGGTGGCCTTCTGATCCACAAGCCATTGTTATCTGTGAAGGGCACAGCCAAGACCTGCCTCATAGTCACAGTAATTTGATCAAACCGATCCTGGAAATCACTAACTTTAAGGGATGGAATGTATTTGGTATCCATGCATCTCAATGAAAATTAATGATAGTGATTTGGAATTTAATGAATTCCTCGCAGTCTTTCTGAGATTTAATAGAAAATGATATAGTATAATTTGAAATCAATTTGAATTATCCAAATTAATAATTAATATGCCTGTCATAAAATTGTCTAGCATCTATTATTTAGAAGTAAATGATTTAGAATCAGGTTTACCAAGTACTCTAGCTCTCTTGAAGTGTAATATTAAAGCATCTTCCTCTTGGCTATCTTTGGACAATTCTTGAAACAGAAGAAGTAGACTCTATGTTTTATATACTTATTGAAAAAAATATACTTGTAGCAAGAGATAGCTTATTTTGTATGACACTTATATAAGGCATATTCATGAACACTATCGCATTATTCCTTAGGTAGGAGATAATGAAATAAATACCACTCTTCTCATTTCACAGTCATAAAAATTTTAATATCTGCCAATTAAACTCAGGATAAAAATGCAGTCAGTTCATCCCATGCCTGTCTCTTCCTTGTTTTTACTGTGCTGTGTTTGCTGGCTTTAGCTTCCTTCAAAACACTAAGTTCCTTTCCTCACCTAAGACTCCTAGAAAGCTCTCCCCTTTGCTTAACTCGCATGTTACTTTCATGTCCTCAGAGTGACCTTCCTTGAATTCCGTTGGAATCTGGACCCTCTTTAGAATGTTACTGCAGACACTTTTCCTTTATAGTCCTTGGTGTTGCTAATATCATGTGTTAATTATGTGTTGATATGTTAATATCAGCATATAAATATACAACTTTATTTGTTTAATTTCTCCCCGGTAAGCCATATGTTCTGTTTCCATTTTTTTCACTAATTTATCCCTAGTATCTAGTGCAAGGCCTAGCACAAATATGCATCGAGGTAATATATATGGTAAAAATGAATCAATCAAACAGAGACATAGAGAGATTAGTGACTTGGCCAAGGAGACTCAGCTAAGCATACTAACACAATCTTGTGACCTGTGCCCTCTCTGTTAACCCACCGACACTCTAACATTCACCCGGGGCTGAGGGAAATGGTACTCGATGCTTCTCTAAGAAGAGATGCAGATGAATGTTGCGTTTCAAGTGTCTGATCTCCTAAAATATGTAAAAGGCATTTCACACAGATGTCAGCCACTGTGGGGGTCAGTTTGGGAAGCCAGCTTGTGGAACAGCATGCTCTTATACTTCGACGATTTTGCTGTCTAAAACGCACTCCCTCTGAGGGAGAGGAATGTAGAATCCATACTTCATCCCCAAACACATGACTGATTACGTAGCTGTGGACAGATGTGGCTTTCAGCCTAAACTATGCTTATATGCCCTGGAGTTTATCCTGTGAGTTATTCGGTTAGATATGAGGAGCCCAAGTAAGCAATTCTATAATATTTCATGTCAACTTCATTAGACTGTGTGAGGATTACAGGAGATAATATGCACAAAGCACTTAAGAGAGTAAAACCTAGTAAGTAGTCAATAAATGTTAATTATTATTATTATTACTCATGCTCAGGAGAAAGTCAACCAGAAATGTACTTGGAGACAGACCCTCTCTCCTCCACAGCCAGCGTGTTTTGGGTCAAATTTCCTAGAGTGTTTTTTAAAGCAGGAACAGACAGATGTGTGGGGTTTCAAATTGTTTGCTCTGAGACACTGTGGTATGCGTTGTGAGTAGGAAGTGACTGGTAAACCTATCGACACAATGATAGTACAAAGATAATAAAAAGCTCCTCTCAGATCGTGGATTATGAGGGGTTGGAGGGAAACTCTTTGGGAATCGTCTAGTTCTAGTCCATTTTCTCATTTTGCAAATGAGGAAATTAGAAGTCAGGAAGTAACATGTTTCAAATTTTAAAAAAGGGAGTCAAAGGCAATACTGGGATTAGAATTTAGACTCTGTTTTCTCATTGCAGGGGTCTTTCCTATGCCCTTTAATGTATCCACTTACACAGCAGATTACTTTTCAAGGGGTGACATAGCAAATTACCACAAACTGGGTGGAAGTTTATCCTCTCACAGTTTCAGAGCCTAGAAGCCTGAAATCAAGGTGTCAGCAGGGCTGGCTCCTTCTGGAGTGTGCTGGGGAGGGTCTGCCCCAGGCCTCTCTCCTAGCTTCTGGTGGTTGCTGACGGTCCTTGGCATCCTTGGCTTGTTAACACGTCCCTCTAGTCTCTGCCTCTGTCTCCGCATGGACCTCTCCTCTCTATGCGTCTGTGTCTCTGGGACTCTCCTCTTATAGGGACACCAGTCATTGGATTTAGGGCCCACTCTTATCCAGGAAAACCTCATTGTAACTAATTTTATCTGCAAAGACCCTAACTCCAAATAAGATCACATTCTGAAGTTTCAGAAATGAAACTTGGATATGAATTTGGGGATATGCTCTTCAACTCACAAAAAACAGAAACTTAGCATGAACTGTTAAAGAAAATGAGTTTAAAATCAAGTTTTCACTGTTTTGTACTGTTACTTAGGGATAAACATCAAAAGCAACACTACTTATGAAAACACCTTGAACATATAACCGTAAAACTATAGTTCCTCTCATGCTAAACACATATGTTCCCAGGTGTATTCTTGAAATGTGCTTCTTTCACAGCCTCGCCGTATATAAAATGTTTTGTGAAAGGCGTCTCCCCTTAGGGCTGCAGGTGGCCTATCTTCAGTCACCCTTATGTTTTTCTGCTTCCTCAAGCCTCTTGATTTACTTTTTCTGTGACTAAGAAACAATAAGCAAAAATTTGCTGAGGATGTCCCAGGTTTAGATTGATAGTCTTGCATCCTTGGGAGATGTCCATCACAGGCAATCTGGGAGAGTTGGCCACCCTAGCAGGGGCTCTTGAGGGAAAGTGACTCCAGGAGGTTAAAGTGATGAAGAGTTGGAAGCCAGTTGCCAATTTATTACATTTCTCTAAGTGCATTCTTCAGGGGATTGTCTTAGTTTATAGGTACAATAGAACAATGATCAAAATATTCAAATATGGTTACTGGCTACAGTGCCCAGACACTATTTATAAGGCATGTTTGACTCTTTCCTTTAATAGTCATCTTCAGTTTGATTATACACACCTGTTCCCCCTAAAGCTGAAGAGCCCTACAACAAGATACAGGAACCTGCCCAGGGTAGGCAAAGGGAAAGATTTTCCTCTAGGTGAGATTTTACCATGTTCCTTGATCTCATTCCATCATTGCTCATTTGTTCCTAAATTGGACTCATTACCCAAATCACTTGGGGAACATCTTGGGGAAAAAAAAAGATTTTTTGACCCCCATCTCCAGAAGTTTAATAAGTCTTTGGTGGGGATTAGAGATCTGTGTGTATCAGAAGCTACCTCAGGTGCTTCTGATAAGCAAGCACGTTTGAGAAAAACAAACCACTGAAATATTTGGCCTACACGTGAATTATCCAAAAAGGGCCAACCCCAAAGCATTGACTGGACAAATAACTCTCACAAATAGAGGCATCTGGACTTGATTTATAGCTACTCTAGACTAAAGCATAAAAATAATAATAAAACTGGAGTGTTTTGACTTCCTTCCAGACTTGAGTAGCCATGTAATTTGAGGAGCATGAAGCCATCGCAAGTGATACTCTCTTCTCAGATTTGGCAGTTTTAAATGCAGGAACCAGGCACGTATGTCTGTGATGAAGGGCAATAAAAAGTCCAATGATCTGTGTACAGTAACCAGGACCCAATGCAAATATAGTGTGACTGGCCAAGTCCATTTCAGCTGGACAGTTGACATCTGTGTTGATTCCCTCCCCTCCCCTAGCTCAAGAGGGAAGGGCTTGTGATGATGGCTGGGGGACAGTGTAGCAGTATGGGGGGAGACCTCTCAGATGTTCAGAAAGGATAAGACATCCACAGAAAGGAGAAGGAGCCAGAGGATGCAGGTCTGGGTGAGTTAGGCTTGTACAGAGAACATGGCTTCCTGGAGGGTTGATGTTGGCTTGGTTTGTGGGGAGGCCCCTGGGTATGCAGTTGGAAGAGCAGGTGCAGGGGTGATTCTTAGCACTGGCCACCCTTTTGGGACCGAGCAGCTGCACCCTCTTGGGGACTGTGGGTTTACCCTGTGGCAGGAGGGGTAGGGTTGTCAATAGAAGATTCCTCTTTGACATCAGAGATGCACAGTTCCTGAAACGCCAGAGCTCTGGACCACTGAAATAGCTACAGACAAAAAGGGAAGCAGAAGCATGTAGTTAGGGTTTCTTGCTACTCAGTTAGGGGAAAAGGACATTTCAGGTACTCTATCCAGTGACTTAGAATCTCACTGGAATAAAATGTCACCTTAAGAGGAGGGCAAGCATGAAAGGCAGGGAGGAAAATAAAGAATAGAAAATGCTGTTTCAAGGCCTGTTCAGAGAGTTGCATAAGGAAAGTGCTGTCTGCAGGAAACAGCCCAAATGACATATTTCCTTTTAGACATAACTTAAAAGGAGGTATCACGTCTTAACAATGACCTGCCTTCCCATGAGCCTATAGACATGTGAAAGCGAGGAAATGCCGAGCGTGGAGGGACTTTCAGAGACCATTCCCAGAGCCACCTTCTCAAGTACCTTGTCTTGAAATATTCATGAGTTCTTTAACACATACGTGGCTTAAGCTTGCGTGGGTCTTTTCTGATTGCTAACATTTCATTGAGCATATGCTATGTGCTGGGCTCTGTTGCTAAATGACTCTGTGGGAGTGGAAAAATAATTTTCCCTCTACCTTTCTGAGTTCTTAGCTGACATCTCTGTAATAAAAGATCAAAAAGAATAAAACGCAAATATTTGTTAACATGTGTACTTGATGTATACGTGGGAGACGCCTAGGAAAAGTGAGTAACTCTCAAAGACATGGCTTTAGAATTCAGGATTAAATATCTTCTTTAATAGGAAAAAGGGAGGTGGAGATTGTAGGCCTCTTAGGGAAGAGTAAACAGTTTTTAGGAAAAATGAATAGACCTTTAGAAGAAGAGGTGGGAAATTTGATTGTCTGGGTATGGGGTCCACTTCTAGTCTCTTCTGGGATAAGAGAGGGGATTTGTGGCAATCCAGTTCCTTGTGGAGGATTTATCTTTAGGTAGATAAGAGGAGTTCAGAGAAATCCTTTTCCTGAATTTGCTGTTTTCCAAGCACCTACAGCTCAAAATAATCAATATACCAAAGTGGCATATTTTAGGGGGGTATGTCCTGGATTCCTACAATCCCGTATTGGTGTGGCGTGTTCTGCTCCCTTTAACTTGCATCGAGTTGTTTATTCTTGACAACAAATGATAGTGTTTTTATTACTCCCATTTTACAGATGAGGACACTAAGAGTGACAAAGATGAATTAACTTGTCTGAGGTCAGGGAGCCAGAGAAGGACATAAATCTAGGTTGACCAAACTCCAAGCCAATTGTTGTACAGCCCACATATAGAGGTTATTGTATTATGGTTTGTGGATTGTATAATAAATATCCCTGAAAAGGGGAGATAAAGAACAGGCTAATAACTGAGTTGTGGCCATTGGTTTAGAGTAGAATTGAGAAGAAAAGGAAAGAGTAAGGACATTAAAGCATAAGGACATTCAAATGTAATTTCTTTGGCTAACTTTATCTATAGAAGTGAATTTACTTGCATTATGGGATGAGAATGTGCCTCATATTGCTTGACCGCTGTCTGAATGATAATTTTGAAAATGGGAAGAGCTCCAGAGGTCATACTCTTCAGCACTGCCTCCAGATAACCACGCTAGGAGATGCTTATGTAATCTCTAACTTGTATATCTAATTCATTAAACATATCCTCTGGGAAAGGGAGGCGGCAAAGTAGAATCCAGTTAGAGTTCAGTGAAGAGTTAATTGAATTGTAAAGCAGACATTTTATTTGGATGACTTTTTTGTTAAAATCTTATATGCTTTTATTTTACTGAATGACTGCAAAGCGTTCCCATTTAATACAGAAATGACATCAAACTTCATTTTCTTTGTTATTGTCCATAATTTCACAGTTTAAATCACTGCTTTTCTAAAGACTTAGAAACATCTTTATTGCTTTTTTTTTTTTTAAAGCAGAGTGAATAGCGGTTACAATCAGTCACAAATTTTGCATAAGATTCAGACAAATCTTGAACTGCCCTGTGTTTCAAATCCCTCCACCTACAATGCTCTGGCCAAAAAGTTTCCAGAAATATGTGAAATGAAGGGGGCGTGACCGAATGAGTGATCCATGTATGAGTGGTGTATCTTGAGTGTCAAGTTTCTCCATCTGTGAAATAGTCTAACCACTAAGCCCCCTGAATTCCCTGAAATAGAGATGGCACAGCAGCAAGGGTCATCAGTAGACGGATGGCTTAAGGTGTTGGAATGTTTATTAATAGTTCTAATGATGCTTCAAATACCTAGGAATACCTTAGGCCTTGGGTGAATACCTAGAAATATTTAAATATCTGTATGAGTTTTTTCCAACCCAGATGGACAGGCATCAGTATTTTACATGGAGTTTACTAGCTCACTCAACTGATGGGCTGCTGGTGGGCTTTATGTGACCTCTATCAAGAACAGAGTTATGCTTCTCAGGCTGGAAGACGCATACTCTATATATGACTGTGTTATGAGGAATCAGGATACCAGAGTGCGTGGGTTTGGGAACCTGGCTTTGTCACTTACTAGCAGTGACTCTTTGGTTAAATTACTTAACCTGCTCCCGTCTCAGTCTCCTCGTCTTGAAAACAAGAATAAAGAAACTACACCCTGGTCTTGTTTTACATAAGTTCATGCCTGTGAAGTGTTTAGAATAGTGCCTGGCACACAGGAAGTGCTAGATCAGAATGAGCTCTTACTTTTCTCACCCTAATTGGAACTCGGGTGCCTTTCTACAGAGAGAGAAAATATTTTTCCACACCTTTTGAAGAACTGAGAAGAACTTTAAGAATACCGTGTCTGATTGAACAAAGGAACCAGAAAGCATGCAGTGTATTTGCTATTGTACTAAATGCCTATAGGAACAGGAAGAATTTATTTGGTACAAATATTTTAATTTCCTCAAGAAATAGAACCTGTTACTGTAGCGGCAGCCATGCATCTGACTACAGTGAGTTCATAAAATAAAAGAGAGGGTAGTCATAGATACCACAAAGCGGAAATCATATTCTAAGCAGATTTCCAAGTCTCTAGTTATTAAATAATAAACTGAGACCTCATAAACATGGAAATACATTCTAAATGTTAAGTACTCAAGCTCTGTTATACTAATTTAACTAAAGTCTAATTGTTTTCCACATTAAAGAGATAGTCACTTTCAGTCTGCTACTCTCTTCTGCTGATGGAATATGAGAAATAGTATAATTTCAGTCGGTAAGAAAAGTCTTTCAAACTAATAAAAGTTTTCTCCTCACATCTGGAACCCCGTATGTTGCCTAAAGATGAGTTGATGCCCTGCAACTTTTTTTGTAGCTCCATCCTCGGCTAGGGGCCAGGCTGTCTGATGCCTAGTACGCCGATATAAACTTAAACACTGTTGCATACTATTTAGAAAAGATTTGCTCAACCAACTTCTACTCTGTAGCCAGCCAAGAAGGGAGCCTCCAAGGTATTCATTGGCACACAGCCTTACAGATCAGTCTTAAGAATGTGGATCCTCCCTCTACCCTCAACCTTACTATACTGCCAACTCTTGACCGATTTGCCCAGTTCTCTTTTCCCTTTCTTTTTCCCTGAGCTCAAAAAGATTTTATCAACAGATGAGAAAAAGCAAAAGCAAAGCTCATTGACTAGAAGCTACCCAAGAAAATCCTTAGCTTTGAGGGTCAGAGCTCATGGATAGGAAGGGAAGAGCTTCGTACCGTGAGGAGCTGGGCAACAACTCACCTGGTTATGAACCCTAGGCTCTCCTTCCCCAAAGGCTACATAGCTAGTATCTACATGATTAACTGCTGTTCATGATGATGAGCTGGCTAACACTTATTTATGCCTACAGCCTGACATGCAATGATACATTTGTTAAAAGCATTCTTCTGTATAGTTCTCTCATCAGTAAAAAAAAAAGACATTGATAACAGTTATTATTTTTATTTTACTGATGAAGAAGCCGCGGCTTACCAGTACTTGCTCAAGGGGGTTGGATGCAGATCACAAGGTGATTAATACATACCCACACCCTGTTTTATTTTATACCAACACCCATGTTCTCAAGTGTTATGCCCGCGGTTCTCAAAGTAGCGTCCCCAGAAGGCAGCAACAGCATCGCCAGGGAATCAGAAATGCAAATTCCCAGGCTTCATCCCCGACCTACTAAATTGAAACTCTGGAGGCGAATGCCCAGCCGCCTGTGGCTCAACAAGTTCTCCAGGTGATTCTGGTGCATGCTAAAGTTTGAGGACCACTGCTTTATGCTCCACTGCCTCATGTTAAAAAAACAAAACAAAGAAAAAACAACGCTTGGTTCAAGTATCAGAAAATGACCTCATGTTAAAAAAAAAAAAAAAAAACTCTCGGCTCAAGTATCAGAAAATGACAGCTGAGCTTGCTGGGTTTCTTATAATCTTATGATTATGGAATTTGCCCGGTTCCTTTGAAGAAAGAACAAGTTGTTAAGAAAGACTTGAGGTAAACCCAAGACTTCCAAATTTCCCGAATTCCTTTCACACGGTGGTGTGATACTTATGATCCTAACCATAAAGGAAGGCAAATGACATGGAGAAAATTGACTTAGTCTTAAATGAGAAAGTATTTTTTATGTTTTGTGACAGGTATTATATGGATCAAGAAATTCCATTTATGTCTTTATTTCTCTAATGAAGTGCACTGAAGTAAAAAGTAACCTTCCTTACCCTGAACATTTGTGACAGCTTATTTCCTTTCAAGGGATTAGAGCAGTACATATGCTAATAAATCTATAGTGGCATCGTTTTACTTGCAAAGATGACAGTATAGCAAATTCATGTTACATGTATAATATTGGATGTACTGTGATAGGAGAAAGCAAAAAACACGTAGCTTCCACCTAGGAAGTGTCAATCAATACAAAGTTGACATTTAGTTCAGGAGAAATGTCATTCTTACGTTATTCTGGCACAGTAACTAGGAAAAAAAAAAAAAAAAAAAAAAAACCTCTGAGAATTCCTAGAGAAACTATAGTCTGTTCCCCGACTATGGATTTGATCTGTTGTAGCTGATCTGTCTTTTGTAGTTAAGTGGCTCTTGTGAATAAGAAGACTGGTATCTCCTGTATCATTCAATGTTTTGGAATGTTTATGGGTAGGAAAACATATCCATTTTCCCTCGTCCTATCCACGGCATTTTAAAAATGATCGTTTTGCCAAGTTCAGGAATGCCAGTCTTACTTGTTATTGTTTCCCCGTACCAGGCACACAGTGATAGCTTAATAAATATCTGTTGGGTAGATGGATGCTGCTGCCTCCATTAGCGAAGTTATTCCCTAACCTGTTACCCTTGTATTGTTTTCACTAGGCCAGTGTATCCTTTCCATGGCCACCTTCCAATATTGAGAGTTTATAAAACATATTTTCTTGAAGTTTAAGTTTAGTGAATCATCTAATTTTAGCATTGCAGGGAAGCTCAGAAGTGTTGTATTTCCAGCCTCTCTACGACATGACTGAATACCGGTGACTTTTTAGACACCTCTAACAGAACCTTCACTGTTCCATCGTGGAGTGTGTTTTCATGATTCTGCCTTCTTTCTGCCACCCTAAAATCTTAACCTTGTTGCCTGGTTCTGTTGTCTAGGGTACTCTGGTCCCTTGCTCCTTCACGGATTGTTCTGAGACTAGCAGCGCTGTTTGCACCAGGCACATGTTAGAGATGCAGAGTCTCAGGTACCTTCCAAACCATTGACTCAGAAGTGTCATTTTTAAAAATCTTCACATTCACAAATATTCTTTTCAGAGATCTCTAATCTACTTTTAGTTCCATCCAGTGTATTTTTCACCTTGGACGTTATAGTTTTCATTTCCAGAAGTACTGTTTTCCTAATTTTTCTCCAGTCTTCCATGTCTCCACTTAGCATGCACATGCTTTCCTCTAGCTTCTTGAGCATATGGAATGCAGTTATAGTGATTGTTTTAATGACCTGGTTGGTTAATTCTATCATTTGTATCGTTCTTGGGTTGATTTCAATTGATTGGTTTTCTTCTTCTCTATAGGTCAGATTTTCCTTCTTTATGTATGCTTGATAAGTTTTTCCCACTTGTTTATTTTTGATTTTCTTTCCTTTGCTTTTGGAATCATTGCCGAGTCCAGTGTCAAGGACCATACCCCCTATATTTTCTTCCGGGAGTTTTATGGTTTCAGGTCTTATGTTCAAGTCTTTAATTCATTTTCAGCTGATTTTTGTGTATGGTATAAGGCAGTGGTTTAGTTTCATTCTTTTGCATAAGACTGTCCAGTTTTCCCACCACTATTTACTGAAGAGGCTATCCTTTCCCCATTGTATAATCTTGGCTCCTTGGTTGTAAGATAATTGACCATATATGTGTGGGTTTACTTCCAGGCTTTCTGTTCTCTTTCATTGATCTCTATGTCTGTGTTAATGCCAGTATCTTGCTGTTTTGATTACTATAGCTTTGTAACATAGTTTGAAATCAGGGAGTGTGATGCCTCCAGCTTTGTTCTTCTTTCTCAAGATTGCTTTGGCTATTCGTGATCTTTTGTGGTTCTGAACAAATGTTAGGATTTTTTGGGTCTATTTCTGTGAAAAAAATGTCCTTAAAATTATTTATAGGGATTGCCTTGAATCTGTGGATTGCTTTTGGTAGTATGGACCTTTTAATATTAATTCTTCCAGTCTATGACACAGCGTATCTTTCCACTTATTTGTGTCTTCAATTTCTTTCATCAATGTCTTGTAGTTTTCACTGTACAGGTCTTTCACCTCCTTAGTTAAATTTATTCCTAGATATTTTATTCTTTTTGATGCAATTGTAAATGAGAGAGTTTCCTTAATTTCTCTTTCTTCTAGTTCATTATTAGTGTATAGAAATGCAACTGATTTTTGTATATTGATTTTGTATTCTGCAATTTTACTGGATTTATTAGTTCTGTAAGATTTTTGGTGAAGACAGCTTATTTAAATGCCTTTTATTTCTTTGTCTTTTCTAACTGCTCTGGCTAGGACTTACAGTACTATGTTGAATAAAATGGAACAGTGGGCATCCTTGTCTTGTTTCTGATCTTAGAGGAAAGCTTTCAGTTTTCACCATTGAGTGTGATGTTAGTTGTGGGCTTGTTATAAATGGTGTTTTCCTGGTAACTTTTGATTGGCTATCAAAAATTGTGAATTGATCTTGTTGAGTTCTGGATCTTTTTTATATTTTTATAAATATTATTGAACTTTGTTCTAGGATGTACTTAAGTTACCTGGAGCCAGTTTGATCCTTTTTCATCTTTCTCTTAAGCTTTGATAGGTGGAACCAGATCACTGTTAAGTAAAGAGATTATTTTTCTCCACTGATGAGAAAAACATTCTTCTCAGTATTCTATCCAATGCTCATGAGTTGTGAGGTTTTCCGTTTTGGCTAGCAGAGAATTTAATTCCTGAAGTTACACTGACTGAGAATGAGCAATTTCAATTATAAGTTCTCAAAAAGCCCCAGAATGAACTTCATCTGGTAAAGATCACCTATGCTCATAAAGATTTCTTTCCATCGCTTCACTGAACTTGCATTGATATTTATTTTATAAAGCCCAATTTGCAGGTCATTTATTATTCTTATTATGTCTTGACAGACTTTTGAGGTGAAATAAGTTGAAGCATTTAATTCCCATTTTGTTGATACTTATTGTTGCATCAGTAGCTCAATAGCCTATTTTTCTTTGCTTTTTAGCTTTCAGTATGGAAGCTCAATTCCATACAGATAGACAAAGCTTTGTAAGAGCTATTCTCAAGTGCACTTGGGACCACTAGTGCCATGTGCTAATGCAGTGTGCTTTTGACGGGTAACCTGTCCTTGTTCATTACTGGGAAATGTCATAAGGTTGAATTTCCTAAGTTTGATGTTATGGCTGTTAACATCAGCTGTAATAAATTGCACAAACTCTCCATGATGTAACATCAAAGCATATAAATTCTAATCAGATGTTTGACAGAAGCCTTCAGTGTGAAGTGCTTTCCATCTTGTGATACTGGCATCTTACAGAACCTCTTCCTGAATCTTCTGCATTTGCCTGGGCAACAAGGAAAGAAAGAATGCAAGAAGCCTCAAATTTCAAGGGTCCATCTTACATGGAAGAGAGCCTGGGGCTCCTTTCTTTGAGACCACGAGGAGGAAAGAGGAATCAATGAGCATCTAGCCAGATTCAACCACAGAAGAGAAGGCTTTTTAGATTGCTCTTCCTGTTTGGCACACCTCTAAGATCTTCTAACATGTTTATTTTTTGGGTTGTACTTGCATGTCTCCATCTTTTGTTTATCTCTCCCCTCCTTTCGTGCACTGCACAGCAAAAGTCAGCATCACTCTGATGTAGGTGGGCACTGATATAATGGACTCTTTCCTCATTTGCCTGTAGGTGGACCTTCCCAGTTTGGTGGCTGGACAAAGCCTTATGTTACCCTCTCACTCAGATTTGTCTGACTCATGAGCCTGTTGTATGTTTCTCAAGCTAAAGAAGGTCCTAAAAACTCAAAGAAACTAACCCAGGTGTTGGATGAGTAATCCTCTCAAATAGCTGGGTAGATTCCCCCTTTGTCCTTTTCCTTTCTACTGCCCCTCAGGAGGGACAGTGTTACAGGAGACCTTGCTCTCGAGGTGCCCATTAGGATCTGAAGGTGTTGCTAGTTGCACTGTTTGTAGACTTTCCTAAGCTGGACCTTAAGGTGAGTTTGAAGGTCATGAGTGTGGGCAGTTAGCAGAGAGTTTGGGGAGCTGAAGCCTGACTCATTACAAGTAATTTATATGTCACAGTGTTTATTGCTTCTGTCCAAATATCAACATTTCTTCAACATGAGAAACCGCACAAAGTTGTTAGCACTCTGCTTGCAGTTGGGGGTTGATATGGTGGGAAGATGGACTCTTTTTTTCAGATTTTGCCTTTGCTTACTGTCGTTTTCTGAATCTAGCAGCAGCCAGATTTGTTGCATATTCTGGTTTGCAGTTTTGTCATTTCCAGTATATTTTATACCAGGCACTCCCCTTGAAGAGGCATATACAGGTTATACGGGTAACTAGCTGTCCTCTCTGAAAGGTTTATTCTGAGAGGTAAAGTCAAGTAAGGGAGTGAGCCTAGTCGCAGATTATTGAAGAGAGAAAGAATGGATTCCTTTACAAGCGTGCAGAGGCAAAACCTTATCTGGTTGGTAAAACTTTAGTTTCTGGTAAGGATAATCTGAGATGGAAGCCTTTGGATCCATCATTGCCAGAAAGTATTGCATTTTTGTTACGAACTATTTTCTAATGAATTCTGGGGAGTAAATCTGTAAGAGCAGCGAAGTGGCTTTTGTAAAGAAGGAGAAAGGCAGAGCAGCATGTAAATAAAGAATGAGTGAGAGATAAGGAAATGAAGTCTGCAAAGAGGAATAGAAATATTGATTAAACATGTCTGAGCCATTTGGGTGGGTCTAGGGATAGAATTGAGGTTTCTTATCTGCAAATCCATCATTGTAGTTGTATGGTATACACCGGGGGCTGGAAAAATCCAGTCTATGGGTCGTATCTGCCCCACCACCTGTTTTTGTAAATGCTGTTTTATGGAAAGCAACTCACTAATGTATTTTCAATGGCTGCCTTTGCTCTACAGTGGTAGAATTGAGTAGTTGTGATACAGAGACTCTACGGCCTAAAAAGCTGAAAATATTTACTATCTGGCCTTTTACAGGAAAAGTTTGTCAACACTTGTAATACACAGTAAACATGTAAGTACTAGAGAATTGTTGTTACCCAAATCCGACATGAACGGTCAGAGCTACCATGTGACTGGGAAATAACACGTCTGAATTTAAAAGTGAGCTTGGCATTTTGTTGGAGTCAGCCAGTCCAACCCCCATCTCTCCTGCCAGTGGAAAACCAAGAGCAAGAAAGGTGAGGTGACTTGCTCAAGGTGACAGCAAGTAAGTGACAGAGTCAGAATAATCCTCCAGGCCTGTACATTTTCAGCCAGAACTTCTTCTAGAGGTTGATAATGAAGGTTTACGTCATGAATGAATAAGTGGTCCCTTATATATAGGTAAATCCCTCCCCGATTAGGGAGCTGTTGCATAATGGAATGCTATGTTCTAGATTCTACCCAAAGACTCTTTAATCCTTAGTAATAATAGAAGGACCTCATTGTAATGTAGACTCCTTGTTTAAAGAAGATTCTGGAAGGGACTTCTGGGTCAGCATTGTCATAAAGCTTGGGTGATCTTTCAAAGAGTATATGTATGGATTACAAGGATGATTTTGCCCTTAAAAATCTGTTTATTTTGAAAATTTCTGTGAGACTTCAAATTCCCAATTCTACCAATGTAATTCAGACCCTTGCTGCTTAATTATATTTCTTTTCAGCTGTACTTTCTTGATGCTAGGTATTGGCAATGTGAAGATTTTGATGTTAAATAACTTCCTCTGACATGAACATAATTAATGAAACAGAATGCAGCTGAATGTGTGCATCAAGTTCTTGGAATATTAAAGTCCTCCACAAAGTTTGATTTCCTATATTTTTAATTATCTCTGCCTTACATTGTCAAGCATAAGAGATAAGCAAAGTAACAGATAAGAGATAAGCAGAGTAACAGATAACATTCCAAACTTGCTCGCTCCTGAGCCAAGCATAACTGAGTCACTGTCTTTTTATATGTCAAAGCCCATAACTCAGAGTTGGGTTAGCGTCTGACATGGGAGAGTTGAATAGCTTTTTCATCCTTGTTTGTTGTGATATTGTGTATACTGAGACATACACAAAATCCATACTTTGTCATTAAAATCAGTGTCTGAAGTGTTCACACTAAATAATAGTTAATTGAAATTTATGCTAAATTGATGCTTGTGTTTTTGTTTTGCTGGCCAAAGTAGGTGCAGGTTATCAGTTCAAAGGAAAAAGAAAAGCCGCAGCAGCAGCATTGGGGTGTATGAACTTAATTACAATTAAATAAGGTTTATAGCTTTAGAAAGACAAGCTTTATCTCGCCTCTACAATTTCTTTCCCTTCAGGATTCTTTTCCTCAGTTAGAGGAAGGAAAGTATACGCTTCTGGAGCTTCAGTGAATCATCATAGTGTGGTTACTCAGGGATTAAATACATAGTAAAATCCTGAAATGAAATAACTCCTTCATCCATGTCCATGTGTTCTTCCCATACTTGGTCATTGAACAAGTGTTGATTGGGAGCTCACTCTGTTCCCAGCCTCTATTAGGCACTTGAAATAAATGGGGACCCCAACCAGACACTACTGTTTTCACACAGCATGTAACACATACATTGAGGGAGGCAACTATTAATAAAATCACCCCACAAGAATAAACATAGAATTATGTCCTGAGAAACATGTAGAGGAAACATTATGCACAGGAAACCTGGCCGACTAGGTGTTCGGGGCCCCTTCCTGTCTATTGAGCTGAAAGCTAACTGATAAGTAAGCAGTTTATTAAGGGAGATCGGGGGCCTGGGTGAGCACGTGCCCCATGCAAAGTAAGCTGCCTGTACAGAGGTTCTGTCATGGAGGAGGCGGGGCTGTGGCTTGTTCAAAAACTGCACACCAACCTAGTTCAGTGTGAGAGGCCATGGACACGGAAAGTAGAGATCCCACCCTACTGCAGTGTTTTGTCTTTATCCAGGGTCACAGCCATTGGGGGGTTTCAACAGAGAAGTCACATGCCTCTGTTTGATAGTTGTAAATTCCACTCCTGCTGCTAGCGTGGTACTGAATTAGCGCAGGGGTGAGATTGGAAGGCTACGGGCTATGGGGAGGTCTGTGCTGAGTGATGTGTGCCATGGGATGTCTCTTCACACACCACTCTTTCAAGACTATGGAATTTTCTGTGGACCTCACCCATGTGGCCTTTTGTGAAACAGAAGACTCTTCTGCTAATGAAGAAAGAAGAAAACTGACATGGAAGTCTGCTCTCAACCAGAAGCCTACATGCATCAAACTGTTCAGTGCCAACTTCACTAATATAAGGGAATCCTGTTCCACTTAAGAAATCAAGGTTTATAAATCTTGAGTGACTCACAACTGCTTAGGTTAGGAATGAAATTTAAATCCATGATAGTTTCATCTCTAAACCCGGGTTTATCCAATATAATCACCTCAGATATCTCCCTTAATGTACATATTTTAATAGGGATCAATGACCAAGTAGATTGTTTAAGAGAATCTAATAAAGTTGTGGAAAGTAAATCCACATGTCTTTTTCAGAGGTACAGCTAATAACCTCAGGGGCAAATTAAATCATAACCTAAAAAATGCAGGGGTGGGAATCCACAAACATTCTTTCTAGTTTACTCTCCCGTAACTTGTACAGAAATGTTTTCGTATTGAATATTGCTTATGTAATGGCATCTGCCGGAATTTGAAGCACCCAGCCTGTCTTGTTGTTACAGTAGGATTCGACTTACGAATGTTTACTCTATACTCCACGGTGTTTGATTCTTCACCAACTAGATGCCAGTTGAAAGAAACTTTCAGTTGTTTTGAAATCAGAATTCTGTTTGGTTTATACTTGGTTAAATATGTCCACATGTGAAAGCTCCCCAGGAAAGTGTGAGTAGAAGTATTAAAACTTAATTTTTCCCCATTTTTACAATGTCCTATATATGTAGAAAATGCGTACCTTCACACATACATACATGTACATATATTTTCTTAGTTTTGCATGGGAAATTTAAGGTAAAAATCTGACAGGTGTTTGCAAGTGAGGAGACATGGGGATTACAATACAAGATGTACAGAATCAAAGGCTTCATCTTGGGCAGGAAAGTTCCTTATCAAAGATCCTTTAAACTTTACAAAAATACTTAGACTTTTTCTCATTTGATGTTCACCCCAACCCTGTGAGATTAATTAGTTCATTGAAAATAACGGTTGGCCTGAACTTCAGGGTGGTTCACGTCCAGTGAGTGGAAGAACATAAATTCCTGCTCAGCTGAACATGGTAGTAAAGTTCCCAACAAATTGTAAGGGAAGGTAATTGTGAAGCTGAATCCAAGACGGCAATACACGAGAACCTTCACTTCTGTCTTTCAGGCCCTCAGGTAGCGCATATCCAGATGTAAAAATCTGGAGGTTCAGAAGAGAGTCTAGCTGTGGATCATATAATCAGTTGAGTCTTGGATGAGTTTTTCCTTTTAACTGAAACCACTCCTGAAGAAAACTTTTTGAAAAGGTGGGTCCACGGAAAATTCCACAGTTAGAAAATTGTGGTGTGTGAAGAGACATCCCATTGCATTCATCACTCAGCACAGACCTTCCCATTTCAGCCAGAACAGCATTTCGAGAAGCACTCAGAATAGATAAGGAAAATAGGAAGAGTTGCTGACCTGTCACATCAGCCTATAATCTCAACATCAATGGGCAACTTTATTTAATAGTTTGGAAACTGAATAAATCTAATTAACTTGCTCAGCGATAAATTATATTTGAGTTAATTTTTAATTCCTTATGCCAGAAGCCAAGATGTTGGTCCCCACCCCCTTCATGGAAGCAGAGTCCTAACCTAATAAATTAATAAATCATTATTAGGGAATCACATTAGGGAAAAGTGATCTCATTGCTTTAGAAATTTTCTTTCTTCTTCTACTTTGCTTCAGGGGTCTAATTTTGGAGCTTCCCAATTATGAAGAAGTAACAGAATATTTAGACCAAAAAAAGTTTCTTTTTGAACGAATGATTGTTGCAAATGGTTGTTTGCCTTGGAGTTTGCTTGCCTTGATTTTTTTTTTTAATCTTTATTGGAGTATAATTGCTTCACAATACTGTGTTGGTTACTGTTGCACAAGGAAGCGAATCAGCCATATGCATACACATGCCCCCATATCCCCTCCCTCTTGAGCCTCCCTCCCATCCTCCCTATCCCACCCCTCTAGGTCATCGCAAAGCACCGAGCTGGTCTCCCTGTGCTATGCGGCTGCTTCCCACCAGCCAACTATTTTTATACTCGGTAGTGTCTGTGTGTCGATGCTACTCTGACTTCGCCCCAGCTTCGCCCTCCCACCCCATGTGATCAAGTCCATTCTCTGTGTCTACCTCTTTATTCCTGCACTGCAACTAGGTTCATCGGTACCATTTTTTGTTTTTTTAGATTCCATATATATGCGTTAGCATACGGTATTTGTTTTTCTCTTTCTGACTTACTTCACTCAGTATGACAGACTCTACGTCTGTCCACTTCACTACACATTTACTTCACTCTGTATGACAGACTCTACGTCCGTCCACTTCACTACAAATAACTCAATTTCGTTTCTTTTTATGGCTGTATTCCGTTGTATATATGTGCCACATCTTCTTTATCCATTCATCTGTCGATGGACATTTCGGTTGCTTCCATGTCCTGGCTATTGTAAATAGTGCTGCAGTGAACATTGTGGTGCATGTCTCTTTTTGAATTATGGTTTTCTCAGGGTATATGCCCAGTAGTGGGATTGCTGGGTCATGTGGTAGTTCTGTTTTTAGTTTTTTAAGGAACCTCCATACTGTTTTCCATAGTGGTTGTATCAATTTACATTCCTAGCAACAGTGTAGGAAGGTTCCTTTTTCACCACACCGTTTCCAGCATTAATTGTTTCTAGCTTTTTTGATAACGGCCATTCTGACCAGCGTGAAGTGATACCTCATTGTGGTTTTGATTTGCATTTCTCTAATAATTAGTGATGTTGAGCATCTTTACAAGTGCCTCTTGGCCATCTGTATGTCTTCCTTGGTGAAATGTCTATTTAGGTCTTCTGCCCATTTTTTAACTGGATTTTTTTTTTTTTTTTGATATTGAGCTCCATGAGCTGTTTGCATATCTTGGAGATTAATCCTTTGTTGTTTCATTTGCAAATATTTTCTCCCGTTCTGAGGGTTGTCTTTTTGTCTTGTTTATGGTTTGCTTTGCTGTTCAAAAACTGTTAAGTTTAATTAAGTCCCATTTGTTTAGTTTTGTTTTTATTTCTGTTACTCTAGGAGGTGGGTCAAAAAAGATTTTGCTGTGGTTTATGTCAAAGAGTGTCTTTCCTAGGTTTTCCTCTAAGGGTTTTATAGTGTCTGGTCTTACATTTAAGTCTTTAATCCATTGGGGGCTTATTTTTGTGTATGGTGTTAGGGAGTGTTCTAATTTCATTCTTTTACATGTAGCTGTCCAGTTTTCCCAGAACCACTTATTGAAGAAGCTGTCTTTTCTCCATTGTATGTTCTTGCCTCCTTTGTCCTAAATTAGGTGCCCATATGTGTGTGAGTTTATCTCTGGGCATTCTATCCTGTACCATTGATCTATATTTCTGTTTTTGTGCCAGTACCATACTGTCTTGATTACTGTAGCACTGTGGTATAGTTTGAAGTAATGGAACCTGATTCCTCCAATTCCGTTTGTCTTTCTCAAGATTGCTTTGGCTATTTGGGGTCTTTTGTGTTTCCATATGAATCGTAAGATTTTTTGTTCCAATTCTGTGAAGAATGCCATTGGTAGTTTGATAAAGATTGAATAGAATCTATAGATTGCTTTGGGTAGTATAATCATTTTCACAATATTGATTCTTCCAATCCAAGAACATAGTATATTTCTTCAACTGTTTATGTCATCTTTGATTTCTTTCATCAGTATTTTATAGTTTTCTGAGTACAAGTCTTTCACCTCCTTAGGTAGGTTTATTCCTAGGTATTTTATTCTTTCTGTTGCAGTGGTAAATGGGACTGTTTCCTTAATTTCTCTTTCAGATTTTTCATCATTAGTGTATAGGGATGCAAGAGATTTCTGTGCGTTAATTTTGTATCCTGCAACTTTACCAAATCCATTGACTAGCTCTAGTAGTTTTCTGCTGGCATCTTTAGGATTCTCTATGTATAGTATCATGTCATCTGCAAACAGTGACAGTTTTACTTGTTCTTTTCCAATTTGTATTCCTTTTATCTCTTTTTCCTCTCTGATTGCTGTGCGTAGGACTTCAAAACTATGTTGAATAATAGTGGTGAGAGTGGACATCCTTGTCTTGTTCCTGATCTTAGAGGAAATGCTTTCAGTTTTTCACCATTGAGAATGATGTTTGCTGTGGGTTTGTCGTATATGGCCTTTATTATGTTGAGGTAGGTTCCCTCTATGCCCACTTTCTGGAGCGTTTTTATCATAAATGGGTGTTGAATTTTGTCAGAAGCTTTTTCTGCATCTATTGGGATGATCATATGGTTTTTCTTCTTCAATTTGTTAATATGGTGTATCACATGGATTGATTTGCATATACTGAAGAATCCTTGCATCCCTGGGATAAATCCCACTTGATCATGGCGTATGGTCCTTTTAATGTGTTGTTGGATTCTGTTTGCTAGCATTTTGTTGAGGATTTTTGCATCTATATTCATCAGTGTTATTGGTCTGTAATTTTTTTTGTTGTTGTAGTGTCTTTGTCTGGTGTTGGTATCAGGGTGATGGTGGCCTTGTAGAATGAGTTTGGGAGTGTTCCTTCCTCTGCAATTTTTTGGAAGAGTTTGAGAAGGATGGGTGTTAGCTCTTCTCTAAATTTTTGATAGAATTCACCTGTGAAGCCATCTGGTCCTGGACTTTTGTTTGTTGGAAGATTTTTAATCACAGTTTCAATTTCATTACTTGTGATTGGCCTGTTCATATTTTCTGTTTCTTCCTGGTTCAGTCTTGGAAGGTTATACCTGTCTCAGAATTTGTCCATTTCTTCCAGGTTGTCCATTTTATTGGCATAGAGTTGCTTGTAGTAGTTTCTTAGGATGCTTTGTATTTCTGTGGTGTCTCTTGTAACTTCCCCTTTTTCATTTCTAATTTTATTGATTTGAATCCTCTCCCTCTTTTTCTCGATGAGTCTGGCTAACCGTTTATCAATTTTGTTTATCTTCTCAAAGAACCAGCTTTTAGTTTTATTTATTTATTTATTTTTGCGGTACGCGGGCCTCTCACTGTTGTGGCCTCTCCCGTTGCGGAGCTACAGACTCCGGACACGCAGGCTCAGTGGCCATGGCTCACGGGCGCAGCCGCTCCGCAGCATGTGGGATCCTCCCAGGCCGGGGCACGAACCTGCATCACCTGCATCGGCAGGCGGACCCCCAACCACTGCGCCACCAGGGAAGTCCCAGCTTTTATTTTTATTGATCTTTGCTATTGTTTTCTTTGTTTCTGTTTCATTTATTTCTGCTCTGACTTTATGATTTCTTTCCTTCTGCTAATTTGGGTTTGCTTGTTCTTCTTTCTCTAGTTCCTTTACATGTAAGGTTGGATTGTTTATTTGAGATTTTTCTTATTTTTTGAGGTAGGCTTGTATAGCTTTAAACTTCCTTTTTAGAACTGCTTTTGCTGCATCCCATAGGTTTTGGATAGTCGTGTTTTCATTATTGTGTGTTTGTAGGTATTTTTTGATTTCCTCTTTGATTTCTTCAGTGATCTCTTGGTTATTTAGTAACATATTGTCTAGCCTCCATGTGTTTGTGTTTTCTACGGTTTTTTCCCTGTAATTGATTTCTAGTCTCATAGCGTTGTGGTCAGAAAAGATGCTTGATATGATTTCTATTATCTTCAATTTACTGAGGCTTGATTTATGACCCAAGAGGTGATCTATCCTGGAGAATGTTCCGTGTGCACTTGAGAAGCAAGTGTAATCCGTTGTTTTTGGATGGAATGTCCTATAAATATCAATTAAATCTGTCTGGTCTGCTGTGTCATTTAAAGCTCCTGTTTCCTTATTAATTATCTGTTTGGATGATCTGTCCATTGGTGTAAGTGAGGTGTTAAAGTCCCCCACTATTATTGTGTTACTGTTGATTTCCTCTTTCATAGCTGTTACCAGTTGCCTTATGTATTGAGGTGCTCCTATGTTGGGTGCATATATATTTATAATTGTTATATCTTCTTTTTGGATTGATCCCTTGGTCATTGTGTAGTGTCCTTCCTTGTCTCTTATAACATTCTTTATTTTAAATTCTGTTTTCTCTGATATAAGGATTGCTACTTCAGGTTTCTTTTGATTTCCATTTGCATGGAATATCTTTTACCATCCCCAAACTTTCTGTCTGTGTGTGTCCCTAGGTCTCAAGTGGGTCTCTTGTAGACAGCGTATGTATGGGTCTTGTTTTTGTATCCATTCAGCAAGCCTGTGTCTTTTCGTTGGAGCATTTAATCCATTCACGTTTAAGGTAATTATCTGTATGTATGTTCCTATTGCCATTTTCTTAATTGTTTTGGGTTTCTTTTTGTAGGTCCTTTTCTTCTCTTGTGTTTCCCACTTAGAGAAGTTCCTTTAGCATTTGTTATAGAGCTGGTTTGGTGGTGCTGAATTCGCTTAGCTTTTGCTTGTCTGTAAAGCTTTTGATTTCTCCATCAAATCTGAATGAGATTCTTGCTGGGTAGAGTAATCTTGGTTGTAGGTTCTTCCCTTTCATCACTTTATGTATATCATGCCAGTCCCTTCTTGCTTGTAGATTTTTTGCCGAGAAATCAGCTGTTAACCTATGGGAGTTCCCTTGTATGTTATTAGTTGTTTTTCCCTTGCTGCTTTCAATAATTTTTCTTTGTCTTTAATTTTTGCCAATTTGATTACTATGTGCCTCGGTGTTTTTCTCCTGGGATTAGCCTGTATGGGACTCTCTGCACTTCCTGGACTTGTGTGGCTATTCCCTTTCCCATGTTAGGGAAGTTTTTGACTATAATCTCTTCAAATATTTTCTTGTGTCCTTTCTCTCTCTGTTCTCCTTCTGGGACCCCTGTAATGCGAATGTTATTGTGTTTAATGTTGTCCCAGCGGTCTCTTAGGCTGTCATCATTTCTTTTCATTCTTCTTTCTTTATTGTGTTCCACAGCAGTGAATTCCACCATTCTGTCTTCCAGGTCACTTATCCATTCTTCTGCCTCAGATATTCTTCTATTGACTCCTTCTAGTGTATTTTTCATTTCCGTTATTGTGTTGTTCATCTCTGTTTGTTTGTTCTTTAATTCTTCTAGATCTTTGTTAAACATTTCTTGCGTGTTCTCGATCTTTGCCTCCATTCTTTTTCCGAGGTCCTGGATCATCTTCACTATCATTATTCTGAATTATTTTTTCTGGAAGTTTGCCTATCTCCACTTCATTTAGTTATTTTTCTGGGGTTTTATCTTGTTCCTTCATCTGGTACATAGCTCACTGCCTTTTCATCTTGTTTATCTTACTGTGAATGTGGTTTTTGTTTCATAGGCTGAAGGATTGTAGTTCTTCTTGCTTCTGCTGTCTGCCCTCTGGTGGATGAGTCTATCTAAGAGGCTTGTGCGTGTTTCCTGATGGGAGGGACTGGTCCCGCTTAGAGAAGTTTCTTTAGCCTTTGTTGTAAAGCTGGTTTGGTGGTGCTGAATTCTTATAGCTGTTGTTTGTCTGTACAGCTTTTGACTTCTCCATCGAATCTGAATGAGATCCTTGCTGGGTAGAGTAATCTTGGTTGTAGGTTTTTCTCTTTCATTACTTTAAGTATATCCTGCCCCTCCCTTCTGGCCTGCAGAGATTCCACTGAAAATCAGCTGATAACTTAAGGGGATTCCTTTGTTATTTTCTGTTTTTCCCATGCTGCTTTTAATATTTTTTCTTTGAATTTAATTTTTGTTATGTGGCTTGGTCTTTTTTCCTAGGGTTTATCCTGTATGGGACTGTCTGTGCTTCCTGGACTTGGGTGACTATTTCCTTTCCCTTGTTAGGGAAGTTTTCCACTATAATCTCTTCAAGTATTTGCTCTGACCCTTTCTTTTCCTCTTCTTCTTTTCCTCACCTATAATTCGAATATTGGTGTGTTTAGTGTTGTCCCAGGGGTGTCTGAGATTGTCCTCGATTATTTTCATTCTTTTTTCTTTATTCTGCTCCTCAGCAGTTATTTCTACCATTTTATCTTCCAGCTCACTTATTCTTTCTTCTGCCTCAGTTATTCTGTTATTGATTCCTTCTAGTGTATTTTTCATTTCAGTTTTTATGTTGTTCATCTCTGTTTGTTCTTTAGTTCTTCTAGATCTTTGTTAAACATTTCTTGTATTTTCTCAATTCGTGCTTCCATCCTATTGCTGAGATTCCGGATCATCTTTAATATCATTACTCTGAATTCTTTTTCAGGTAGGTTGCCTGTTTCCTCTTCATTTATTTGGTCTTGTAGGTTTTTACCTTGCTCCTACATCTGTGACATTTTTTGGATGTCTCCTTTTTTTTTTTTTTTCTTCAATTAGTGGTATTGTGTTCCTGTTTTACTGGTTGTGTGGCCCAAGGTTTCCAACACTGGAGTTTGTAGGCTGTTGGTTAGAGCTAGGTCTTGGTGCTGAGATGAGGAACTCTGTGAGACCTCACTCCAATTAATATTCCCCGGGTTCTGAGTTTCTCTGTTAGTCCAGTGGTTCAGACTCGGAGCTCCCACCAAGGAGTTTGTGCCCGACACCAGGCTCACAAATCAAGATCCCGCAAGCCATGTGGGTGGCAAAAAAAAAAAAAAAACAATAACAAAGTAAAAAATAAAACTAGGAACCTAACAGATATGTTAGGAACAATGTAAAAATAAAAATATAGATGAATCAGCAGCTGGAAGGTACATCAGTACCACAGTAGTAAAAAAGAGGAGGAGGGAAAAGAAAAAGAAAATGGGGTTGGGGTGGGGAAAGGCCTTGGCTGTGGAGAGCAGGGCCTAAGCCAGGGTGAGGTTTGGGAGGTGGGCGGGGCCAATGCTCAGGACCCACAGTGCTGGAAATGGCCCTGGGGGCTGTGGGAGGTGGGGCTTAAGCTCAAGGAACAGAAGGGTTCCATGCATGACCCCCATCCCTGGTCTCAGAGCACAAGGAACCTCACCTGGAAGCCCAGCAGGCTTCCTGGGCTTGAGTGGGTGGGGCAAACGCCCTCCTCTCCTGCTCCTCCTGCAGGGCCGCCCCCCACCCCCCACCCCCACCCCCGCCTGCCTCTCCTCATCTCCCTGGCCTCCCTCCTATGCCCTCAAGGACCTACATGGCCTGGAGGGGGCTTTGGAGGGTGGAAGATCGGCCTGGGAGCTCAGCAGGCTCCCCGGGCCCCAGTAGGCAGGGCAGTTGCCCTCTACTCCTCTCCTGCTCCTCCTGGAGGGCTCCTCCTGCCTTCCCCTCCTGATCTCCCTGGACTCAAGGACTGCGATCTCATCTGGCCTCCACTTCTCCTCCCCCCTCGGTCCCCCCTGCATCCTACCAGTTTACTCTGGGGTCCCTCCCATCTCCTTGGGGGTCAGGGTCCCGCACCAGCGGCTGGTAGGCACCCTGGTTGTTGGGAGACACTAACTCCGCATCTTCCCACACTGCCATGTTGAATCCTCCCCCTGCCTTAAGTTTTTTTTTTTTACATCTTTATTGCAGTGTAATTGCTCAACAATGGTGTGTTAGTTTCTGCTTTATAACAAAGTGAATCAGCTATACATATACATATGTTCCCGTATCTCTTCCCTCTTGCGTCTCCCTCCCTCCCACCCTCCCTATCCCACCCCTCCAGGCGGTCACAAAGCACTGAGCTGATCTCCCTGTGCTGTGCGGCTGCTTCCCACTAGCTATCTACCTTACGTTTGGTTTGGTAGTGTATATATGTTTATGCCTCTCTCTCGCTTTGTCACAGCTTACCCTTCCCCCTCCGCATATCCTCAAGTCCATTCTCTAGTAGGTCTGTGTCTTTATTCCTGTCTTACCCCTAGGTTCTTCATGAAATTTTTTTTTCTTAAATTCCATATATATGTGTTAGCATACGGTATTTGTCTTTCTCTTTCTGACTTACTTCACTCCGTATGACAGACTCTGTGTTTATCCACCTCATTACAAATAGCTCAATTTCGTTTCTTTTTATGGCTGAGTAATAGTGCATTGTATATATGTGCCACATCTTCTTTATCCATTCATCCGATGATGGACACTTAGGTTGTTTCCATCTCCGGGCTATTGTAAATAGAGCTGCAATGAATATTTTGGTACATGACTCTTTTTGAATTATGGTTTTCTCAGGGTATATACCCAGTAGTGGGATTGCTGGGTCACATGGTAGTTCTATTTGTAGTTTTTTAAGGAACCTCCATACTGTTCTCCACAGTGGCTGTATCAATTTACATTCCCACCAACAGTGCAAGAGGGTTCCCTTTTCTCCACACCCACTCCAGCATTTATTCTTTCTAGATTTTTTGATGATGGCCATTCTGACTGGTGTGAGATGGTATCTCATTGTAGTTTTGATTTGCATTTCTCTAATGATTAATGATGTTGAGCATTCTTTCATGTGTTTGTTGGCAGACTGTATATCTTCTTTGGAGAAATGTCTATTTAGGTCTTCTGCCCATTTTTGGATTGGGTTGTTTGTTTTTTTGTTATTGAGCTGCATGAGCTGCTTGTAAATTTTGGAGATTAATCCTTTGTCAGTTGCTTCATTTGCAAATACTTTCTCCCATTCTGAGGGTTGTCTTTTGGTCTTGTTTATGGTTTCCTTTGCTGTGCAAAAGCTTTGAAGTTTCTTTAGGTCCTATTTATTTATTTTTGTTTTTATTTCCGTTTCCCTAGGAGGTGGGTCAAAAAGGATATTGCTGTGATTTATGTCATCGAGTGTCTTGCCTATGTTTTGCTCTAAGAGTTTGATGGTTTCTGGCCTTACATTTAGGTCTTTAATCCATTTTGAGCTTATTTTTGTGTATGGTGTTAGGGAGTGATCTAATCTCATACTTTTACATGTACCTGTCCAGTTTTCCCAGCACCACTTATTGAAGACGCTGTCCTTTCTCCACTGTACATTCTTCCCTCCTTTATCAAACATAAGGTGACCATATGTGCGTGGGTTTATCTCTGGGCTTGCTATTCTGTTCCATTGATCTATCTTTGTGTTTTTGTGCCAGTACCATACTGTCTTGCTTACTGTAGCTTTGTAGTATAGTCTGAAGTCAGGGAGCCTGATTCCTCTAGCTCGGTTTTTCGTTCTCAAGATTGCTTTGGCTATTCGGGGCCTTTTTTGTTTCCATACAAATTGTGAAATTTTTCGTTCTAGTTCTGTAAAAAATGCCATTGGTAGTTTTATAGGGATTGCATTGAACCTGTAGATTGCTTTGGGTAGTAGATTCATTTTCACAATGTTGATTCTTCCAATTCAAGAACATGGTGTATCTCTCCATCTATTTGTATCATCTTTAATTTCTTTCATCAGTGTCTTATAATTTTCTGCATACAGGTCTTTTGTCTCCTTAGGTAGGTTTATTCCTACATATTTTATTCTTTTTGTTGCAATGGTAAATGGGAGTGTTTTCTTGATTTCACTTTCAGATTTTTCATCATTAGTGTATAGGAATGCCAGAAATTTCTGTGCATTAATTTTGTATCCTGCTACTTTACCAAATTCATTGATTAGCTCTAGTAGTTTTCTGGTAGCATCTTTAGGATTCATATGTATAGTATCATGTCATCTGCAAACAGTGACAGCTTTACTTCTTCTTTTCCGATTTGGATTCCTTTTATTTCCTTTTCTTCTCTGATTGCTGTGGCTAAAAATTCCAAAACTATGTTGAATAAGACTCGTGTGAGTGGGCAACTTTGTCTTTTTCCTGATCTTAGTGGAAATCAGGTTTTCACCATTGAGGACGATGTTGGCTATGGGTTTGTCATATATGGCCTTTATTATGTTGAGGAAAGTTCCCTCTATGCCTACTTTCTGCAGGGTTTTTATCATAAATGGGTATTGAATTTTGTCAGAAGCGTTTTCTGCATCTATTGAGATGATCATATGGTTTTTCTCCTTCAGTTTGTTAATATGGTGTATCATGTTGATTGATTTGCGTATATTGAAGAATCCTTGCATTCCTGGAATTAACCCCACTTGGTCATGATGTATGATCCGTTTAATGTGCTGTTGGATTCTGTTTGCTAGTATTTTGTTGAGGATTTCTGCATCTATGTTCATCAGTGATATTGGCCTGTAGTTTTCTTTCTTTGTGACATCCTTGTCTGGTTTTGGTATCAGGGTGATGGTGGCCTCGTAGAATGAGTTTGGGAGTGTTGCTCCCTCTGCCATATACTGGAAGAGTTTGAGAAGGTAGGTGTTAGCTTTTCTCTAAATGTTTGATAGAATTCGCCTGTGAAGCCATCTGGTTCTGGGCTTTTGTTTGTTGGAAGATTTTTAATCACAGTTTAAATTTCAGTGCTTGTGATTGGCCTGTTTATATTTTCTATTTCTTCCTGATTCAGTCTTGGCAGGTTGTACATTTGTAAGAATTTGACCGTTTCTTCCAGGTTGTCCATTTTATTGGCATAGAGTTGCGTGTAGTAATCTCTCATGATCTTTTGTATTTCTGCAGTGTCAGTTGTTACTTCTCCTTTCTCCTTTCTAATTCTGTTGATTTGAGTCTTCTCCCTTTTTTCTTGATGAGTCTGGCTAATGGTTTATCAATTTTATCTTCTCAAAGAACCAGCTTTTAGTTTTATTGATCTTTGCTATCGTTTCCTTCATTTCTTACCTGATTTTTATGACTTCTTTCCTTCTGCTAACTTTGGGGTTTTTTGTTCTTCTTTCTCTAATAGCTTTAGGTGCAAGGTTCGGTTGTTTATTCGAGATGTTTCCTGTTTCTTAAGGTAGGATTGTATTGCTGTAAACTTCCCTCTTAGAACTGCTTTTGCTGCATCCCATACATGTTGGGTCATCGTGTCTCCATTGTCATTTGTTTCTAGGTATTTTTTTATTTCCTCTTTGATTTCTTCAGTGATCACTTCGTTATTAAGTAGTGTATTGGTTAGCCTCCATGTGTTTGTAGTTTGTACAGATTTTTTCCTGTAATTGATATCTAGTCTCATAGCATTGTGGCCGGAAAAGACACTTGATACAATTTCAGTTTTCTTAAATTTACCAATGCTTGATTTGTGACCCAAGATATGATCTATCCTGGAGAATGTTCCATGAGCACTTGAGAAGAATGTGTATTCTGTTGTTTTTGGATGGGATGTCCTGTAAATATCAATTAAGTCCATCTTGTTTAATGTATCATTTAAAGCTCGTGTTTCCTTATTTATTTTCATTTTGGATGATCTGTGCATTGGTGAAAGTGGGGTGTTAAAGTCCCCTACTATGAGTGTGTTACTGTTGATTTCCCCTTTTATGGCCGTTAGTATTTGCCTTATGTATTGAGGTGCTCCTATGTTGGGTGCATAAATATTTACAATTGTTATATGTTCTTCTTGGATCGATCCCTTGATGATTATGCAGTGTCCTTCTTTGTCTCTTGTAATAGTCTTTATTTTAAAGTCTATTTTGTCTGATATGAGAATTGGTACTCCAGCTTTCTTTTGGTTTCCATTTGCATGAAATTTCTTTTTCCATCCCCTTACTTTCAGTCTGTATGTGTCTCTAGGTCTGAAGTGGGTCTCTTGTAGAGAGCAAATATATGGGTCTTATTTTTGTATCCATTCAGCCAATCTGTGTCTTTTGGTGGGAGCATTTAGTCCATTTACATTTAAGGTAATTATCGATATGTATGTTCCTATTCCCATTTTCTTAATCGTTTTGGGTTCGTTATTGTAGGTCTCTTCCTTCTCTTGTGTTTCTTGCCTAGAGAAGTTCCTTTAGCACTTGTTGTAAACCTGGTTTGGTGGTGCTGAACTCTCTCAGGTTTTGCTTGTCTGTAAAGGTTTTAATTTCTCCATCAAATCTGAATGAGATCCTTGCTGGGTAGAGTAATCTTGGTTGTAGGTTTTTCTCCTTCATCACTTTAAATATGTCCTGCCAGTCCCTTCTGGCTTGCAGAGTTTCTGCTGAGAGATCAGCTGTTAACCTTATGGGGATTCCCTTGTGTGTTATTTGTTGTTTTTCCCTTGGTGCTTTTAATATGTTTTCTTTGTACTTAATTTTTGACAGTTTGATTAATATGTGTCTTGGCGTGTTTCTCCTTGGATTTATCCTGTATGGGACTCTCTGTGCTTCCTGGACTTGATTAACTACTTCCTTTCCCATATTAGGGAAGTTTTCAATTATAATCTCTTCAAATATTTTCTCAGTCCCTTTCTTTTTGTCTTCTTCTGGGACCCCTATAATTTGAATGTTGATGTGTTTATTATTGTCCCAGAGGTCTCTGAGACTGTCCTCAGTTCCTTTCATTCTTTTATTCTTGTCTGCAGTAGTAATTTCCACTATTTTATCTTCCAAGTCACTAATCCGTTCTTCTGCCTCAGTTATTCTGCTATTGATCCCTTCTAGAGTAATTTTAATGTCATTTTATGTGTTGTTCATCATTGTTTGTTTCATCTTTAGTTCTCTAGGTCCTTGTTAAATGTTTCTTGCATTTTGTCTAATCTATTTCCAAGATTCTAGATCATCTTTACTGTCATTATTCTGTATTCTTTTTCAGGTAGACTGCCTATTTCCTCTTCATTTGTTAGCTCTGGTGGGTTTTTATCTTGCTCCTTCATCTGCTGTGTTTATCTGTCTTCTCATTTTGCTTATCTTACTGTGTTTGGGGTCTCCTTTTTGCAGGCTGCAGGTTCATAGTTCCCGTTATTTTTGGTGTCTGTCCCCAGTGGCTAAGGTTGGTTCAGTGGGTTGTGTAGGCTTCCTGGTGGAGGGGACTAGTGCCTGTGTTCTGGTGGATGAAGCTGGATCTTGTCTTTCTGGTGGGCAGGTCCACGTCTGGTGGTGTGTTTTGGGGTGTCTGTGGACTTATTATGATTTTAGGCAGCCTTTTTGCTAAGGGGTGGGGTTGTGTTCGTGTCTTTCTGGTTGTTTGGCATAGGATGTCCAGCAGTGTAGCTTGCTGGTCGTTGAGTGAAGCTGGGTGCTGGTGTTGAGATGGAGATCTGTGGGAGATTTTCACCGTTTGATATTATGTGGACCTGGGAGGTCTCTTGTAACCAGTGTCCTGAAGTTGGCTCTCCCACCTCAGAGGCACAGCACTGACTTCTGGTTGCAGCACCAAGAGCCTTTCATCCACACGGCTCAGAATAAAAGGGAGATAAAGTAGAAAGAAAGAATTAGTAGAAGTAGAAAGAAAGAAAGACAGAAAGAAAGAAAGGGAAAGAAAGGAGGGAGGGAGGGAGGAAGGAAGGAAGGAAGGAAGGAAGGAAAAAAAGAAAGAAAGAATATAAAGTGAAATAAAATAAAGTAAGATAAAATATAATAAAGTTATTAAAATAAAAAAATAATTTTTAAGAGAAAGAAAAAAATAAAAAAAAAATAAACGGACAGATAGAACCGTAGGACAAATGGTGGAAGCAAAGCTATACAGACAAAATCTCACACAGAAGGATGCACATACACACTCACAAACAGAGGAAAAGGGGAAAAAATCATAAATCTTGCTCTCAAAGCCCACCTCCTCAATTTGGGATGATTTGTCGTCTAAAGGAAGGAAAGAAAGAAAGAAAGAAAAAAGGTAAAATAAAATAACGTTATTAAAATAAACAATAATTATTAAGAAAAAAATTAAAACAAAAAAAAAAAAACGGACGGATAGAACCCTAGGACAAATGGTGGAAGCAAAGCTATACAGACAAAATCTCACACAGAAGCATACACATACACACTCACAAAAAGAGGAAATGGGGAAGAAATCATAGATCTTCCTCTCAGAGTCCACTTCCTTAATTTGGGATGATTCATTGTCTATTCATGTATTCCACAGATGCAGGGTACATCAAGTTGATTGTGGAGCTTTAATCCGCTGCTTCTGAGGCTGCTGGGAGAGATTTCCCTTTTTCTTCTTTGTTCTCACAGCTCCCAGGGGCTCAGCTTTGGATTTGGCCCCGCCTGTGTGTGTAGGTCGGCCGGAGGGCGTCTGTTCTTTGCTCAGACAGGACAGGGTTAAAGGAGCCGCTGATTCGGGGCACTGGCTCACTCAGGCCGGAGGGGAGGGAGGGGCATGTAGTGCGGGGCGGGGCGGGCCTGTGGTGGCAGAGGCCGGCGTGACGTTGCGCCAGCCTCAGGCTCCCGTGCGTTCTCCTGGGGAAGTTGTCCCTGGATCCCGGGACCCTGGCAGTGGCGGGCTGCACAGGCTTCCCGGAAGGGGGGTGTGGATAGTGACCTGTGCTCGCACACAGGCTTCTTGGTGGTGGCAGTAGCAGCCTTAGCGTCCCGTGCCCGTTTCTGGGGTCCGCGCTTTTAGCCGCGGCTCGCGCCCGTCTCTGGAGCTCCTTTAAGCAGCGCTCTTAATGCCCTCTCCTCACGCACCAGGAAACAAAGAGGGAAGAAAAAGTCTCTTGCCTCTTCGGGAGGTCCAGACCTTTCTCCAGACTCCCTCCCGTCTAGCCGCGGCGCACCAACCCCCTGCAGGCTGTGCTCACGCCGCCAACCCCAGTCTTCTCCCTGCGCTCCAACCAAAGCCCGAGCCTCAGCTCCCAGCCCCGCCCGCCCCGGCGGGTGAGCAGACAAGCCTCTCGGCCTGGTGAGTGCTGGTCGGCACCGATCCTCTGTGCGTCAATCTCTCTTCTTTGCCCTCCGCACCCCTGTTCCTGCGCTCTCCTCCGCGGCTCCGAAGCTTCCCCCGTCCGCCACCCGCAGTCTCCACCCGCGAAGGGGCTTCCTAGTGTGTGGACACTTTTCCTCCTTCACAGCTCCCTCCCACTGGTGCAGGTCCCGTCCCTATCCTTTTGTCTCTGTTTATTCTTTGTTCTTTTGCCCTACCCAGGTACGTGGGTGGTTTCTTGCCTTTTGGGAGGTCTGAGGTCTTCTGCCAGCGTTCAGTAGGTGTTCTGTAGGAGTTGTTCCACATGTAGATGTATTTCTGGTGTTATCTGTGGGGAGGAAGGTGATCTCCGCGTCTTACTCTTCCGTCGTCTTCCCCAGCCTTGTCACCCCTGCCTTGATTTTTAATTTGGCATCTTCATTACCTGAGGTACCGTGCTGGTCAAAACTATTTATCCATCCTGCTCAGTTCTTTGCTTAAGAAGAGTACAAAAAAAAAAAAAGTTTCATATAATAGTTTACTTATTGGACTCTTTGAGGATTGTCCAAATCTAAGTATTTAAGATTAGCTTTCAGACATCGATTTTTTTCTTCTATTTTCATTAGTTTAATTGAAGTATAATTTACATACAAAAGTCACCAGCTTTATTGTATAATTCTGTAAGATTTGAAAATCCAAATCCCCATCACAATCAAAATATAGAACTTTTCCATCATCCTCTAAATTTTTTTGTTGTCGTCCTCTGAATTCAATTCCCTCCCCCACCAACAGACCCTAGTGACCACTGGTCTGCTTTCTCTTGTTGCAGTTTTGCCTTCTCCATAAATGAAATCAAACAGTGTGTAATCTTTTTTTGTCTGGCTTCTTTCATTCAGTTTAATACTTTCAGTATCCATCTAAGTTATTGCAAGTATTAGAAGGTGGTTTCTTTGTACTGCTAAGTAGTATTGCATTGTTTAGATACACCATAGTTTGTGGTTTATGTATTCACTACTTGCTGGGCGTTTGGGTTCTTCCCAGTTGGATGTTAAGAATAAAGCTATTATAAAGGCTTTTGAACAAATCTTGAAGTGGACATATGTCTTAATATCTCTTGGGTAAATACCTAGTCATGTATTGCTGGGTTTTATGTTAAGTGCATGTGTACATTTTCAAGAAACTGCTAATCTGTTTTCCAAAGTGGCTCTGTCTTTTTGCATTCCAACCAGCAACATATGAGTAACAGTTTCTCTGTATCCTCAATGACACTTGCTTTTTCTTTTTTTAATTTTCGTCATTCTAGTTGGTGTGTAGTGGTATTTCGTTGTAGTTTTAATTTGCATCTTTTTAAGGCTTAATTGTGTTAAGAATCTTTTCATATTCTTATTTGCCATTCATATATCTTTCTGCTGTCTTCACAGTTTTACCTTTTTCAGAATGGCATGCAGTGGGAATTAGCCATTTCGGATTGGCTTCTATCACTTAGTAATACGCATTTAAGCTTCCTCCATGTTTGTCATGGCCTTTAGTTCATTTCTTTTTAGTGTCAAATATTCTGTTGTCTAGATGTACCACAATTTATTATCTATTTACCTACTAAAGGGCATATTGGTTGCTTCTAAGTTTTAGCAGTTATGAATAATGCTGCTAGAAACATTCTCGTGCAGGTTTTTGTGTGGACACACACATTCAGTTTCTTTGGGTAAATACCAAGGAGTACAGTTACTGGATCATATAGTGAAAGTATGTTTAGTTTTGTAAGAAACCACCAAACTGCCTTCCAGAGTGTGCCTACCATTTTGCATTCCCACTAGCAATGAGTGAGAGGTCCTGCAGTTGATCCAAATACTCCCAGCATTTGGTGCTCTCAGTGTTCCAGATTTTCGTCACACACTAGTAAGTATGTAGTGATATCTCAGTGTTGTTTTAATTTACATTTCCCTGATGACATATGATATGGAGCATCTTTTCGTATGCTTAATTGCCATCTATGAATCTTCTTTGATGGGGTGTCTGGTAAGGTCTTTGGCCCATTTTTTAATCAGTTTTTTTTTTTAATTTCAACTTTTTTGGGTATAATTGGCAAATAAAAGTATAAGATATTTAAAGTGCACTTCATAGCAATTTAGTATATACATGTAGTAAAAGAATTCTCCCATCAAGTTAATCAACACATTCATCATCTCTCATATTTATGTTTTGTTTGGTTTTCGTGAAAACATATTAGTATACTCCCTTAGCAAATTTCAGTTACAAAGTAAAGTGTTATTAACTATTGTCACCATGTTTATGTAAGATCCTCAGAAGTTACTCATCTTATAGATGAAAGTTTGTTTCCTTTTACCAACTTCTACCTATTTCCCCCATCCCCAGCTGCTAGTAACCATTTTTCTACTTTCTGTTTCAATGAGTTACCCTTTTTTTTTAGATTCCATGTACAAGGGATACTATGAATGATACCACTCAGTATTTGTCTTTTCTGTCTAGCTTATTTCACTTAGCCTGATGCCCTAATGGTCCTTCTGTGTTGTACTAAATGGCAAGATTTTCTTCTTTCTCATTGTTGTAAAATATATATCTTACATATTCTTTATCCATTCATTTATTGATGGACACAAGATTGTTTCCATATCTTGAGTACTGTGAATAATGCTGTAATGAACATAGGAGTGCAGATTTCTTCAATATCCTGTTGTCATTTCCGTTGGAGGTACTACTCAGAAGTGGGATTGCTGGGTCATATGGTAGTTCTAAGTATTTTTAATTTTTTGAGGAACTTTCATAATGTTTTCCCTGGTGGCCACACCAATTTACATTCCCACCAAAAGTTCACAAGGGTTCCCTTTTCTCTATATCCTCAGTAACACTTGTCTTATTGAAGATAGCCATTCTAACAGTTGTGAGGTGATACCTCATTGTGGTTTTGATTTGCATTTCTCTTATGAATAATGATATTGAGCACCTTTTCATATACCTGTTGGCCACTTGGGTGTCATCTTTGGAAAAATGTTGATTCTGCCCATTTTTTAATTTGGAATTTGTTTTTGCTATTGAGCTGTATGAGTTCATTATATATTTTGGATATTAACTCCTTATCAGATACAGATGGTTCCCTACTTATGATGGTTCACCTTATGATACTTTGACTTATGATGGTAAGAAAGCAATACGCATTGAGTGGAAACCATACTTTTTGAATTTTTGTCTTTTCCTGGCCAGTGATATGCAATGTGATACTCTTTTATGATGCTGGGAAGCAGAAGCAAGCTTCAGGTCCCAGTCAGCCACACGAGCATCAGGGTAAACAACTGACACAGTTACAACCATTCTGTATGCTTTTCACTTTAGCACAGTGTTCAATAAATTACATGAGATATCCAATTCTGTATTGTGTAATAATCTTTGTATTAGATAATATTGCCCACCTGTAGACTAATGTAAGTCTTCTGAGGACGTTTAAGGTAGGCGAGGCTAAGCTAAAATGTTTGGTAGTTTAGATGTATCAAGTGTATTTTTGACTTAGGCTATTTTCAACTTATTATGGGTTTATTGGGATATACCCTATTGTAAGACAAGGAAAATATGTATATGATTTTTTGAGATTGTCTCCCATTGCATAAGTTGCCTTTGCATTTTGTTGATGGTTTCCTTTGCTGTGCAGAAGCTTTTTAATTCGATGTAGTCCCACTTGTTGATTTTGTTGTTGTTGTTGTTGCCTTTCTTTTCGAGTCAGCTCTAAAATTTCAGTGCTAAGACCTATGTCACCTTATTGCCTATGTTTTCATCTAGGAGTTTTGTGGTTATAGGTCTTACGTGCATGTCTTTAATCCATTTTGAGTTGATTTTTGTGTATGTTGTAACAATAGGGGTCCAGTTTCATTTTTTTTTCAATGTGGCTGTCCAGTTTTTCCAGTACCATTTATTGAAGAGATTATACTTCTCCCATGGCATAATTGACCATATATGTATGGGATGATTTCTGGGCTCTCCATTCTGTTCCATTGGTCAGTATGTCTGTTTTTATGCCAGTATCATACTATTTTGATTGCTCTACCCTTGTAATATAGTTTGAAATCAGGAGAGTTGATGCCTCCAGCTTTGTCCTTCTGTCTCAAGGTTGCTTTGGCTATTTGGAGTCTTTTGTGGTTCATATAAATTTTAGGATAGTTTCTTTTATTCCTGTGAAAAATGTCATTGGAATTTTGATAGATATTACATTGAATCTATAGATTTCTTTGTATACTGTGGAAATATTTACAATATTAATTCTTCCAGCCCATGTGCATGGAACATCTTTCCATTTATTTGTGTCTTCTTCAGTTTCATCATTATTTTGTAGTTTTCAGTGTACAAATCTTTCAGCTCCATGGTTAAATTTATTTGTAGGTATTTTATTCCCTTTGATTCAACTGTAAATAAGATTTTTTCTTAATTTCTCTTTTTGATAGTTTATTATTAGTGTATAGACACACAACTGATTTTTGTGTATTAATTTTGTATTCTGCAAACGTACTGAATTTGAGCTTTACTTTTTTTTTTAAGTTTTAAAATTGCGATTGCTGCTGGACATTGCATAGTTTACTTTGTTTGTTGCCAGATTTGTTGCATTCTTTTAATTAGTGTAGGATTTTGTTCTGGTGCACAGCTACTTGAAAGCCATTTGCTATTTTTGAAGTTTGCTTCATACACCATACATGGGTATGTATATATGGGTTGGCCAAAAAATTCCTTCAGGAAAACCCCAAATGAATTTTTTGGCCAACCCAATATATGGTGTATGAATACTTATGTATTATATGCATATGTATATATACTCATAAAAATATTTATTTTCACATCTATTCATATGAATTATCAATATATATTCCAGTTTTCCTGTTACTTAAGGTGAGCATATAAAGTATAAATCTGGTCTCTCTTATCCCATCATGACCCCAAAGTAAAATTCAGTTATTGGTTTGATATCAATCACTCTTTATGCCTTTCCCATTTTTGTTCATTTGTTTCTTGCTTGGACCAAATACAAATCTTCTATAGTATTTGAATGATGTTTTAATTCATTCTCTAATATTATAGTTATGATACCAAATAATACATTGGATTTTCTTTTTCCCTCCCTCCCTCCCTTCCAACTGGGGAGGGTTGTTGCTTGTCATTAGCTATTTTTCAAAACATTTTTTAAAATAGTTTCTTTTCTTTTCTTTTTCTCTTTCTTTTTTTTTTGGCTGTGTGAGTTTTAGTTGCAGCATGTGGGATCTTCGTTGAGGCACGTGGGATCTTTTCACTGCGGCACGCGGGCTCTTTGTTGTGGTACACAGGCTTCTCTCTAGTTGTGGCATGCACGTTTTCTCTCTCTGGTTGTGGCACACAGGTTCCAGGGCTTGTGGGCTGTGTAGTTGTGGCACATGGGTTCCAGAGCACATGGGCTCTGTAGTTTGTGGCCTGGAGGCTCTGTAGTTGAGGCGTCCGGACTTAGTTGCCTTGTAGCATGTAGGATCCTAGTTCCCTGACCAGGGATTGAGCCCACGTTCCCCGCATTGCAAGACGGATTCTTTACCACTGGAGCACCAGGGAAGTCCCTCATAACCATTTTTACTGCCAGTAATTACTCTGAGGTTGCCAAACAAGCTGGTTGCATCCTTATTTAAATCATTTATTTTATAGGTTGAAGACCATTTTGTTGAATTTGTACTTAATGATTGTCACTTTTACACATTAAAATCAAGAACTTAAATATGTATATTCTGCATTTACACACACTTATGGCTCTCTCATTGTTGATCAGGAGAATCATTAGTCTTTGTTAAATAAGTTCCCACTGCTACTCATCTTGGAATAAATATGTCCAGTTGTTCAAGTGAGAAGCAACTCAGTACTAGATCAGCTCTTGAAGCAACTCTGGAAGATGACTGCTTATTTCTCTGGGATCTGTTTCCCACCCCAGCCCAGTCATTATGAGGTCTGCAAAGAAAACTTTCTGCGTGCCATGTTACCTATATTTATTAGATATGCCGTCCAGATATTTTTAAAATCTTGCACCTCTTTTCAAATAGTGGGATAACAGACAGAAATCTTAATTATTTTCTTTTAAAATTAATATAATATTTTGTTATGTCATTACCTTGAATTTGAGTTGTTAAATTAATATTATAATTTAGTGCTTGCTTTTACTGTGGACCTCATAGATGTCCTTATTAGATATAAGATTTTGAAAATGCCATTTTCTTTTCCTTATCTGATTTAATTTTCTAAATCATCCTATACTACAATTAAATATACCAGTTTGGACTTTGGAAGTCTGTATAAATGTGTGAATTAATGAAAATCTTAAAAGAAATTCGTTTCATTTCAAAACCATTTGGTATGAAAAGTTAGACTGACAAAGTTAAGTGTTGTCTCTGATAGATCCCTAAGAAACTTGTTTGAATTAGTAGATTGGAATTATTTTCAATTAACATATGGGTTGTGTTTATGCAAATAAAGGTTTCTCAAGCGCTTAAGGGAATGTTTGAGAAGTTGTTTTAATTACAATAGTTGTATTACCTCTGAAATCTGTTTACCCCTGTATTTATACATATCTTTTGTTTTATAGATGATCCTTCATTTCAAGTAACCTATTCAAAGTTAGTATAGTACAAAAGTAATGCAGTGGTTATCTCTAGGTGGTAGAAATATGGGTGATTTAAATTTCTTCTTTAGATATTGTTTTACTATTTTTTGATACATTGAATCACCTTTTCCCTAAATAATTAATTCTCATTAACATTGCAGGTAAAAAGGCCCAAGAGCTTTCTCTCTAACAAATCAAGCATTTTCTTGTTCATGATTGAATTGTGGCAAGTCATTACATTTCACAAAGAAAATCACTGTGCTATTTCTAGAGAATATATGACCTACAGCATGTCTGCTTTAGAATACTGGGATGTCAGAGTAAGATGAACTGATCGCTAAATTTTTTCCCCAATTTGAATTTTCCAGCTGGAGAAATTGAGGCTCAACACGATTTTAGGATGTGCAGTGTAATTCGTACTTCAGTGCATCACTGTATAACGATAGACAACATCCTCATTATTAGGATGACCTCCATCTCCACTGTACTCTATCTTCTACTGATTAATTTCTTTTTAGCCAATTGATCTGCTCAGGCAAATGAATGATAAATAGTAAGGCCATGGATTCATCAAATATCTGGATAGGATATGTTTTGTATAATATGTGACTTTCAGTTTCTAGACCTTCCATTAATATTTGGTTAGTTCCTCTTCTGTGACCTAATTAAATTTTCTGGGCGTATGGTGATAGTCTCATTTGAAGTAGAGCCAGTCACTCGGACCTTAACTTCTATGAGTATAACCACATCAAGCATTCTATATTTTGTAAATTCAGATCCCCTTTTATTGAAATCCAGATGCTGAGCGTTTTGGCCTTTGTGAGATGATTGATCATATCCAGTGCTCTTTCTTTAGGCTACCTGTAGTTCTAGGTAACTAGCTCTAAAAGCATCTATAAACTAACTCTAGAAAGTGTCAACTAAATAATGTGTTATTTATAGATTTATGTTCTATGCATTTTACATTTAGAAGTGGTCAACAGAAGCATTATATTAAAGCTTTTTCTTCCATGTGAATTGGTTAATTTAGGATCTTACATTGATTAATATTAAATGTTAGGTTTGGAAAGGCCTGGCTCTCTTTGGTTCCACTGAGTTTTTGTTTTGTTTTGTTCTCCGTCATGTCTTTATGCTTCTAGGTGCTTATGACCCTGCAGTTTTGATTGTTGGCAACGTTGTCGTTTATTTGGTTTGAGTACATTTACTGGTATTTCATTATTATATATTTTAAGTAGGACAAAGTGAATCCAAACAGGACTGAGAGACTGGGGTTAATTTTTGAATGTTCCAAAGCAAAATATTTCATATTGATGAAATGGGTCTAAAGAGTGACTATAGACTCTTTCTGTACAATCTGTCCTTCTTCTTCATTCCCAACCACTGTTGAATTCACAGATTACTGTAACTGGAAAAGTCTTTACACATTTTTTCACCATGAGATAAGAGAAAGGACATCTCCAAAGATTAAGAGGTTTGTCTGTGTTAGCTCTGTTGATCATGACTAGTGTTAAATATTCCCCAGAAGATTGCTAGAGTTCTCAAAATGTAACCTAAATCTTGCTAAAATAGTTTTCTTTTCTTAGAAGTAGACAGAGTGTACATATGCTTGGAAAAATCCAGCCTCAGATCTTTCCGTTTATCCCACAATTATTTGAGGGGAAGAAGGACAACTCTAAGAAGGTGGAACAAAGTTTCTTAGGAGGTCCCTTCCGCTTGGACTTTATTTCTGTCCTTTTATTGCCTTTAAATAATTGGCAAGGCCATTGGGTTCAAAACTACAAATGTTTTCCTTTAGACTGTTTAGCTGATCTAACTGTGGTAGGAGACCAGGGTACCAAGATTCCAGCTCCCTTGCTGTGGTGTAGTATAAAACCATTGGGAATGGCTGTCCTGATGGCACTAACTTTACAGCTCCTGCCACTGTCACCGTCTCAGTCCCACCTTGCATTTGGGTGGGACTGTATGACTAGTTTTTGTCTCCTGAGTAAGAGTGGAAGGATACAGTGTTGTAGGGACAAGATGGCAGGACGAAGATGTGCCTTTTCTACCTTGCCTTTCTTTCTTTGTTGACTGAGTACAGAGGAATCTGTGGCTGTAGGAGTCACCAGTCACACAGTAGAAGCGATCGCTTTGGGGAAGAGAGCCACCCATGAATCAGGAACATCCTTAATGAACTGTTACAAGAATGATAAACAAACCTTTGTTATGTTAAGTCCCTCCAGTTGAGGTGTATATTCGATACAGGCACTGACGTTACAGTGACTCAAATGCCTTTTTGGATTAATCATGTTAAATAAAAATAATATGCTTATTTCTTTCCTGCCTAGATATATTTCCCTGTGTCTGTAAGTGAAGAAATAGCCTTATTTCTATTGTGAAAAGTAGGAAAGAAAAAAAATCTTTTTGGGAAAGATAAAGGCAATGTCTTTGAAGCATATGTTTGTAAACACATATCATTGTTTATCTCTCAAGCAGTTTTCCCATCTCACATGAGATGTATCATCCCCTTTCACAGTGCCTACTGTCATACTGGGTGACTGATAGAACACATTGCCGTCAAATCCATAAGCCTTCTCCCAAGCTATTTCTGTGAATGTAATATAATGCCCTTTAAGCTTTATTTGGAATTCACTGTCATGTTAGTACAGCCATTTTGTGATGTGTTTTCATAAAAATATTAAGATTTATATCAGGGCAAACTCCTGAAAAATCACATTCTTCATATTAGGATTTGGGGTATGTAAGATAAATCTCATAAGGCTGTGTGTGAAAATTCAACATGGCATGGACACATTCCTTTTATATTGGTTGAATTGTTCTTTGGTACTTATAGAGTGAATGTTGGCTATAAAACATGGTAATAATAGTATTCCTAACAGTAACAATAATAATAGGCAGCATTATTAGAGCTTTAGCTATGTGTCAGATACTGTTCAAAGTTTATAACGTATAACTAACTCATTTACTTTTCGTAGAAAATGTCACTACCGTTACCCTCATTTACAGATGAATAAAGGAGAGGTGGAGACTTAAAGTAACTTGTGTAAGTCTCTGCGGATAGTAAACTGATGTTCAAACTTGGAGCTGGTCATTGTTAGTCACCACACTACACTACCTCCCAAGTAAGACCTTGGAATTATGACAGGAAATAATAAAAGTTTTATGTCTCGATCTTCCGTGATGGGAACAACTGGGACTGCACATAAATTAGACACCTCAGCAAAGAAAATGATAAAACATAGATTTAATGAGAAGGAGTGACATTTGATCCGAACGTTGTATGGTATAAACACGATTTGACAGGGAAAGAAATGAACAGGAACTATTATTATACGGGGTGCTTTGCATGTACAAGTCTCATTTACTGTCCCCCCAAAAAACCCAGCAAAATTGTTTCTACCATTGAGTTTTGAAGCAAGGCAGCTGAAGCTGGAGGAAGTTAAGTAAATGTCTTTCAAACTAAGAGTAAATGTAAGAGCTGGGATTTGAACTCCCTTTTAAAACACAAAGTAGCAAATTTCCCCCATTGTTACATATATAGTACGTTAAAAGGATCTTCCAGGAAGGAGAATGGTACTGGAACTCTTGCAGAAATTAACATGGTAAGAATCAAGCAGCTTAGAAGGATCTTAGAAGATGAGGGAGAAAAAGCATGGGAGTCAGGAGATGGGTAGTTAGTGGACAGGAGAAAGCATTATATTGAGTATATATTGAACATATGTGTACATCATTGAACATACATAATGTGTATATATATGTTCAATGGACATGAAGAAGATACTGTATCATTTTAGTGAGAGAGTAGGGCTTCATAGTTTCATTCTAAGAAGAGAGAATCAACATAAATTAAGGAATACAGTACGTACTATACTTACAACATTACACTGTTTTAGAATAAGTGCAAAGAAATATAAGATGTGTAGTGTAATTCACTACCTTTAATTGTGCAAATCAATCCAGAGCATGTGCCGTTCTGAAGAAATGTGACCCAGATAATGGGTCAGCCCAAGGCATAATTTGCGAATGATAATAAGCAATAGAAGATTCCAAGTACAAAGTTGACTTTTAGCATATTTGTCTAATCCTGTATTCCCACATCTAAATTCAATGAAATTATTAATCTATATAAGAACAGACAACGTCTATCAATATTAGATGGTTATCATTAACAAACTTAAAAATTTAGGTAATGGCTGTCAAGCCTAGTGCATAAGAGATGGAATTTTACAAAATATTTATTTTATCTGTGCCTCTTCATAAGGGAATAGCTCTATAAGAGGAATAGCTTATGCTTGGCACTGTCCCTTGAAAAACTGTCCTAAGACTGTAAGTGAAATAGTAATGATTGTCTGAGGGACCATCCAATTTCTGCTGGTGTCCTGGGGAGCCCTGATAAACACCAGAAAGCCAGACTGAGAAAAGAGCACTTTGCTTCCTGCCTCCCCTTCACAAAGCAGCACAAACAAAATTTAACTCATCAGCCTGCCTTTTCATTCTACGCACATCTAGTGTTCCTTATCTTACACACACTCCCTGATGTATGTGTATGGACTTGTGGCCCAGCCCTCTCCTGCCCAGACCAGTTGGTCTGGAGAGTAACAGATCACTAATCCCAGGACAGTTAAGATCTGGTTAAGACTTGGTATACAGGGCTCACTGAATCGCAGATCATCTTCATGTTTTAAATCCATTCATAGCCATTCATTTTCCTTCCGTCAAGAATTTGAACTCAGAGAATGCTGTTGTGTGTTGGTAAATGTTGGGTTGGTGGCCATTGTCAGGGAGGAAAAATCTTTCCTTCTACCATTCTACGTTCTTTAGCTGGTCTAATAATCAAATTAACATGACAGATTAATGGGAGAAAAACAAATTTAATTATGCATGTGCGGGGACCTCATAAGAATACGAAACCCACAGGTAGTCAGACAATTGCAGTTTATATGCCATCTTGAGCTAAGGAGAAGTGAGTAAGGGTTCTGGGACTTCAAAGGAAAGGAAGACAATTGACAGGGAGATGGGAAAAGCAAATGTTTGGTAAACAGAGGTTTGCCATGCCGTGCAGTGACAGTGGGGTAGAGAGGGGACTTCAAACAAGCAGGCCTTGCCAAGTTCCCCTTAGTCTACCAGACCTAGCTCACATTTTTTCCTGTTTTTAAAAATTGAAATATAGTTGATTTACAATGTTGTGTTTCAGGTGTACAGCAAAGTCATTCATATATATATGTATAGTGTATATATATATATATAACATATATATATGCTTTTTTAGATTCTTTTCCATTATAGGTTATTACATATATTGAGTATAGTTCCCTGTGCTATAGAGTGGGTTCTTATTGTTTATCTATTTTCTATATACAGTAGTGTGTATATTTTAATCCCAAACTTCTAATTAATCCCTACCCCCTTTCCCCTTTGGTAACCATGAGTTTGTCTTCTATGTCTGTGAGACTACTTCTGTTTGGTAAATATGTTCATTTGTATCATTTTTTTTATATTCCATATATAAGTGATATAGTAAGATATTTGTCCTTCTCTGTCTGACTTCTCTTAGTATGGTCACCCCAGGTCCATCCATGTTGCTGTAAATGGTGTTATTTCATTCTTTTTAATGGCTGAGTAAAATTCCATTGTATATAGGTACCACATCTTCTTTATCCATTCGTCTGTCGATGGACGCTTAGGTTGCTTCCATGTCTTGGCTAGTGTAGACAGTGCTGCTATGGACATTGAGAGGCATGCATCTTTTCGAATTAGAGTTTACTCCAGATATATGCCCACAGTTAACCTCTGATTATAGTTCCCGTCCTGGAACAGGCCCTTTATCTAAACTCCTTTCGGCAGTTAAGGGGAAGGCAAAAAGAAAATCTTCTTAGTCTTCTGTTTCTTAAAAATAATCAGCCTAAAATAATTCTCATGCCAAAGAAACACATTTTGGGGTGGCAAAATTCTGTTCCCCTACACCATCCATGTTAGACCATAATCCTGATGGGTAAGCAGGGAAAGGTAGTGGTTGGAGAAAGGATGGGTTGAACATGCAGAAACAGCAGGAAAAACAAACAAAACAAAACACTAGCTGCGCCTCAGATGCAACAGATTCCTCAGTTCCTGACATATCGTGATTTCTTTGCGCAAAGTTCAGTCTCCGTAAATTTAGTAAGACTCTATGTACCTTAAAATAATTCCTTCTTATGTGAAATAATTTGGATAGGTTTATGATCCTTTCAACCAAAAATGTCTTGCTTAAAACACATCAACTGAGAAAAAGAAACCCACTGGCATGTAGCTGAAACTCCCTTCTGGGAAAGACCCCAGACTGTTCCTTATGCACTTAAGTGCTGGATTACTTGCAGATTAACACAAAACCTTTTTAAAGTTACCTTTTTGTTCTCCACCTGAGTTTGCAGTTTTTGAACGAGAACCTAATGAAGTCCAGTAGAAGCTGCACGTATTAGTTAAGGCACCATAAGCTTCTGTAACAGATGAACCTGGAAGTCTGTGTGATTTAAAGCAATGCGAATTGGTTTCTAACTCATGTAGAATAAAAAGTGGTGGGTACATATGTTCAGAACCTCTGACCCACCCAGTCATTCAGGGGTCTAAGCTGACAGAGGGTCTGCCATCTTTAACGTACGAATACTCTGATTATCAGCAGGCAGGAAAGACAGAAGGGGAAACGAGAAGTGCGGGCCAGGAAGAGGCACCCATGGTTCAAGTCTGGAGAGATAATACATTATTTATGTCCAAAGTCCACTGGCCAGAATTTACTCATAAGGTCATACCTGATTGCATATAAGCCTGGGGACCATAATCTAGCTGTGTGCCTAAAAAGAAAGGAAACATGTTTGCTGAACTACCAGCCAGTTTGTGCCAGGATATCTCAACTTGTAGTATTTACCTCAGTTAAGCTTAACTATAATACTGATTACATAAATATATTATGAATATATTATCTTTCACTTAAAATAAAGGAGCAGTTTAACCCACACCCCAGCCTATTTAGAACAACTGCCACCCTGTGATGTGGTTATTATAAGAAACAGGAGAACACTTTAGATGTCTTTTAATTCATGGTGCATAAAGATACTGCATCTGTGATGCTGAAACAAGTCTTTTATGACAAATCATCTGAGACTGGGAGATTGCGTGGAAATGAAAAACAAATTCAGGTGTGTTTTTTAAAATACTTAGAGGTAATTACTGATAAAATAAATGCAAAGTATACATCTTTCTAAATCACTGGTGGAACAACTGAGCAAAAGAAAAAAATGATAGCTGTGTAGACCTACAGTCTATTCTGGTACAACACATGCTTCTGTGATGTGAATTAACCCATATGTTACTTATAAATAGGACAAGGATGTCAGCATAATATGGAAGTCACCTTGATTCATACACTTTTTTTCCCCAGTCCATTGAGGAGTTTTGCCATTCAGTAACAGTAGTTAAACAGGAAGTACACGGGCACAGCTGGTTATAGTAAACTGTGGAGCAGTGTTCTACTGTCTTGGATACGCATGCACTTCATGGCCTTTTCCAAGGACCAGTTTTGATCATATACTCTGTCTTGATAGTGTTTTGTGCAGCATTGCTTACCTTGGCTTATTTATATTGAAAGTGTAGTGTGTCTTTTTGAAAATGAGATAGTATTTTTACGAGGATTATTTTTGCTGGTGAGTGAGACACAGTTGTAATTGTACAGGTTTTGAAGGCTTTGCTGTCAAACCTCCTTTTCTCATAAACCATATAATTATTATTGATGTTGCAGAGCATGAAGGTTCTCAGCAGTGCATACATTCCATTACATTCTTTTCAGTTGCCAGTGTCAAAAACCCAATCGAAAACTACCTCAAAGAAAATGGAAATGTGTGAAATCATGTAACTGACATGCTCAGGGGTTTTGCTGACTTCAGGTGCACTTGTAGCCATGCCTAAAAGTACAGTTTTTAGGTATTCATCACTTTTTCCGCATCTCTTAGCTGGAGTTCTCTCAGTGGAGTTCAGTTTGAATGCAGGCTTTCTCTATAAGGTCGATGAAGTGGGCATTTTCAGACTAAGGCTCATTTTCATAGTGTCATGATATATATACATATGGTATATATAGATATATGATGTATCATATGACATATGATATATCTAGAATATATATTCTAGATATATATATATATATATATATATATACTTCGCAGGAAAGAAATGGTATAGTCAAAGTGATGATTAAAGAGACTTAAATGAGGAAACTATTTGCAAGTTTCAGGCAGGTTAAGAGGCGGCTACTAGGGATGGTGGGGCACTCTGTGGCGGTGTGGAGGAGAACGCTTGCAGGCCTGGGCTGAAGGAATAAATGGTAGGGTGGGTTACCAGAACCATCCAGTACTGCAGTTACAAGAGAGGGCTACCAAACTGTAGCTGTGGCCTTCAGTAGAAAAACACAGCCACTGCCAACCTGCAGCCCAGGGGGAGAGAACTGGGAAAATAGACATTCCAGCCACTTTCTTCATTCCCTCTAATCTTCAAGTGCCTCCCATGAGCCCAACCCAACTGCATGTAAGAAAATCCAGTTGGTGCAGGCCGTAGAGGTTCAGCTTCCAAAGGTATAGAGCGAGATGGGAATTAAGTGTTGAATGGGAAATGTGCTGAAAGTAGACACTGCAGTAAAAAGGTAGTTTTTCTTCCAGTGGGTGTATGTGATTTTTAGGGAAACTTTTCATTGGCGTACGTGGACCACACATCCACACATGGTGGCGAGGGAAATTTGGTGTTCCTGGTTGCATACCTCTGTGAGTGGGTGTCTAGATAGAGTGATTAACAAACTGGCCAAAAGCTCATTTAAGGGGGAAGACTTTTCAAATAAAACACGTTTATGGATCCAAGAGGCTGACAAAGTAGGAGAGCAACATGGTAGACCCTGATCTGGTTTTGAGACACAAATTTTCCGCTACAGTGACAGCCCAGTACATTCCAAGTACTTTGCACTCATACCAATCAAATGATTCGCTTTTCCACAGAGCAGGAGGAGAAGTGAATACTGAGGGTGAGTGGTATAGATTAAACCACAGGATTTTCTTTTGGGAAGATGAGCTAAGTCTCCTTTGGGGAAATGTGTGGAAGATGGAGGAAGAGTATACTTGCTCACGTCTCAAAAAAATATTTATATCTTCAGAGTCTAACCCAACATTGGAAAAGAATAGCTGGTCAATAAATGTTTTACAAAATGGTTAACTTTCAGAGTAACAGTTTCCAAACTGTATTATGTTTCTAATTCCCCAGGTAGATGAGGAAGAATAACCTGCTTTAGACCGTGTAGAATCTAAATCCACCCCAGATGCTTAACACTCTCTCCTTATGGAATAAAGATTTGTATAAATTCCAAATGAATACCAAAAAAAATTGAACTGATTTGCGATTAATATATGTTAATTTAATAGTTAATGCTACAGAAAAATACAGTGGTGTATAAATACTATCCCAGTGGAAGTACATAAATTGTTTTTCAAGTAAGATCTGTTCCTTTGGTTTGATGGAAATAGTCAGACACATAACAAAAAATTAAAAAAAAAACCAACCCAACAGAAACTGTGGGAATGTAATGGACATCAAACTGATTTTTCTCCCTTTTCTTCCTCTTTTCCCACAGTAATTTGTACCTTGAGAGAGCTTCTGAATGACTTAGTACGGACAGTTGCTCATAATTCCTTTTTAGTGTTGTGAGAATGCAAGTTTAAATGATTGAGAGGGGGAAGAACTGAGAAAGACACACATTGCTAATGAAAATTTTGCACATCAAATAGAAGACTATTGATTTAAATATATATATATTTTTTCCTTTTTTCTAGGAGTCCTAGTGTGACACTGGGCTTGTGAATTGTCAGCTGGTTTAACATCACTAAAATGACTTTTTCTTTAATTTGCCTTTTAAAATTATTGTCCAAGACTTATTTCAAGAGTGTGTAGGGTTTTCCATTTTAGATCCCCTGGTGAGGCAGAATGTTCATTCTCCACAAAAGAAAATAGTCACAGTGGAGTAGAGTATTTCAGTCTTAGGGGAAAAAAGCCAGAAAAGAGTTGATGGGAATCAAATAGGTGGCATTTTTCTGTCACTGTTAAAATAACTTTTAACACCTCTCAAAGGAACGTCCAGGACTTGAGAGACCCAACAAGTTTCATCTGGATAAACTTCCTGCTTCTGTCCTTCTTATTAAGGAGGAAAAATACTCTAACCATTCCAGAGGTGGGGGAACACTTTCCTCTACTTTCTAAGCATGGTTAGGTTTCTTGGTGTTTTCTCCTCAAGTGCTGGGATGGTTTCATGACTCACAGCCTTTGCATTAGAGTGAGCTATGTCTGAGAAATAGATGAAAAACTCTTGTTCCCCCACTGAGGCTAGAAAGGTGTGTCACAAAAGGAACCATAAAACAAGAAAGAATCTTGTAGTAAAACCAGGTCCTTTGCATTAAGTATGTACAATTTTTATTGATGCGGAGTCACACCAAATTTACTGTTTTGACAATGATTGTATTTTTGGTATCAGTCAGTGACTAAAGAAACTGCCTCTGCAGTTAGCTGATGTAGGAAGTTAGTGTTGAATTCCTCTGGGAATGAATTCCATTTGGTCATGTTAAACCTGCAGAAGCATTACTACTGATTTATAATAATACTTAATATTTACTCAGTATCTCTTAATCTCAGAGAACCAGCAAAAGTACTTGAGTAAAATGTTAAATTCAGTCCCACTGTTACCATGACAACTGCAAGGAAATGAAGAAGTCTGTCTTCCCCTTTCATGGATAAATTCACATTATAGCTTAGGATTTGCCGCTGGTGGTGCTGGATCACTCTAGGTGACAGTAAGATGCTCACTTTCTATCTGGGTGAGATTTCTGTTTGGAAATAACCAGCAGTATCTCTTGTATGTGGCTCTGGTGTATAATCCCTTCCCCTCCTGCTTTGTTAGTGATCCTAAACTCTCACAGTGGAGCCAGAAAAAGCATCTGTCATAGAGGGGGTTCTATAAGCCCTTGAACCCTTAAATATTTTTGGTAAGTTATTGTCTGTGCGTTCATTTATCTGCTGGATTATGTCACATCTAAAGGTCTCACCTCAAGTTACTAAAGGTGAAAAATGTCCCCTAACACTGTGTGTCTAGAAACTGTGAGAGATAATGATAGTCTTAGAATTTCAAAATGTGTCTTTTTGTTTGAGGGTCTGCTGGTTTCTTGAATCCTATCACCCTGGCTAAAGTCTGACAAAATTTAGATTATGATACTGAACTCACCTCCTCAATGTGAGAGCTTTCCTACCGGTTTTGCGGGGGACCTGTAAGAAGGATTTAAGTGTTCATAAGGGGAGATTGATGGCTCCTCTATTAAGTAAACTTTAGGGTAGCTAATGAGATGTATTTTTACCTGATAGCAAGGACTACAGAAAATTTTTTTATCTTATAAGTTTCTTGGTTCCATGTAACAAATAGTTAAGAATCACTATTTTACTTTTAAGGACAAATAATACAAAATGCATGACTGATGTGGTAAGGATCCTTTTAGATCGATATGGTGATACAATAGCTAAATGGATCTGAGATATGAAGAAAACACACTGAATACATTGCCTGTTGTATCTCAAAATGTGGCTTCTTTGTGCTACACCTGTTGCCTTGTCAAAATGGGTGCTGATTAGCTAATGGCAATACAGTTTGAAAATAATGGGTCATGTACTCCATTAAATCCTTGGAGCTGGAAGGTATACATGAGAAGTGTTTGATTAAGCCCCTTGATTCAAGGCGGCACTAGACCTTCGTATTACAGAGAAGTAGGCCATCTTTTTTATTTGAATGACAGAACTATTGTGATCTTCCTCTAATAGTTGATTGGCAGGCCAAACTTCAAGAAATCTTTGATTCCCAAATGACTGTGGGATAGGGTAAGGGTTCATTATAGAAAAAGAAACAAGGTGATGTTCATCTAATGCAAAGACACTTGTTCATGAGTTCTGTCAAACTTATATGTCAGTCCCTTGTAGACACTTTATGCTAAGATTTCCAGGTTTGACTGGTTATTGGGACTTTACTTCATTAAGTATTTATTGAGCTCTGACTAGGTTTAGGATAGATTAGGTACACCTGATTAAGATGAAGAAGACGCAGTCATGGTTTCTTGCCCTCATCTGCAAAGAACGGGAGAAATAGAGAATGTGTCCGGCCTTAGACAAGAGCTGTGTAGGGGCCCTGAGGGAGGCGAGACGGAAATGTCATTGAGATTAAACATTCCATAAATGTTCCCTTATTGTTGGATTTTTTTCTAAATCACAAAGATAAAATAAGAATACAAAATTGTGGGGATTTAAAGAGAAAGATCCCTTGATAGTGTTGACAGGCAAAACAGCACTGAAAGGCAGTACCTATGACAAGAGGAGAAGGATGAGGGTAACTTGTTATAATTATTATTAGGAGTAACAATAAACACATTCGGAGTGTTTCCAATGTACCAAACTGTATTCTAAGCATATTACATGCATTGAATCATTTGGTCTTCGAAATAGCGCTATGGAGTTTGTTCTATCGTTATCCCAGTTTTGTAGCCAAAAGGAAATGAGGCTTAGAATTCGAAGAACTTGCCTCAGCTTGCGCTAGTGGTAAGTGGTAGAGCTTGCATTCAGATCCAGTAAATCTTATAAACATCAGCATGGGTTTAAAATAATTTTGCTTGAATCACAAGGCGCAGAGAGGCAAGCAGTAGGAGCTGAGTGGAAACATTCTTTGCTGCGGTGTGTGAAACACTGCTCTCAAGTCTGTGTGAGGCGGGGAGCGCTACTCCAAGTGTGGTCTGCGCACTTCTGCCAGCTGTGTTTGTTACTGTTATGTGGCAGTATAAGTATGAAATTTCAGAATCAGCATTTCTGGACCTGAAGATTAGTGTACTAAGTGAAGCGAGTCAGAGAAAGAAAAATAGTATATCATATCACTTATGTGTGGAATCTAAAAAATAGTACATATGAACTTAATTACAAAACAGAAACACTCACAGACGTAGAAGACAACTTCCAGTTATCAAAGGAGAAGGGGGAGAGGGGTGGGATAAATTAGGAGTACTGGATTAACAGATACACACTATTATATATAAAACAGATAAACAACAGAGATTTACTGTATAGCGCAGGGAACTGTATTCAGTATCTTGTAAAACTTATAATGGAAAAGAATAAAGAAAGAATATAAATACGTACATAGGTATAACCAAATCACTTTAATGTACACCTGAAACACAATATAGTAAATCAACTCCAATTAAAAAAAAAAAAAGACTTCAAAACTGTCCTGACAATTTGACAGTAACTTTGTCTGTTGAATATAATAATACTAAAAAATCCAAATTTTATTTTATACATTTTTCATTTCATATTTCTAGGACTTTATTTTTAGTGTGTTCTACAAGTAATGATCAATAACATTTTGGAAAAATTAAAACAAAAAAACTGATGATTTATGGCGTGTCATTTGAGTACCACCAATGGAAAGACCATCCTGGTTTCAATTAATTTCTATTATTCTTTCAACGCATTTAATATCTACCTAGTGAGATTGTTACCGAATTTAAAAGCAGGAGCATATTAGCTAGCTTCTAACACTGTTTTGCAAGTGGTCAGTTCTTAATCGAAGCTCGCTAAAGATGCTATACCATAAGGATGAAAACCAGGAATTGCTTATCAGCATTTTCATTGTCCCTCACTCCAGTGAGCCTCGTGGTCTGAGGAAGAGAACTGAAGCAGAAACTCCTCTTCTGGCAGAGCCTTCTTCAGCCAGTCTGGTTTTGTAATTTGATCCCAGGGGAAAGAGAGGCAAATGAGATGAAAAGGGTTCCTGTCAGGGATTCATGCAAAAAGAATTGGCACAGAATTTGGAGTCTGGACGGGACTCAGATCCACCTTCTGCAGCAGTTTCCAGTGAAAATTGATGCCTTAGAATGAGGACTGGGGCACTCAGAGCGACAGCTGTCCTAGGGAAGGTCCTGGTGCCCAGTGCTCAGAATGTCCCAACCCAAAGCGGTCAGGGGAGGATTTCGAGCAGTAAGGAGGCAGCCTTAGCTGCTGCCGTCAGGGATTTCAACCTCATGTGCTGTTTTGCCAGGATCATCTTTGAGGTCTTTCTCCCCTTTGACTTCTGTACCTTATCTACCCTCCTTCAAGTCCACATGCATGGTGTCCTCTTTATCTCTTTTCCCGCTACAAAACTTCCTTCTTCGAAGGCCTGAATTGCCACATACATTTCACAGAATATTCTAGAGAGAGTCTTTCATTGAATATTCTGGTCCCATTGCCAACCTGTTTCAGCAGTTCTCTGTGCCACATGCCTGGAAGATAGAATTTTCCCTTCCGTGCTTCAAAATAACTTTTTATTTTCTGGCTATCTCCTTCCATTCCAGATTCTAAAACCTTAATGAAAGTAATCACATCTAGGATTTTAAAGTAAAAAGAAAAAAAGAAAAACTTTGCTAAATGAATGAGTACTTCGTAAAAATTTACTGTGTACCTGATATATACAGGGCCCTCTGCTGGGCAGGGCGAGAGTGTAAATTTGGGTCAGTTACTCATTCAGGATTTATTGAGAAGGTCACTGTAATACACATTAGGGATAATCCTAAAGCATATACAAATATAAATATTTAAATAGAATAAGACAAAATAAATTCAAGTAGAAGGTCCACTGTTTTCTTTTTGTACCACAGTGGGCTCTCTGGAACATTCCTTAGGCAAGTGTACCCCACTGTAAAGACCACTGTTCCAGGGTGTGATCATACAGGTATTAGATAAATATATCAAGAAGTAGAAAATGATGTATCATAAGAGTTGCAGATAAAATGATATGAAGTGGTGGATGGGAGCTAGTTTTTCAAGGTGAATGGCTTGTAACCATTTGTTTCAAAACACTATGTATCCAGCTCTGAGAATTTAGGAAATTAATATGACAGAGGGCAATGATTAAGAGCAGGAGTTGGAAACCTTTTTCGAAAAAGGGTCTGATGGTAAATATTTTAGGTTTTGCAGACCACGTTGTCTTGGTCACGGCCAACTGCACTCTGCCATCTGTAGCATCAACAAACACTGCCACAGGTAACGCTTCAACAGTGGGGCCTGGCTGTGCCCCAGTCCCGCCTGTGGGCTGCGGCGTACTGAACCCTGCCGAAGAGTGCAGGCTTTGGAATCATGCTGGGTGATGAACTCCAGAATCTACGCCAGGTGTGTGGAAACGTGCCAGTTCTATAAAGGCTGCGAGCCTTGGTTTAGTGTCTCAGATTCCGGTAGGCGTCACCTAGGAACTAGTTAGAGATGCAGAATCTCAAGCCTTGTCCATGGTCTGCAGTTAAAGAATCTGCATTTGAACAAGCTCCTCAGGGTATTAGTTGGCCCATTCTAGTTGGAAACACCGGGGTAGGTAATGGTGGTGGTGAGAGGATCTACTAACTAGGACTGTCTAGTTGTGGTTGACTGAGATGATCTCTTAAAGGACTTCCCATAAGGCTCGGGCTGAAATAATCACTCCCTTGATGTTTGCTCACAGTGACTGTGTTAG